>NC_050443.1:15243406-15557625 GCF_903995425.1 Onychomys torridus
CTCCTCAGAACATGCACCCCTTTGAGCTCAAATCTCCTACCACAGGTCACACACATCACATCCCCTCTAAACTCATATTCCCTAAAGCCCCTCCCTCAGAGGCTCCCAAACTCTGTGAGTTCCAGTTCTTTTAACCTGGGACCGTAGCACCTCTGTGGGTATTTTCTCCATCAACCCACCTTCTCAAATCTCCTTCCTTCTCTCTTCCAGGACACTGAAGTGTTTCCTATATTAGGTTCTCTGCTGACAGACCCAAAGTTCTTCCCCACTCCCAAAGTTTTCAACCCCCAAAACTTCCTGGATGACAGGGGGCAGTTGAAGAAAAATGCTGCTTTTGTGCCCTTTTCCATAGGTAAGAAAACTCTGGATTACTGGACCACTGCTCACATCAACAGGGGTGGCTCATGCCAGCACCCCTCTCTGGGTTGTAGTCTAGCATCCTTCTCCTGTATCAGGTTCCTCTTGGAATCTAAATTCCAGCCAACCAGATGCAACCCCCACACCTCCCAAGCACCAAGCATCTGGACACATGTCAAAGGGTCAATGGGACTCCTTTTAGAGATTGGGAAAAAAGCAAAGCTCCAACTGAGTCTGCCATCTTTCCTGGGTCATACAAGCAATTCTTCAGACTCTTAAAAGAGGAGACAACAGCACAGCATCCATAGTTGAGAGTATAATTGGTAGAGGAAGCATCTTGACTTTTCCCTTGCTCCAGCCTAGAATGGGTCACTGCACTTGGTATATAGGGAAACTGAGATTCGGAGAGGCTTAGGAGTCTTTTCTAATGACCCCTCATGCTCCAGCACTCCAGGCCCTTCTCCTTAAGAGGATGCACTGTGCAGTGTGTAACTGAGGCTGGGCAGCAGTGAGAGCTGCCTCCACCTCGTCACTCCTCCTCTCTCCCCTCTCCAGGAAAGCGGTTCTGCTTGGGAGACAGCCTGGCTAGGATGGAGCTCTTTCTCTTCCTCACAACCATCCTGCAGAACTTCCGTTTCAAGTTCCCGAAGAAACTTGAAGACATCAATGAGTCCCCCAAACCCTTGGGATTTACCAGGATCATACCAAGATTTACCATGAGCTTCCTGCCCATCTGATTCTGGGCTCAACCAAGGTGGAGCAAGAGGGAGGGAGAAAGTCCGAAGTGAGGCAAGAGAGAAGGCAGAGCAAAGGGAAAAAGTGGAAACTGGGAAGCTAACAAGGGACCACATACTTGGAAGAAAACTCAAGCACCTACTTAAACTGTAATGGTAATAAAACAAATAACATGCATTGGACAGTGGTAATAACAGTCGTCATTCACTGAGCAAGGGTTCCTTGTCAGCTCTGCCCAAGTTGTCCCATCATCCTCTCATTTGGCACTTCAAACCATATAAGGGCAACATGTCCCCCAGCCCAGTTTACAGGTTTCAAGGGTGGAGATTACAAATACATCAGCCTGAGATTCCTTTGCATCATAAATTAAATGCTACATACAAAGCTGAAGATATGGCTCAGCAGATGAATAGATTACCACACGAGCCCAACAGCGTGAGTCCTAGCCTCAGAACCTATGTACAACTATAGATATGGTGGCACAGCCTGTAACCTCAGCATTCCTATGATGAGATGGGAGAAAGGGACTGGAGAGTAAGCCAGAAGCACTCAGGCCTGCTGGCCTGATGTGTGCCGTTGTCTTCGTTAGGGTTTTATTGCTATGAAGAGACACCATGACCGCGGCAATTCTTACAAAGAAAATCATTTCACTGGGGCTGGCTTATAGTTCCAGAGGTTTAGTTATCTGAATTATCATAATGGCAGGACATGGTGGTGTGCAGGCAGACATGGTGCTGGAGAAGGAGCTGAGAGTTCTACATCTTGACCGCAAGCAGCAGGAGATTGTGTGCCACGCTGGATGTAACTTGAACATATAAAAACTTCAAAGTCGTCCTCCACAGTGACACACTTCCTCCACCAAGGCCACATTTCCTAATTGTGCCACTCCCTATGGGCCAACCATTCAAACACATGAGTCTATGGGTACTATAACTATCCAAACCACCATAGGCATATAGTGACAGAACAAGAAAGTCTGCCTCAGACAAAGTAGAAGGAGAGAATTGTCTCCCTAAAAGACACCTCTGGCTGTGGTACACACACTGTGGCACATCCATGCCCACACTCAAACATACACAGTTATTTATTTAATGTAAATGCTACATACAGACATAAACTGACTCTCTCTCTCTCTCTCTCTCTCTCTCTCTCTCTCTCTCTCATACAACACACACACACACACACACACACACACACACAATTCACTTGTTTTTCAGGACTATGTATCCAGAATTCTTAAAATTTCATAATTTTCTCAATTTGCATTATTCTGTTGCTGGTAATGTAGGATTCATTGGGCTGAGGACTGAGGGGACCCTCTCCCCATACAAGTATTTTCACAGACACTCTAGCAAGCAACCCAGCATCACAAACAAACCACACGATCCCTGTGGATATCTCCTAAAAGGCCTCTGGAAACTTCAACTCAGGGAATCAGAACTTTGGATAATAAAACTATCAAATCTTAAAACTGCTGTGTCTGCAGTTTAGAATTATAGCATCTCAGGCTCTCAGAATCCAATACTCGGATCTTCTTGTCACTGATGATGTCCTCAGAATCCACCACAAACATCTTTGGGAGCTGCATCCTAGCCACTTCTGTGATAGCAAGCACCAGACCACCCAGCTGACTATCTCCTCATGATGAGTTGAGGGAGAAAAGATTGAAAGAAAGAGAAACTGGAGAGACCTAAGGCCAGGAGTGGGGGTGGGGGTAGAGGACAGCCTTTGTCTTCTAAAACGGAGAAAGAGAGCAAGAGGAATCAGTTACTCAAACTTCCATCTAGAAATAGGTAACTTGGGGATATAGAGGTAGCATACAGTTTAAGAGCATGTAATGATGTTACAGAGGACCCTTTCATTTCCCAAAACCCACATTGGGCAGCCCACATCACCTATAACTCCAACTCCAGGGCCAGACTCCTCTGACCTCCTTGAGCACCTGACCCACTCACATGCACATTCCCCCACCCAGACACGTCTTCATACACTAATTAAAATAATAAAAATAAAGCCAAGTGTGGCAGTACAGACCTTGAAGACCAGCACTCAATGGACAGAGGCAAGCAGATCTCTGTGGGTATCAGGCCAGCCAGGTCTACCCAGTGAGACCTGCTTCAATATTACTGATGGTTATGATCATGATGATACTTCTTTTAGAAATTGGAAAGTGTTGCCAGATATTTGATTGCACTGTTAACATTGACTTTGTATTTGTGTTAATCAAATAAAGTCAACCTTAAGTCAGGAGGCTGAGTTAGCAATTAGTTGACAGAAAGTAACCAGAGAGAGTTCAGAGGGTATCTAGAAGATGACAGAGAGACCCACAGGAAGTACTGGGGAGGGACTTCCTGTGGTGTTTTTTGTTTGTTTGTTTGTTTGTTTGTTTGTTTGTTTGTTTTGTCAGAGCAGAAGGATAGTCTCTTTCAGAGACACTGGCTAAGAAGAATGTCAGGTAGTTACTAATCAACTTCTCTAAGCTATCAGGTTTTTACCCCAGCCTCTGACTACTAAGTCTTATTGATAAAGAGAACAATAATAGAGATTTAACTAAAAGCTATATTTGGTGGCAGCTACAGGGCCAGTGCCTACAGGAATGGAATTCCCACCAGGCTATGGCCTGAGTGGCCTAGCCACCACCAGAAAAGTAGGCCAATAACTATGGAGCTGCAATTGCTGGCTGAATCAGCAGTAGATTAAAGTGCAGCATCTCCTGGAAACAACCTAGATGCCCCTCAACTGAAGAATGGATTAAGAAAATGTGGTGCATATACACAATCAAGTACTACTCAGCAGAGAAAAGCAATGATATCGGCCAGGCGGTGGTAGCGCACGCCTATAATCCCAGCACTCAGGAGGCAGAGGCAGGTGGATCTCTGTGAGTTCGAGGCCAGCCTGGTCTACAGAGCTAGTCCAGGACAGGCTCCAAAGCTACAGAGAAACCCTGTCTCGAAAAAAAAAAAAAAATGGTATCATGAAATTTGCAAGCAAATGGATGGAACTAGAAAATATCATCTTGAGTAAGGTAACCCAGACTCAGAAGGACAAGCATAGTATGTACTCACTCATAAGTGGATACTAGATGGGAGGGAAGGGATGGCCAGACTGCAACCCACAACTCCAGAGAGGCTAGCTAACAGGGAAAGACCCTAGGAGGGACACATGGATGATCCTGTGAAGAAGTGGATGAGATCTACATGAGTGGACTGGGTATGTAGGGGGTGGCAGAGGGTGAGGAGTGGGGAATGAGAACATAGGGAAATGGGAGGGTGGATTTGGAACAGGGACAGAGTGGGAGGGCAGGGGGGAGATACCATGATAGATGAGGACATCATGGGAATAGGAAGAGTCAGGGTGCTGGGGAGGCTCTCAGGAATCCACAAGGATGACCCCACCTTGGTCTGCTGGCAGTGGTCCAGAGGGTGCCTGGACTGGTCTACTCTGGTGACCAGCCTAGCAAATAACCTAGCTGTCATCATAGAGCCTTTGTCCAGTGACTGAGTATTGGTGAAATTATTAAGGCCACTCCACGTAGTTAAAAGGGAGGTTTATTTTGTGGGGTAACTTATGAAGGGGTAGATTGCAGGGTCTGGCAAAGGTATAGCGCAGTCCGGCGGTGTTCTCTGGAGAACTCTGCTCGGTCTACCTCCAGCGTCCAGGGTCCCAGAACCAAGAGAGAGCGACCTCCTCTAGATCCTCGGTATTCCACTCCCTCCTCTGCCCCCCCTTGTGGGCGTGACCATTACCGAAGCCTCAATGGGGGTTGGAACTTCCAGGCCAATGCTGGGATGGCTACCCACTACAACTGATGGAGGCAGATGCAGAGATCCACAGCCAGGTACCAGGCTGAGCTCTGGGAATCCAGTCCATGAGAGAGAGCAGGGATTCTGCAGGCAGGGGACGTTGAGATCAGGATGGGAGGATGTGCAGAGATGACTGGCCACACAAGTGGAGGCCCATGAACTGTGGACTGGTGGCTCTGGAGCCCCCATGGGACTGGACTAGGCCCTCTGGATATGGAAGACAGTTGTTTGGCTCAAACTGTTTGGGGGCCACCCAGACAGGGGGATCGGGATCTATCCCTGGTCTATGGGCAGGCTTCTGGGAATCTAGTGTCTGTGATGTGATGCCTTGCACAGTCTTGGTGCAGTAGGAAGGAGCTTGGACCTGCCTAGGCTCAGTGTGCTGTGCTCTGCTAACTCCCCATGGGAGACTCAGATTTGGAGAATGTGGGGATGTGGGGTAGCTTGGGAAAGAGGAGTGGGGGTGGGGGAGGGAGGAGGAGGATCTGTGGATGGTATGTGGAGTGAGTAGAAAATTTCTTAATAAAGGAATTTTTTTTTTAAGTGCAGCCTCTGTGCAGACAGAAAAACAACATTTGGTGTCCAATATGTGGTGGGACCACACAAACAAGGGGTTCTCGTCAGTAGGCTGCCTCTGCTTATGGGATTCCCCAGGGTCTCGAGCCCACTGCAGATAGCACTGTTACTGTGGACAGACTGAGAAGTCAGCAGATTTGGTGAGACACCTGGGAAGTCCTCAAGGAGAGAGTTAGAAAATATTAAAAAGAAAAATCTTTCCCATGTTAAGAATCAGAAGTATCACAATGCAGGGAGTTAAGACTCTGTATAGTGCCACTATGGACAGCTTGAAAATGGAAAAAACAAATGAGGGAATAAACCACTTAGTTGACATAATGCCAACTGTAATTACTATCAATTTGATAATTCATATTTTATCCTTAAAGAGTGGTTTGATAACTATACCAATATGAAAATTTGATAAGATACAAGCCTTAGAAGGACTTACTATTGATTAGATACAAGCTTTAGAAAGACTTACTACTGATAAGATACAAGTCCTAGAAAGACTGACTAATGAAAATAAAATTTTAACTGATAAGGCACAAGCCTTAGGAAGACTTACTAATGAAAACAAGAAAATTTTGACTGATAAGATACAAACCTTAGAAAGACTTGCTATTGATAAAATGCAAGCTTTAGAAAGACTTACTTCTGATAAGATACAAGCCTTAGAAAGACCTACTAATGAAAGTAAGAAAAATACTCAGACACAGACAGAGGACTTTAGACAAGAACCTACTGTACCACTGCATAATAAAACTAAAGAGGGACAGCCCAAAGGTATTAGTAAACCAATCACAATTTATACAGTTAGTATGCAAGAATGACCAGCAGATGATAGGCACATCCAAGGTTATGCTGAAGTTAAATGGAATCCTGCAGAAATGTTAAATTTGAGGAGATTTAAGGAAGTGGTCAGTTCATATGGTATACATTCACCCTATGTAAAAAAAAAAAAAAAATGTTAAATTCATAGGCAACTCAGAACAGAATTATCCCTCAAGACTGAAAAGATTTAGCTACAGCAACACTGGAAGTTGGTCCTCAGTTTCAATGAAAATCATGATGGAGAGAGGAAGCTAGGGTCATAAAACAATGAATAGCACTACAGGTATTGATATTTCCCAAGACCAGCTTCTTGGTGAAAGCTAGTATGGTGATTTGCAAAGACAGTTTGGATTTGATGATCACATCCTGGCCCTATGCCATATAGCAAATTTGAATGCTTGGGACAAGGTTAAAGAATCAGGAAAGAAGTCTGAGTCTTTTACTAAAATTATACAAGGTACAAAAGAAGTCTTCATTAATTTTTTGCAAAGACTGACTTTAACTGTAAATAGAATGATATCAGACCCAGAAGTTAGACAGATAGTAATTGAATTTTTGGCTTTTGAAAATGCTAATTCAGAATGTAAAAGGGTGATTAGGCCTTTAAAGGCAAGATCAGCACCCATAGATGAATGGATTAGAAATACAGCTGATATTGGATCTCCCATTTATAATGCTACTTTGATAGAAGAAATTATTTCTAAAAATTTTAAGAAAAATCAAAATGTCAGATTTTTTAGTTGTGGTAAGCAAGGGCATCTGAAAAGGGATTATAGGCAAGGTATTCCTAGAAGCAATGTTTTTTCTAGAGATAACCCAAACAGAAGGCCCCAGCCTTCTGGAGTATGCAGAAGGTGTGGCAGAGCCAGCATTGGACTAATGAATACAGATCAACAAAGGGCAAGCAAAGCAACCCTTTGCCAGCAGGAAACACCTTAAGGGGACTCCCACCAGCCCCAATATCAAACTTGGTTCAATTATTTCCTGTCAGCATTGGAGAAACTCATTCATAGAGGAATTAAAAGACTTAATGCTTATTGTTAAAAACATACTGATCTGGTTGTGAACAAGAACCAAATAGCTTCGGTAGATAAAACAAAAAAATTCAGGAGAAACCAGAAAACAATACTTTTTGCAAATGTCTATAAATGATCAAAGATCAAAGCTAAAAAAGAATAAGAATAAATGGCATTGTAATTAAAAATTTAGTAGACACAGAGGCAGATGTAACAATAATATCATCAAAATTTTAGCATTACATTGCCTCTTCAGGAGGTAAATATTCAACTTCTAGGGATTGGAACTTTATCTCAGGTAAAACTAAGTTCAAGGTAGGTAGAGTTTACAGGGCCAGAGGACAGATATATGTGGCTAATATAGCAATAAATTTATGGGAATGTGCTTTGTTGTAGCAATGGAAAACACAGACTAACATTCTTCCAATGTCAGAAACTAACCATAAAATAAAGAATACTTCTGAGAAAAATATTGCAAGGTGTTATCAAGAACAGTCACAGAACGTTCAGTTAGTACATAAGCAGGGCACAACAGCTGTTGATTTTTCAAAGATACCAACAGCCCTACCTTTAAAATGATTAACTGACAAACCTGAGTGGATGGGAAAGCGGCAGGATATCCAAGACTAGTCTCTGCAATGGTCCAGTATTTATGGCGCTTTAGAAACCAGAAACCTTGAACCAGACCAAAGACTCGTGGCAATGAATATTTCCATGTAAAGCTATTTGGGGAAAATATATATATATATATATATATACCGTGTGACACACTGCAGTTCCCAATGCCACTACTATGAATGAATATGCAATGGAGAGGTGGGAAAGATGGAGAAATTGAGTGGTGAGTGTACTGCGGAAACAGGCAGAGCTAGAGATGAGTTGGTAGAGACAGGTGTGGACAGGGGAGCATTTAAGCCTCCTGAGCCACATGAGTGGCCCCTCCCCTGAGGACCTCTAACTGCCAGATTCCACCCACAGAATACTGTAACTGCCCTAATTGCTGGACCCTGCCCCTACCCAGCAATTCTCTGGACATGAAATCCCAGCCATCTCCACCCTGGAAAGCTTCACCCTGAAAAATTCCACCCCCTTACCAGGAAGTTCCATAGAAGCCCTGTGTCCTGTTCAGTGTGCTACTGTTTCTTACTTCAGCTGAGGTTTTTTCCTTCCCAATCAATCTGTGTGAGGTTTGTTGTGTGGTGTGACTTTGTGGTATTCCTAGGCTTCTCTTTTCCCAGATAGTTTCCATCTGAACTGCAATACTTACAAGCATGTACTTGCTAAGTAGGGCCAACAAGGTGGTGTGCAGCAGCCTGGAGCTTGCACAGACTCAAGCCTCAACCATGCTGTCCAGTCCTGGCTTTGAGCAACGACAGGATGTCTGGATTGGACCTCCTCAAAACCCCTCTATTTTCCATACTGCCCCAAAGGCCATGATGGTATTCATGGTCTGCTGTCCCAGGCTGTGTTGAAGCCCAAGGTTCATATGGATGACCATGGTCCAACAGCAAACAGCAACTGAGGGCCTTGTTGATGTCCATGGCTTGTGTTACCACTGAAGGCTATGCAGATATCTGTGCTGTGTGCTGCCACCTGAAGCTATATTGATGTGAGGGGGCTGTACAGCCACCTAGGGCCATGTTGATTTTGTGGTCCATGCTGCCACTGAGGGCCATGTCTGGGTCCATGATTCTGCTGCAGCTGGGGACCATGTTGATGTCTGTGGTTGTGTTACCACTGAATTTCATGCATGTATATGGTCTGCACTGCTGCCTAGGACCATTGTTGATGTCTGTGTGCCATGCTGCCATTGAGGGCCATGTTGATGTCTGTGATCCAGGCTGCTACCAAGGTCCATGTCTGGGTCCATAGTCCTACTGCTGCTGGGGGCCATGTTGATGTCTGTGGCCCACAGTACCACCAATGGTCAGGTGGATGTCCATGGTCTATGATGCTACCTGAATCCATGTTGATGTCCGTGGGTCATGCTAGCACTGGAGACCATATTGATGTCCTTGGCCTGTGCTGCTGCTGAAAGCTGTGATGGTGTCCAGAGCCCATGAAGTGGCAGAGGGCCACGTTGATGCCCATGGTCTGTACTGCTATCAGAGACCATGTGCGGAGACTGTGTGAATGTCTATGGTCTGTGTTGTCACCAGAAACCATGTGCAAGTCCATAATCCATGCTCACTCTGACTATAAAGGACAAGGAAGCTAATTCTACAGTGGTCTCACTGACTGCAGACTCACAGTTGAAAAAGAGGAACATAGAAGGCTTCTGTGACAACTCCTGTGCCTACCATACCCCACCTACCTAATCTCCCAAAAAGTAATAGTCTAAACAGAAAGCCACTAAAGAGAACTCTTAAAATTCCAATAAGGGGGGCTGGAGAGATGGCTCAGAGGTTAAGAGCACTGGCTGTCAATTCCCAGCAACCACATGGTGGCTCACAACCATCTATAATGAGATCTGGTGCCCTCTTCTGGCCTGCAGGGATGCAGGCAGAACACTGTGTACATAATAAATAAGTCTTTAAAAAATATATATAGAAGGACAGACATCTCTTTTAATAAAAAAAAAAAAATCTGATAAGGATGCTGAAGTGTAGCTCTCTACAATTGATGAGTTTTGATGGAGGCTGGTGGGGAGAGACTCAGTTTCTTCAAGGGGCTGGCCATGGAGAGTTTGACCATATTCCAGTGAGTATTGGAGCAACAGAATTTTTTTTCCTTTTTCTCCTCTTTTTTTTTTTGTGGGGGGACAAGGTTACAAGGATGGGGGTGGACCTGGGAGGACTAGGAAGTGAGTGTGATCAGAATGTATGATGTGAAATTCCCAGATAACCAATTAAAAATATTATGTAATTTAAAAAAATCAGCCAGGAGGTGGTGGCGCACGCCTTTAATCCCAGCACTTGGAAGGCAGAGCCAGGCGGATCTCTGTGAGTTCGAGGCCAGCCTGAGCTACCAAGTGAGTTCCAGGAAAAGCACAAAGCTACACAGGGAAACCCTGTCTCAAAAAACAAACAAAAAAAAAATCACCATGACCAAAGCAACTTGGGGAAGAAAGGTTTATTTAGCTCATACTTACACAACACAGTTCATCATCAAAGGAAGTTAGGACAGGAACTCAGACAGGGCAGGAAACTGGAAGCAGGAGCTGATGCAGAAGCCATGGAGAGGTGCTGCTTGCTCCCCATGGCTTGCTCAGCCTGCTTTCTTATAGCACCCCAGACCACCAGCCCAGGGATGGCCCCACCTACCATTGGCTGAGCCCTCCCCCATCAATCATCAATTAAGAAAACACCTTACAAGCTTGATTACAGCCTAATCTTTTTCTTTTTTTGGGGGGGGGTGGGGGATGTTGAGACAGAGTGTCTCTGTAGCTTTGGAACCTGTCCTGGACTAGCTCTGTAGACCAGGCTAGCCTCACAGAGATCCACCTGCCTTTGCCTCCGGAGTGCTAGAATTACAGGCATGGACCACCACCGCCCGGCAATAGGAAATCTTTTTTTTTTTTTAATACGTTTTTTTTTAAAGATGTATTTATTTATTATGTATACAGTGTTCTGTCTGCATGTATGCCTGCAGCCCAGAAGAGGGCACCAGATCTCATTACAGATGGTTGTGAGCTACCATGTGGTTGCTGGGAATTGAACTCAGGACCTTTGGAAGAGCAGTCAGTGTTCTTAACCTCTGAGCCATCTCTCCAGCCCCAGCCTAATATTATTGAGACATTTCCCTAATTGAGGCTCTCTCCTCTCCAGTAACTCTAACTTGTCTTAAGTTGTCATTAAACTAGCCAGCACCCTCATGAGTCACTCAATCTCATAAACCCCCAAGTTAGTCATTGTAGCCCATAGGATCAAAGGGTGCCTTTAAATTTTGCTGAAACATCTAGGACATCATTGTATAGGAGAGTGGGATTTTAGTGTGCATCTCTTGAGCTTTCAGTGATGAGTTAGATGGAGCCCCTTCTGCTTTCGTCGTCCCCATTAAGATCTCTAGGTCACTCCCTGCTCTTTCAGGGTTCCCTCTCCTAGTGTCATGGCCTACACAGGCTTATGTATGCACACGCCCTTCACCACAGTTTTCCCTTCCACTCTCGTATGAATTCTATTATGTCCTCTTTCCTCAACTCCCCACTTCCTCTCCCATAGTTGTTTCCTCCTTTTCCTGTTACACACACACACACACACACACACACACACACACACACACACAGGGAGGGAGGGAGGGAGGGAGGGAGGGAGGGAGAGAGAGAGAGAGAGAGAGAGAGAGAGAGAGAGAGAGAGAGAGATTTTGAACAGATAACAATAACAGAAAACATGATTTGTGTTACTTTCCTTAACATATCATCTCCAGCCCTATCCGTATTCTGTGGCTGCCATAATTTCATTCTTGTATGTTCCTAAATAAGATTCCATGGCGCGTGTGTGTACCCTATTTTCTTTATACATTCATCTGCTGATGACACAGAGGCCGGCCTCATATCTTGGCTATAGAGAAGCATCCAGTAGCAAACATGGGTGTCTTGTGTGTTCCTTTCCATCTCATCAGCTAATCACTGTCTTTTATTGGTGATTTGAGACCATTTTTCCCCAAATTCCACTGGAATGGCACCCTCTGCTGATGAGGGCCCTCTTTTTCTCTTTATTAATTATTATACTTTTTCTTCATGCATTTTGGTGGATATAGTGAAGTTGACAGAAGGAACTTATATTTAAGGTTGTTTTTGAGAGGGAATTGATAAATTGTGTAATTTTGTTAGTTTTACTTTCTTCCTTATTGGCATCATATTAAACATAACGGATTACTCTGTTCATCTATTCTCTAATGAAATTTATTCTCCCTGGGCTCTTATGGTTAAGACTTTCTTCCTCATCTCTATGTGACATCCCTGTAAGTATCTTTGGTAATGCTGACTGGGCAATTGTGAAGAGCCTAGCTTGTCTGTTTTCACATGTCTTTGGTTCATCTTCATTTTAAAGGATAGTATTGCTGGGTTTAACAATCCTATTGGGCAGTAGTTTGCTTTCATTTCATGTTCCCTGGATTTTAGGGCTGTGAATGAGGAATCTGGTGTTCTTCTGATGTGTTTACCTTTCTAGGTGAGTTGGAGTTTCTTCCTTTCGGCATTTAATATTGTTTCTTTGTTTTGTGCTTTTGACATCTTAACCATAATATGTTGTGGACAATTTCTTCTCTGATCGTGTATGTTAGAGTTTCAAATGTTTCGACACATTTGGGGAATTTTCTTGTGTAATTTTGTATACTTTCAGCTGTTATCTCAACTCCTTTCTATATCCTTGGACTCTCAAGTTTGGTTTGTTGAATATTGAATATCTCAGAATTATTGCAAATGCAGGTCATGCTCATTCTTTTCTTTATTGATGTTTGAATGCAACATTTTTAGATTTATTTGCTTTTATGTATATGTATATGTTTTACCCGCATGTGTGTGATGGCAATGTGTACAGGCCTAGAGCCTGAAGGAGCTAGGAAAGGAAATTGGATGTCCTGGAACTGAAGTTACAGGAGGTTATGCGTCACCATGGGGCTCTGGGAATTAACCCAGCCCCTCCATCGGAGCTGCTCTTAACTGCAGCCATCATCCAGCTCTGAACATAATATTTTCTCAGCCTTGCCCTCCACCCCTGATATTCTCCTTCTCCTTGGTCCAGTGTATTACTGATTATTTCCACTCTGCTTTTTGTCTGCTTTTGTTTCGCTGAGTTTTCCATTCCCAAATCTTTATCATGTTGTTCTCGTTCTAAACTTCCTTGCTCAACTTCTTTTCCACCTTGCTGCCTTTTTCATCCACGTTGCTAATTCCTCAGGCGTTCTTACCATCTTCTCCCCTGTACGGCTGACTGTCCGCCCCAGGTACCAGACTGATTTCCTTACCGCATCCATCCAGCATATCCTTTTTGAGGTCATTGATCATTTTTGCTAGAAAACTTTTGAGATCCTCATCTGACCTTTCACCTGTTTCCATATCTTCAGCGGGACCAGTCTTGATGTCTCCTGTGTATCTAGGCTGCAGTTAACTGAGCCGTCTGCTTTTGCTCCTGCTGCTGGGGAGCCGTACAGCTGGTACTGTTCTCAGCTTAGCCTTCCGGCTCGGGTGCATCATCCTTCAGTCGTTCTGTGCTTTCAGCTGGCCTGTAATGCCTGTGGACTTCCAAAGCTAAAGCTCTTCCCCTCTTTGTCTCCCTCAGAATGGAGTTTACAGTTTTCTTGTCCTTGCTAGTCCTCAACAGAAAATGCTCCTAGTCACCCACCCTACCTAAAAGTTCTTTTTATTGGTTTTTGTTTTTTAATCTTTGAGTCAGAATCTCACAATCTAGCACTAACTGGCCTATAACTCACTACATAGCCCAGGCTACCCTTACGTTGGCAACAATTGCCCTCTCTTGTAATGCTCAAGTAATGGAATTAGCAGGAGTGAGCCCTAGCCAGGCCAGTAACTTGAACATTCTAAACCTCAATCTTGTCATCTGTAAGACAGACATGAATACAGTTCCCTTTCCCATGTGGGATTCCTGAGGACTAAGACAGCAGATAATGTATTGCTTTTCCTATGAAATTCACACCGAACTCTTGTGCAATCAACAATAGCTTTAATTATTACAATCAGTGTTCAGATACTAGGCACAGGTATCCCAGTCTCTCATCCCACCTTTGAAGAACCTGTCTTCAGGAAGTTGAGCACTCTACTCAGTTCATTCTCGGGGTGTAATACATCGAGCCCCAAATTTCCCTCTAATTTTCATGCTGTCCATTAGCCCCACCCCCATTGGGCCCACCCCATTAGCCCCTCCCTCTTTCTGGACAGGCTCACTGTCTCCCACCAGCAGGGTTCCTGCTCAACGAGGCAGGAAGCTCATGGTGAATCTTCCAGGGATTGTGCCAAAGCCGACATATTGTGGGGACATGTCTATGTCTTGGGGTGCCTGTGGAGACTTGAAGTGGAAGTTCTGCATAATGGTTGTAAAGAAGATGAAGAGCTCCATTTTAGCCAGGTTTTCTCCAAAACAGTATCGCTTTCCTGGAGAAGAGAAGGGGTAGAGGATGGAAGTGAAGCCAATTGTCATGCCACCTCACCCTATGCCAGGCCACAGCTGGATTCCCCAAGGGCCTGCAGCACTGTAGTCTGAAGGATGTCTCTGAGCCTTTGTATCCCTTGTACATTGGGGGGATGACCCATGACAAGCTGGCACAATGAGAAGTCTAAATACCCCTCCAACTAATAGACTCTCAAGTATGGCTGCTCTGCTATCGCCTACTAAATCTTGTCTGAGCCTTGATTTTTCCTATCTCTGAAAGGGGTTTGATCATGCCTCTCCTTTGGCCTGAGTCCACAAGGAAATTGCATTTGGTTGGCTGGAAGGCAGACTCCAACAGCAAATTCCAAACTGGAGACAGGACCAACACTACACTTCAGAGAGAGGAGCCAGGAAGTGTTAGGCCTGTGGGTATGAACAGGGCCCTCTTACCAATGGAAAGGGCACAAAAGCGTTGCTCTTCTTAAACTGCCCTTTGTCATCCAGAAAGTGCTGGGGGTCAAAGTCATTGGGGTTGGAGAAGAATTGGGGGTCCTTCAGCACAGAACTCAGTATGGGCAAAACATCCGTGCCCTGAAAGAGAGGAGCCATGGGGACTGATGAGGCCGGATGAGAGATGAGCACCCTCGGAGCTCACAGGATTGGAAGGAAGAGGAGAAAGCTGAGGGCGAAGCATCAGGGAATGTGAGGTTAACATCCCTGGGACAGGTTCTCTTAGAGAAGTTGTAGTTCATGTTTTCTAAGGTCATTGGAGCGACACAGACTCTGTGTCTCCTGGGACAGGTTGCTGGGGAATGAGAAAGCTCATGCCTATCAATTTAGGAGGTCCTGAGACTGGGAGGTTCACACTCCCGGACACAGAGGGTTTGGGATGCTTAGGGACTGTGTGCCTTGGCAGGATGCTTAGAGGACAGGAGACTCTTCAGCATAAGAAACAAGTTCTAGAGAAATGGGTTCATGTTCCTTACAACAGGAGTTTGCTAAACATAGGGTTGATCACTGGACAATCTGAGGGAGACCCAGGATCCAGGAGACTCTGAGCAGCTCGGCTGAAAGGGCATGATGAGCAAATGTTTGTTTGAGAAGAAAGGACAGTGTGGAATATTCCTGAAGTTTCCTTCAGGCTGGGCAGAGCAGCACCTTGGGGATGAGGAAGTCCCGAAACTTGATGTTCTTGGTGGTGCTACGAGGCACACCTAAAGGAATTACGTCTACAAATCTCTGGATCTCATTGATCACAGCCTCGGTGTAGGGCATCTTCAAATGGTCCTCGTACTTGGGTGGCCGGTTCCTGCCAATCACCTGGTCAATTTCCTCATGCATCTTAGCTGAGAAGAGAAGATATGCTTATGTGTCTTAAAAAGGGAATATAGATTAAATATGCAAATCCAAATGGTAATGTGGAATTATGGGTGGCATCTTGTAGATCATTTGCAGTAGATGTTGGCCATATTTGGTGCTGGAGTAAGTTTCCATTAACCTTCTTGGGCCAGAATCACATGCATTTGCAAAAGAGACTTACAGAATGACCCGAGAATAACAGGTAAGGGACCTTGTATGATGGAGAGTAGTTTACAAATTGGTTCAGGCCTTCACCATGTTTAAAACAGCTAGTGAGACTCAGCTTAAGATGGGTAGTTTGCAGGGACAGACTAGCACCCCAGGATCCCCACTGATGCTGCGCTCCAGACACACCCTTCTCTAAACAAGTTACATGCATCCCAATGACCTGGAACATCACTATAGCAACATCGTTGAACATATCCCAGAACTAGAGCAAGTGGATCAATCCAGCCTGAACAGGTCTTAGGTGCGTGCTAAGTAAAGCAAATTGATCTTTGAGTGAACTTTTAGGGAAAACGACCATTTACCATCTTATGCCTGCATGTGATTGGACATGCCCATGATTAAAACTACATGCACTGTGATTAAAACTACATGCATTAAAATGACATGCCTAATTAACAGAGGCTTACATAACTCAAGCCTATCAATCAAAACATAAAACCACCCACACCCTACCCCTACCAACCAACTCTTCCTTTTCCTGAACCCACAAATGGAAACCCTAGACAATAACCAGGGCTCCTCCTCAGCAAATCCTGCTCAGCCCACTGCTCCTCTGCAGTGTAGCTATTCATTTTGCTTTCCCCTTGAATTGGAAAAATCCCTCAAGGCTTTGCCATGTGTTGTACTTCTTCAGAAGAAGATGGTAAGAACCTGGAGCAGCTGATCAGATGGTGATCAGCACTAACAAGTGGACTTCTATCACATCAGTCTTCCTCCTGACTTTCTGAGGACTCATAGATCTGGGAGAACTGGGGTTAGGGTAGCCCATTTCTGGAATGTTGGGGGTGGGGGTATGCAGCCTCCACTTTCCTGTGCTCTGTAGCCTTACCTGCAATGTGAGGGTTCTTCATGAGCAGCAGGAAGCCATAACGCATGGTTGTGCTGACAGTCTCTGTGCCCCCAAAGAAAAAGTTCAGTGTGGTTGTCAACAGGTTCCTCATGTGAAACTGAGTTTGGGGGTTCTTCTTCTCCTACAGGGAGAAGGGCATTTATGATGAGTCTGTTATCACTCCTTGGGGAACTACTGGAAGTTTCCCTTAGATTCACTTATCTTAGGTTCATATTAAGGTGGGAAGAGAGACCCTGATCAACCAGCTCTCCCCTGGTGATGGCTCTTCCCAAGAACTTCTTCCTTGGTCTTTCCCTGGGTGAATCTCTGTCCTTTTGCTATCAACTTAGTTGATGTTTTAAAAAAGAGGAGAGAAAGAGGAGGAGGTAAGAAAGGGGAGAGAAAGAGAGGATAGAGACAAAGGGGCGATGAAACTTAGAAGCAGTTCCTATGAGATGGAAAATCAGAATTTGGAGTGGAAGCATCTTAACTCTTTCTCGTGTGTGTGTGTGTGTGTGTGTGTGTGTGTGTGTGTGTGTGTGTGTGTGCTGATTATTTGTGGGTGCGTGTGTGCATGTGGATGTCCATACCCATGAATATACATGAGGCAACCAGAGGAGACCATTGGGTATCTTCTCTCATTTTCTGCCTTATTCCTTTGAGACAGGGTCTGGCATTGAACCTGGCCGACTGTCCAGCAAGCTCTTGGGATCCACATGTCTCCACTCTCCAGTGCTGTGATAACAGGCACCCATGGTCCTCACACCTATGCAGTGAGCACTCTTAGCCCCTGCGCCTCTCCCAAGCCTCACTTTCGATCCTTGGGAAAGCAGATTACATAAATCCTCATCTTATTTCTTAAAGATGGGGAATGGACATACATGTGAACTTGAGGCCCCTCTGTGATCACATTGTGAAGCCCGGTCACCTATTCACATGGGTTATCTGAGGACCAGGGTAGGGGAGATTGGAGACAATGCTGGTAAAGGACCCTGCCTTGGAGCCACAGAGACCAGGTTTCAGCCAGAACCCCCTGCTCCCTGCAGCCTGTCCCCAGACAAGCAGCCTAGCGTCTCTGGGTTGCATTTTCCTAATTCTAGACCTAGGTGCACAGTGGAATGTGCTCCCAAGCCAGGGTTGGTTCTAAGTGGGTGAGTATTGTCAAACACTGAAAAACAGCGCCTGGCACCTGGTGGCGCTGTGGGAGTGGCTAGTGTGCATGTTTGCATTCACTTGTCCTCTCATAAGGGCTCAGTAGCTGGGTGAGTGGCAAATCAGGACGAGAGGGGTGAGGATTACTATGCTGGGAGCTAACATGCATGATCTCCTGCCCCACCCAACCCTAAGCTTTGCACTATCCACCAATAGCTATTGGGAGTACCTCCTGCATGCGGATGAGAAAAGAGTCGATGAAGTCCCGGGAGGAATTGGGATCCAGGGTGCGCTGGTTCTGTTCCACCTTCCTGGCTAGGAAGTCCTCCAGCCCCTGTATATCCTTGTAGGCCTGGTGCTGGGGTCCTGGCAGGTGCTTCATCACTGAATAGAACATCTCAAAGAGCTGGGATGGGAGAGAGGAAACAGTGGGAGGACAGCTGTCAGCATCAGGACCCAAAGAGAATAGGACCTGAGAAAGAGCAGAGAAGGCTTCAAAACCTTCCTCCGCTTCCCAGGTATTTAGTTGCTGGTTAAAGGGAACACGATTATGTTTCCATGTGGGTTTATCCACAAATTTGGGTAAGATGGACGGGGGGGCGTATCTGCAGCACCAGTTATTAGGGTAAAAACTGATAAAGGCAGAAACCCATGTACGTATTCAGCTGAGGTTGGATAGAAAGACATCTTGGTGTGTCATTGTTGGGTAGGTCTGTTGTGGCAACCCCACAAGTGGCTAGGCACTCAGACAGACCAGGCTGGCACAGCTTTCCAGATAACTGTTTGCATTTGGGTTGTTGGTTGCCGTGCATGTGTCTAGGCATTAAGTGAGGTTGTTTGCCGGTGTCATGGTGGAGAAAACTCGGGTGTGAGCATTTAGGTGTTCAAGTGCATTGCCTAGAGTACTCCCGTGAGATTCACTGAATGGCCCTGGCTAGAGAACATGTCTGTGGGTGTGTGTAGTTAACCTATCCAGGTCATTGTGTGTTTGGAATCTCAGCTGAGGTACCTGTTTGGATTTTCACTTATCTATGTGGACTGAACAGGTAACCCTTGTATGGATATTTTTAAAAGCATTTGTGACACTTAAATTATGTGTATGTGTCTCTGCATAGGTGTGTGTGTACATGATTGCAGGTACTAAAGATGTTGGATCCCCTGGAGTTCAGGCTGTTGTAAGCCACTTAAAGTGGGTGGTAGGAAATAAATTTGGGTCCATTTCTCTGTGTGTGAAGTCGTCCAGAAGGGCTCGGTAGCAGCAGCTGTCAGGGGTTAAGGGAACTGGGGAGGGGACACCTGCCCCAGAAGGGAGGCTGGATGGAAGAGCTGTGTCTAGTTGCACACTCTGGTTTGGTTGGCATCTGTTGAGATAATCAGTTGCCATGGGGATTCCGTATTGGTACCTTTCTTAGGGTTTGATCTCATTGTTTAGCTGTCCAGGATGGGAGCATATTTGAGGAGGTCATGTCCAGAGAAGGATGTCCAATCAAGGCACTGGTGGCCATGCCAGGATTCTGTGGGAGGATTTCATAGGGGTTCCAGCTGAGGCTCGAAGTGATTACCTGTCCAGCTGAAGTAGCTGTGAACTGGAAACTCCGCATCATCATGCCCAACAGAGACAGGAATTCTTTGTTGTCATAATCAAAGCGGTCCCCAAACACAATGGAACTGATGACATTAGAGACGGTTCGGCTCATGTAGAAGGTGGGATCTATGTTAGCACCTGGGAGTCGGGCCAGAGTTGAAAGGGAAGAGGGTTGGAGAAGCAGGGCCCAGCTGGTGGCAGTGTTAGCACCAGAGATTGGGTGCCTTTCCCAAAGTCCCCATTGTCTGTCTCAACACATAACTGTGGTGATATTTTATTTGTGCTTTAATAAGTAAAGCTTTCCTGGAGATCAGAGGGAAAAGGCCAGCCATTATAAACAAATAAAGAAGTCAGGCAGCGATAGCACACACCCTTAATCCTATCACTTAGCAGGCAGGATCTCTGTGTGTTCAAGGCCACACTGAAAACAGAGCCAGGCGTGATGGCACGTGCCTTAATTCCAGAACTAGTTAACCATGGGGGTCTGGAGGTCTGTACAGACAGAAAGTGACAGAGCTGGGCAGGAAGAGGACGTGATGTAAATCAGATGGCAGAAGCAAAACAGACAACAAGGCATATGTGCATGGGTAGACAGGAAATAACTCGCATTTGGAAGCTGCAGAGTTGGTGAGGTAAGGTTGGCTGGTGGTTTTCCCTACTTCCCTGATCTCTCCACGGCTTTTGCCCCTGTATTTGGCTCCGTGTCTTTTATTTAGTAAGATCATTTAGATATTCATCGACACGTAACTCTTCAGAATCTGCTGTTTCTCTTATGTATTCCATGACCCTCCACCTTACCATTTGTGTCCCGAAAGGCCTGTATGAGAAAGCCCGCCTCCTCTATGACCCGCTCCTCTATGCCACGCTTGCCAAAGCCCAAGTCCCTCAGGGTGGAGATGGAGAAGCGCCTGAGTTGCTTGGACGCCCCCCTCCCCGGAGCTCAGCAGCACACCTGGGGAGCCAAACACAAGCACAGGAAGAGGTTAGAGAGGTATATTTGGGCAAGCTGGTACCTCTGACAAATTCCTGGAGGGTATGTGGTTGGGCAAAGGGCTGGAATGAGAGGGGTGGGTAAAAGGAAGAAGGAGGAAGCCAGGAAGCTGGGAAACTTGAGAAAGATCCAAATTCAGAGTGAGTGTCAGAGACAGAGACACGGAGACAACAGTAAAAGGAAGAAGGAGGGATTGGAGAGACAGCTCAGCAGTTAAGAGCACTTAGCTTCTAGCTGATCAGAGTTTGATTCCCAGAATCCACGTGTTAGCTCACAGAAGTCTGTAACTCCAGTTCCAGGGAATCTGATGCCCACTTCTGGCCTCCATGGGCACCAGGAAGGCACATGGTACACGGACATCATGCAGGTAAAACAAATATAAAGACTATAAAAATAATTATTAAACCAGGCAGTGGGGGCACAAGCCTTGAATCCCAGAATTTAGGAGGCAGAGGCAGGTGGATCTCTATGAGTTCGAGGCCAGCCTGGCTACACTGAGAAACCTTATCTCAAAAAACAAAACAAAATTATTAAATGTTTTCTTTTTTAAGATTTATTTATTATGTATACAGAAGAGGGCACCATATCTCATTACAGATGGTTGTGAGCCACCATGTGGGTGCTGGGAATTGAACTCAGGTCCTCTGGAAGAGTAGTCAGTGCTCTTAACCAACGAGCCATCTCTCCAGCCCTAAATGTTTTTTAAAGAGAGAGTGAGAGGCTGTGTCAGGATAGATGGCAACACAGAGAGACAAGGAGAAAACCTAAAGGAAAGAAGGAAGAGGATCACAAGACATGAGATTTGGATGGATTTTAAAATTGTTGACTAAACTGGGTGTGGTGGTGTGCCCTTTACTCCCAGCGCTCAGGAGGTGGAGGCAAGTGGATCTGAGTTCGAGGCCAGCCTGGTCTACAGAGAGTTCCAGGGCAGGCAGGACTACACAGAGAAACCCTGTCTCAAAAAACAAAATAAAAGTAAAAATCATGACTGATTCTAAACTGAACTCGATAAAGAGAAACATAGGCAGAGTCTAGAGACATGGGTCTCTAAAACAGACATCATGTAAGGTTTTCACAGAGGAAGAAGAAACAGAGGGAGGGGTTGCTGGAGAGCAAGCACATTGCTAAGAGTGACTAATTGAAGAGATTCTGGGATGAAGTTACAAAACAGGATCCCAGCAGGCATTAGGAGTTCAGTTGATATCCCTGGGAGGCCTGTTCCTTTCTGAAGGGAAACAGAGGAGCAGTGGGTTTTGGGGGGCTGTGGAGAGTGGACTGGGGGGGATGGAGGGAGGGGAGCATTTGGTTGGCATGTATTATATGAGAGAAGAATGACTAAAAAGAGTTGGCATAGTCTGGGGCTGAAGGAATGGTTCAGCAGTCAGCAACTGCTGTTGCTAAGAACAGAGTTCAGTTCCCAATTCCACAAGTGCCTGTAACTCTGGCTCTGACATCTGATGACCTCTTCTGGCCCTCATAGACACAGATACACACACACACACACACAGAGAGAGAGAGAGAGACAGACAGACAGACAGACAGACAGAGAAATAAAGCAAACCATTTTATTTAAAAACAAACAAACAAGGGTTGGGGATTTAGCTCAGTGATAGAGCACTTGTCTAGCAAGCACAAGGCCCTGGGTTCAATCCTCAGCTACAAAACAAACAAACAAACAAATAGGCAAGAGAGCGATGGCACATGTCTTTAATGCCAGAACTTGGGAGGTAGAGATGGATGGATCTTTGAGTTGGAGGTCAGCCTGGTCTACAGAGGGAGTTTCAGCACAGCCAAGGCTGTCATATAGAGAAACCCTGTCTCAAAAAAAAAACAAACCAAAAAATTTTTAAAAAAAAAATTTTTTTAAGTCTGTAAGATCTGGGAAGGGATACCCAGCAAGAGAAATCAGGGAGACACTAATAGAAACACAGAAATGCAGGGAGAATAAGATATAGAAATTCTAAAACAATTCAGAGGTACACAGAGCAAATTAGCATTAAACAGGCAAATGGATCAAAGACCAGAGAAAGAGCTTGGAGTGTGCAGGTGAGTTGGGGAAGACTATGGAACCTGCAGCCACACATCTGTCTGGCCTAATCCCCCCCCACTGCTGTCACCCTTACCGTAGCCTTTGAAGAACCAGTCCAGGAAAGCTTGCTGTCCAAGGCCGCTGAATTCCTCAGCCTGGTCGATCAGAGCTGCTTCACTGCATCATAACCCCAGCAGGACCAGAGTACCACAGCAGGACGAGACCCCAGGTAGATAGTGAACACAGGACCATACTGCTCCCTGATCTGAGGGAGTGATTCGAGGAGCTATAGAAGTCATATGAACTGCCAGTGTCCTGACGTCAGGTACTTGGGATGCATTAGGAACTGGCTATCACACCCCTAAGCCCCCTTTCCTTTGTCTGCATTCTGACCTAGTCAATCTTCTTGCCTTGGAACCCCAGACACACAGGGCATGCTCCGCACCCCAAACTCACCCCTCTCCCTGCCCAGTACTACCTTTAAAAGAGAGTCACGAAACTTCTCTGTGTCCAGTTCCAGGAAGTTCCCAATGAAGGGCAATGGGGTGGGTCCCGGAGGCATCTTTCCCAACAGTCTCCTCCGCCTCCACACAGACATTATGATCATGATGCTGAGGCAGGTCAGCACAGCCACCAGGAGCATCCCTGAGGCCAGCATGGTGGCAGTGGGAGGGACAGGCAGGTGATGATCTGGGACAGTGAGCCTTTATACTCTAGGCTGAGGTGAGATGTTGGCTCCTGTTTAATAATTTCCTCCCAACTATTGCCCTGCCATGCAACTGCCTTGGTTATGACACCAGCAGCAAAGGAGGAGGAGGTGTCAACCTCTGGGCTGCTTTTCATGGAGTGGATTCTAGGAGAGAAGAAAGAGTGCCAGGGTTGCGTAAGAGAATGTGAGTGCGGATTAGGAAACTTCCAAAATTGAAGAGATACTTATATCTACAGGGAAAGCGCCCAAATAGAGGGTGAAGGGTCTCAAATAGAGAAAGGACTTCACAGACATGGATTTGGGGTTTTAGAAAGAATCCAATTTGGATTGCACAGGACGTGCTTGCTGTAGAATTAGACACTTTTGTGAGAAGGCACATAGGTTAACCATATTAGGAGGGGAGATTCCAGGGTCACCATCTGAAGATGTGGGGTGAATCGAGGATCCAGACATGTGGGTGTGGAGTTCTTGGCAAGTGACATATATGGAATGTCTAGTAGAATCCTGTAGTCAGAACCTGTGTTCAGGTGTCCATCTTAGCTTTGCTACTGTACAGTCTCCCAGTACCAAGAGTTCTTTAAGAAAGTGGCAAAGTGAGGCCATGATTGACACCGTATAACCATATAACCAAGATTTTCCAAAGCCCACATGTTGGGAAGAAGGGGGGTCAGGCTAGAGTCACATAGAGTCTCTGGAACCTTACACAGAGTTGGAAGGAAAACAGTGAAAGTTGCAGTTGGCAGAGAGGTTGACCTGGTCTAACAAAGCAGTGATACCAGTCCCCAACCACCACAACTGCCCCCAAAGTTCCCAATTAGTTTTTAGTTAAATTAGATTGTAGAATTGCTCACACAATGGTCACAGTGACTAATTGCCTTCAAAGTATGTTTATACCTATAGCCCTGGCTGCGCTCAGCCTTTCATAGAAGCCTCTTTTTACAGTAGACGAAAAAAAAAATCAGTGCAGAGACATTTAATTGGTCTAGGTGTTGAGAACAGAAGACTGGACACCACAGGGATCAAGAGGGGGTTCCAGAGGAGGGAAGAAGACCAGCAGGTGTGGGGAAGGGGAGGACAGAGAGATGCAAGGCCGTGCAGGTGAATATGGTGAATGTGGGATATGAAAGGCTTCGAGTCTTCATGAAACTAGAAACTATGTGCAGTTACTTACACCAGCTCACAGGATATGAAGCTGAGGAGGCATTGGCAGCTGAGAGCTGCTGGGAAGGAGAGAGCTGTGTGTTCTTTAAGGGGCTGGCTCGCTATGTTGACCATGCTCCAGAGAATACCCACTCATCCAAGAGTATATGGGAAGCACCAAGTGAACGTGGATGGCTTAGAGGTTAAGAACACTTGTGGCCCTAGACGAGGACCTGGGTTCCACTCTCAGCATCCACACGGTGTCTCACAACTGTCTGCAATCCTCTTCCAGGGGCTCCAACTCCTTCTTGGGACCTCAGTGGGCACCAGGAATGTGCATGGTGTGTATTCATACTTGCAGGCAAAACACTCATCACATAAAACAATAGGATAAAAAGTGTTGAAAGAGGACACAGGGAGAGCTGAATGGGTAGGAGAGCTGGTGTGGATCTGGATACTTTGGGAGGAAAGAATAAATAAGATAAACATATTTGAAATAATCAAAGGACAAATACAAATATGTGCAGCTCAAAGAATATGAAAAAAATAAAGACTGAGTATAAGAAGTAAATAATGTTATCAACAGTGAAGCCCAGAGAGCTAGAGAGAGAAACAGAGACATGAGCAGAGGCCGATGTTGGTAGGCAGTTACTGACATACACAGGAGTGGAGAGTCAGACGTGAGAGCGTGAGATGAGCTGGCCATAGTCATCAAGAGATGCTACAGACAGGAAATCAGAGATCTCCGCTTTTTCTCCTCGTTCTTGTCCCCCCCTTCCCTTCACTCATGCCTCCTCTCTGTCTCACTCTCTGTGTTCATCTTCTCTGTTTCCAGCACTGCATTTCTGATTCCACTTACTCTGCTGCTGCTCATGGCAGTGCCCCT
This sequence comes from Onychomys torridus, assembly GCF_903995425.1. Classification (NCBI taxonomy): domain Eukaryota; kingdom Metazoa; phylum Chordata; class Mammalia; order Rodentia; family Cricetidae; genus Onychomys; species Onychomys torridus. The sequence goes on from NC_050443.1 coordinate 15,268,664, forward strand.
ATGGCTGTCCACCCTGTGCCTCAAGCTTGGTGTGAAGGGTATAGGGCGGCACTGATGGCTGGCGCTGGATACTGCGAGTGGAGGAATCATGAGCCATGATACCTTTTAGAGCTTTATTAGGAGAAGGGGAGACAGAGACAGAGACCGAGAGAGCACTTGGGAGTGCACGTCTGGCCTTTAGGCTGGGACACAGTCACCTGCTGATGAAGTAATAAGGTGCCAAGCTGCGCATATACAGAATCCTTACATCGTGCCCAGAGTCCAGTGGAGCTTATGTTCAGGACCCAACAGGTGGTCTCACCCTGCCCCAATCAGCATCTGAACAGCAGGGAACTGTCCAGGGCCCCAGTGGCTGAGCTCAGAGATGCAGCATGCAGATAATTGGGGAAGCCCAGGGATGAGTCCTCTACCTCCTTCATTTCTTCAAAGTTGGAGATGATGGCAGTGACAGATGATGTCCTGAATAGAGACTCACTGATCACTCCTTCACAGCTGTCCATTAAGTCTGTTGTTGTTGTTGTTGTTATTTTGTGAAGGCTTTGCAATGATGACATCTTCAGCCCAGTGGACCACCAACTTCTTAAGGATTGGAATTTGGCTCTGCATGTTCACGTATGAATGTATGGAACCATCTCCATTCCATTTGGTAAATTATTCTGTGTTGAATCAACAAACAGTGAAAGACCCATGGTCTGGTGAATTGCGCCACAGCTGTGAACTTTGGCAGAGGGGGCCTTTCGTGACTGCCTTTTGGCAGACTCATAGTCACTTTCAAAGGGTCCTTGGCCAGAAGGACTGAGCAGCATTGGGATTTAGGCTGAGATGTCATTGTCAGCCCTTACTTAGTGTGTCCTGTTGATCCAGAGTCAGAGAAAAGAAAGGACTTGAGAAAGGGTCCTGCAACCTTGGAGTTCTGGTCTACCCCACTCAAGCTCCACTCTCCTTCTTCATCTCTGGCTAGCGTGTCTGTCCTCTGACTGGCAGTCTGCACTGTCACGCAACAACATGTTGCCAGAAGCAGTGACTCAGCTGAGTTCCATCCTGGAGAGCTCTCCTCCTCATCCTCCAGGGATGTAAAATTACTGGACATGTTTAAGTAAAGCCATGTGAGGTTTAGATTTCATAGAAAGCTCCACAGTTCTGATACCTGCCAGCTCAACTGATGGAAAACAGAGCTGAGATGTAAATGAAAGAGAAATATAAACAGAACAAGGCTCTTGATGTCATTGAAATAAGGAGTGGGAACTGGAGGGATGACTCAGCAGTTAAGAGAACCTTCTGCTTTTGCAGAGGATCAGAGTCAGCTCCCAGCACCCCAGGAGAGAACACAAACACCTGTAACTCTAGTTTCAAGTGACCTTCTTATGGTCCCCTCAGCCACTGCATAGACAGGGTGCTCACACGGATAAGCAGGCACGCACATGCGTATCAATTAAAGAATAAGTAAATAAATTTGAAATAAGACACATAAGAAGATAATACTATGATTTATGTGGCAACAAATTAAATAACATAAAGTAATAAACAAGTTTTTAGAAATGTACAAAAAAAACCCAACTAATTCAGAAAGAAATTAAAATATCTGTACAGACCTATATAGAAAAGTAAAAATAACAATAACAAACAAGTCTATCTAAAAAAAACTGTCTAAGACTTGGTGATTTCAAAATTGAATGCCATCAAATATGTTTAGAAGCACAAACACCAAGTCTTTTCCATTTTTCCAATTAATTCAAGAGGGATTATTTCCTAATTCATTCTAAATTTCAATATCCTGTACATACAATCTCTAAAGAAAGTGGACTAAAAAACACTCAATAAACTGCTAGGTGTTAAAATTTTTCACCATATAGAAGGGATTATACAGTTATATGACAACATTATACAGATAATGACAACATTAAATTCATCCTGGGACCACAGGGATTGTTCTGTGAGGGACCCCAAAACAACTTGACCATACAGCTACCATGACAGGCTTAAAGGCCCAGACACAGCTTCTAGCAGACCCCACTCAGTGGGGCCTGCATCTAAGGGGAAATACCTGCAGCCCAAACACAGCTTCTGGCAGGCAACACCTGGACCTAGGAAGAGCCCTAAGCTGAGCCCACCCAGTGGGGCCTGCATCTAAGAGGAAATACCTGACATTCCAAACATTCCCTATACCCCTAGACAAATGTCAGCCAATCAGGGTCCTGAACCCTGGAAGTCCCCTCACCCCAACTTCTGCTATGATAAAAACCCCACCCTGCTGGGGTTCTGAGCTCTCTGCTCTCACAGAGAGAGAGAGAGAGAGAGAGAGAGAGAGAGAGAGAGAGAGAGAGAGAGTGCTCAGAGCTTGAAGATAATAAAAGCTCTTTGCTTTTACATTCAGGATTCAGTCTCCATGGTAGTCTTTTGGGGGTCCCCTCAATCTGAGCATATCAGTTCAATGTGAGAAAATTTGTTGAGTGACAGAGTCAATATTAGAAGAAAACTCTCACACACTTCTCTTAGCTGATGAAGAAAAAGAATGTGACAAACTCTAAAATTCTAATGGCACTAGGGAGATGGCTCAGTCATTTGATTCACACCACCGATATAAAGGGTCACAACAATTGGTTGTGATGGTTATGTCCTCTTGTGGTCTCTGTGGCACTGGGCATGTATGTGGTGCACAGACATACATGAAGACAAAACATCCATGCACACAAAATAAGTAAATAAAAAATTAAAAAATCTGTCTATTACATTTATGTTACTTAACATGTTGGTGAAGAATTTATCATAGTGTTCTCTTATAATCCTCCTTATTTTAAATGTATTTACTTACTTTTTTATTTTTACTAATTTTCTCTCATATATTCTATCCCGTCCACAATTTCCCCTTCCTCCTCTCCTGCAAGCCCCTTCCCTACCTTTCTCTCCCCCAGATCCACTCCTCCTCCATAGCCCTTCAGGAGGCCTCCCCGGGATCTCAACCAAACATGTCATAACAAGTTACATTAAGATGAGGCACATCCCTCTTATCAAGGCTGGATGAGGCACCCCAATAGGAGAAAAGGGGTCCCGAGAGCAGGCAACAGAGTCAGATACAGCCCCTCCCTGCTCCCACTGTTAGGAGTCCCACAAGAACACCAAGCTACACAACATAACATATAACAGAGGACCCAGTGCAGACCCATGCAAGCTCCCTGATTGTTACTTCAGTTTCTGTGAGCCCCTGTGAGACCTCCTTAGTTGATTCTGTGATCCATGTTCTTATGGTGTCCTTGACCCCTCTGGCCCTTTCTTCCCCTTTTCTTTGGGATTCCTCAAACTCTGTCTAATGTTTAGCTGTGAGTCTCTGCATACGCTTCTATCAGTTGTTGGATGAAGCCTCTCTGATGATGATTATGCTAGGCTCCAGTCAACCAGTATAACAGAATATCATTAGGAATCATTTTATTGCCTGGATTTTGTTTGTTTGTTTCCGATCATGTTTGGTTCTATCCTAGGTCTCTGGGCTGTCCAGCCTTTGGTTCCTGGCCCTCCAGGCAGTGTCAGGTGTGGGCTCCCTCTCAAGGTAGCATGGGTCTCAAGCTGGACCAGTCTTTGGTTTGCCACTCTCACAAGTTCTACATCACCTTGACCCCAGCACAAACTGCTCAGTGGTTAAGAGTGCTTACTTATTCTTTAATTGGCATGCATGTGTGTGCCCACTTATTTATCTATGCACCATATGCATGCAGTGCCTGAGGAGGCCAGAAGAGGACTTCATTCACTTGGAATTAGAGTTACAGGCTGTTGTGAGCTGCCATATGGGTGCAGGGAGTCAATCCTGGTCCTCTGCAAGAACAGCAGGGGCTCTTAACTGCTGAGTCATCCCTCCAACCCCCACTTCTTCTTATTTCCATGACTTCAAGCACAATGTCCCATTTATACTCCTGATTCAATCCTTGACTTCTCAGCTCTGTTTTCCATCAGTTGAGCTGGCAGATGCCAATTCCATGGATCTTCTACACAACCAAAGCCTCACACAGCACCATCTAAATAAAAACAATTGACATTTTAATGAGCTAAATATCATTCTCCACTGTTCTTTAATGAGCCAGGCATCATGACACACACCAGTGATCAGCATTCAGGAAGGAGACACAGAAGGATGTGAGTTCAGGAGTTTGAGAGCAGCCTGAAAAAAAAGTGACATGGTATTAAAAAAAAAAAAAAAAATCCCAAAAAGTTGAACGTGCTTTGTTTTTAGTGCAGGTTTTAGTGTATGTTTTCTCTGTGTAAAGATTTAGGCAAGACAACTCTCAGGTTTACTCATCACATTCCCATTCTCCTTTTCACACTACTTTCCCATTTGGTTTCTTCCACCATGTACCCTGTTATACCCACTTCACAATGGAGGCACACATGAAAACATCCATGGCATACCATGAACATGTTGAATTTTCATTTCTCCACAACAAAGGATATTTTAAGTGGGGGCTTTAAATTTCCACAGACTGATAATTTTTCAGTTCCCCTTGTTACTGATTTCTAGATTCACTCTTATGGCAAGAATTGATATTTCTATATTTGAAACACTTTCAAGTGTATCGCATCATATTGTGTGAGCTTGCTTGAAGTCAAAAGTGGAGTTTGTTCCCTATGCAGTTGAGAAGGGGTATTCTGGCCAAGGTCACTTTAGATGTGTGTGCTCTTGCAGCAGATCCTGGAAGGATGAGGAGGAGAGCTCTCCAGGATGGAACTCAGCTGAGTCACTGCTTCTGGCAGCATGTTGTTGCGTGACAGTGCAGACTGCCTGTCAGAGGACAGACACGCTAGCCAGAGATGAAGAAGGAGAGTGGAGCTTGGGTGGGTAGACCAGAACTCCAAGGTTGGGTTGCAGGACCCTTTCTCAAGTCCTTTCTTTTCTCTGACTCTGGATCAATAGGACACACTAAGTAAGGGCTGACAATGACATCTCAGCCCAAATCCCAATGCTGCTCAGTCCCTCTAGCTAAGGACTTTTGAAAGGGACTGTGAGTCTGCCAAAAGGCAGTCACGAAAGGCCCCCTCTGCCAAGGCTCACAGCTGTGGTGCAATTCACCAACCCATGGATCTTTCACTGTTTGTTGATTCAACACAGAATCATTTACCAAATCGAATGGAGAGCATGTGGTAAAAACCAAATTCCAGTCCTAAAGAAGTCAATGGTCCACTGGGTTGAAGATGTCACTGTAAAGTTCTGTCATTCTCAAACAGACTTCACAAGAAGAGAATGTTTGCACAGCTCTTATTGGACAGCTGTGAAGGAGTGATCAGTGAGTCTCTATTCAGGACATCATCTGTCACTGACATCATCTCCAACTCTGGAGAAATGAAGGAGGTAGAGAACTCATCCCTGGGCTGCCCCAATTGTCTGCATGCTGCATCTTTGAGCTCAGCCACTGGGGCCCTGGACAGTTCCCTGCTGTTCAGATGCTGGTTGGGGCAGGGTGAGACCACCTGTTGGGTCCTGAACATAAGCTCCACTGGACTCTTGAGGCACAGAGTGGACAGCCATAGGGGCACTGCCATGAGCAGCAGCAGAGTAAGTGGAATCAGAAATGCAGTGCTGGAAACAGAGATGAACACAGAGAGTGAGACAGAGAGGAGACATGAGTGAAGGGAAGGGGGGGACAAGAACGAGGAGAAAAAGCGGAGATCTCTGATTTCCTGTCTGTAGCATCTCTTGATGACTATGGCCAGCTCATCTCACGCTCTCACGTCTGACTCTCCACTCCTGTGTATGTCAGTAACTGCCTACCAACATCGGCCTCTGCTCATGTCTCTGTTTCTCTCTAGCTCTCTGGGCTTCACTGTTGATAACATTATTTACTTCTTATACTCAGTCTTTATTTTTTTCATATTCTTTGAGCTGCACATATTTGTATTTGTCCTTTGATTATTTCAAATATGTTTATCTTATTTATTCTTTTCTCCCAAACTATCCAGATCCACACCAGCTCTCCTACCCGTTCAGCTCTCCCTGTGTCCTCTTTCAACACTTTTTATCCTATTGTTTTATGTGATGAGTGTTTTGCCTGCAAGTATGAATACACACCATGCACATTCCTGGGGCCCACTGAGGTCCCAAGAAGGAGTTGGAGCCCCTGGAAGAGGATTGCAGACAGTTGTGAGACACCGTGTGGATGCTGAGAGTGGAACCCAGGTCCTCGTCTAGGGCCACAAGTGTTCTTAACCTCTAAGCCATCCACGTTCACTTGGTGCTTCCCATATACTCTTGGATGAGTAGGTATTCTCTGGAGCATGGTCAACATAGCGAGCCAGCCCCTTAAAGAACACAGCTCTCTCCTTCCCAGCAGCTCTCAGCTGCCAATGCCTCCTCAGCTTCATATCCTGTGAGCTGGTGTAAGTAACTGCACATAGTTTCTAGTTTCATGAAGACTCGAAGCCTTTCATATCCCACATTCACCATATTCACCTGCACGGCCTTGCATCTCTCTGTCCTCCCCTTCCCCACACCTGCTGGTCTTCTTCCCTCCTCTAGAACCCCCTCTTGATCCCTGTGGTGTCCAGTCTTCCTTTCTGTCTTTCTGTCTCCCATGGGGAAGGAAAGCTTCCTGCCCTCAAATGCAGTGAAGCAGCCTGGTCTGCGTGAAGGAGGATGGGGAGTGAGTCCTTCTGGAACTACCCACCTCTTCTTTCTCACCTCCCCAAAGGAGAGACTTTGGGATAGTTAAACTAGAGGAGGTGAAAGCCAGGGGAGACCATGAAGAAAATCCCTGCCAGCTTCACATTAGTAAACTCCACTAGCTACAAATATAAAGCAGCCACTGTTTACTAAGCACATCTGTTGTGGGTAACTTTCATGCCCTTACTAGTACATGCTCCACTGAAATTGCCTGAAAGAAGATGTCACTGGTCCCATAAAGCTCAGACAATAATGTCACCTTTTCAGGGCCATGCCACAACATCTGCAGATTAAGATCCTAACCCTAGCCTCAACCATTCATCTGATAATGTCCATCCAGCCACATGGGACACTGGGGCCAGCAAAGAGAAAGGATTTCCTGAGTTCACAACTCTCTCATCCTAGATGTCCCAGGACACTGCCGACCCAAACAGTGCCCTGTGTAAAGTGAAACCATGGGCTGCCCCCGCTTTGATATGGAAACCAGCAAGGCCAAGAGCACCTCTCTGTCTCCCAACTCTCTGCTCCCTCCTAATGCTGTGTCCTCCTTTGGAGGATCATGGGAGACAGTGAACCTTTACTCCTGACACCTGCATTGAGAAACAAATTCCCCCAGCTGCTTCTTCCTTCTTATTCAAGAGGGCAGAGAGGACAGCAGGAGCCCAGGACAAACAGCATCTCAGGCGCTGGCCAGATAGCAGCATTTGCTGGACCAATACTTGCCATGTTGTACTCACTCAACCCCTCTCCACCCCAATCCCACAAACAGCTTCCTGTGTCTGCCTCTGCCCTTTGCCCCTCCCTGAAGATCTCAGAATCCAGAGGTCTGGAATACTTTCAGCATCTACCACCACTTGGCCTGCTAACCTGACATGTCTCTGAGTCTGCAGGCAACTCTGATGACCCGACCATCAGTGCTTCCTAAGCCCACATGGGCTCCTCCAGGATAAGCTGAGAACAAACCCAACTATCACTAACTGCACATTCCACCTGATGCTCATGCTAGAAGATCTAAGAGCAAATTTGAGCCTGTAACAGCCACCTTCTCACCCTCATAAATACAACCTTCTGGACTCACACTCGACCCCCAGTCTACACTAATAGTGAATCTTTCTTGTTCTCTTGGCAGGACATTAGTAATAACTTCTTGCTCATCATAGTATATGCTCACTCTTCCTAACACACACACACACACACACACACACACACACACACACACACACACACATCAATCCCTCATCTTCTTTCTATTCTCTGTCTTGAACTTAAGCCTTCAAAACCCAAGGTGTTTATGGTAGGGGAACAAACAGTTATCATGTAATACTACTGCATTTGGCAATAAGACTTGAAATTGGTGTAGTTTTATAATGGCCCCTGTGTAACTGGCATTAACCTGAACCAGGAAGCTTACTCCTTGCTGGTTTTCAGAGTACTAGAAGGTGCCATACAGGCTGCTAGGGGTAAAAGATCATCAGTAGTCTTACCTAGCTGTAAACTGTGAAGCTACAATAATGATTGGCCTAGCCAGATATTGGTGCAATAAGGACATGAATGTTATGGTGAGAACTAACTGCCTTCTAATTGAACTTGAGACACATTCTACAAGAGGGAAACTATGCCTGGTGCTGTAGACCTAGCCAAAAATCTTTGGCTGGGAAGGTCATCAGCACTGGGAGGTAAGCTACTGTGAATATTTTTGCTAAAGGTGCATTGTATAAAATCATTTTCCAAAATCTCATCCTTCTGCCCATAGATTAATGCATCTCTTACCCCTCATCAGAGAAGTGTCTTCAAGAATTAAATGGCAGTTAATACAGAGATTCTCAACTGGTAGAAGGGCAGAGAACAAGGGACTATAGAGTGTTCAGCCCTAACTGAGATGTCTGCATCATACCCACACCCTTTCTCAAGGCTCAAAGAACATGCAGAAGGAGAAGCAGAAATGCTTTAAGAGTGAGAATTTGGAGAGGACACCTGCAAAACAATAAATGCTGTATATAACTAGAACATCACACTCAGGAAACCAAAGCACTTTTTGACTGCATGCACGACACCTATATGAGATCGAGGCAGCCAGCACTCCAGCCTTTGCAAGGGAGTACTCTAACTGAAGAATTTGTGGCAGGTGCTTGCTGCTAAGGAAGGCTTGGTTGTCCTCAACAATGTGGCCCGGGTTGGGAATTTAGCTCAGTGGTAGAGCGCTTGCCTAGCAAGTGCAAGGCCTGGGGTTCGATTCTCAGCTTTAAAAAAAAAAAAAATGTGGCCCATAGTAAGACGCCCATGCTGAGTAAATGGCCCAAAACCCATACACATACAGACAACACTAACTGTAGGTGATGGTCTTTAAGATGGAGGGTGCTGGAGAGATGGCTCAGCAGTCAAGAACTCACTGTTCTTGCAGATGAGCTGAGTTTGATTCCCAGAACTGTGTCAGGCAACTCACATGACTGGTAAATTCAGCTCCAGGAGATTGAGTGCCCTCTTCTGGCATCTGGGCCCACTGCACCTGCACATACACAGATGTATGTGATTTAAAATAAAATAATCTGTTTAAGTGAGACAATTGAATAGCTTGAACTGTTTGGGAGGCACCCAGGCTGTGGGACCAGGACCTGTTCTTAGTGCATGAGCTGGCTGTTTGGAACCTTGGGCTTACACAGGGACACTTTGCTCAGCCTGGAAGGAGGGAACTGGACCTGCCTGTACTGAATCTACCAGGTTTAAATGAATCCCCAGGGGAGTCTTGGCCCTGGAGGAGATGGGAATGGAGGAGAGGGAAAGGGGGGAAGGGAGGGTGAGGTCGGGAGGGGGGAGGACAGGGGAACCCATGGCTGATGTGTAAAATTAAAACACAAATATAATTATAATAAAAAAGAAGAAAAACATTAGAAAAATAAAATTAAAAATAAAAAAATAAAATAAAATAAATTATTCAAAAATAAAAAGAAGACATGAAGTTGGAAGAAGGATGCAGAATGGGAGGAATTGGAGTGGGAAGTATGAGTGTATTGTGTGCTCATGTATGGAATTACCAAGAATAAATAAATGGTAGATGATAGATGATAGATAGATAGATAGATAGATAGTAGATAGGTAGGTAGGTAGGTAGATAGATAGATAGATAGAGAGATAGATAGAGAGATAGATGATAGATAGATAGATGATAGATAATAGACTGATTGATTGATAGAAGATGAGAGAGAGATCATAGATAGATAGGTTGCTAAATAGATGATAGATAGATAGATAGATAGATAGATAGATAGATAGATAGATAAATAGATAGATAGATAGATAAATGAAAGAAAAAATAGCCACAATCTGTATCTGGAGGCAGTGATACACACCTGTGATCTCAGTACTGAGCATGTTAGAGCTGGAGGGTTGTGAGTTCCGGATCAGCCTGAACTACATGCCAGAACTCTCTCAGAAAGAAAAACAAAAGCAACCGAGCTACTCAGTCATCCACACATAGGGAAAAGAAAACATCCTGAGGTCTTCCAGCTAACAGCTATATGCTCTTGGGCCAGTAGCTTCTCTATCTTACCCACAACTGTCTATTTATTTTTTCTACTGACATCTTGAAAAGATGATGTTCAATATGATAATCTACACTGTTGTTTTGTTGGTTTGTTTGTTTTCTGGATTTGTCTATTACACAGTGCTCAAGATAGTGGTGAGGGTCCTGACATGGAAGCACTGTATCCCTGAGCCACACCCCCAGCCCCTCACTGGGGGATTCTAGGCAGGGGCTCTACCACTGAGCCACACCCCAGCCCCTCACTGGGGGATTCTAGGCAGGGGCTCTACCACTGAGCCACACCCCAGCCCCTCACTGGGGGATTCTAGGCAGGGGCTCTACCACTGAGTCACACCCCAGCCCTCACTGGGGGATTCTAGGCAGGGGCTCTACCACTGAGCCACACCCCCCAGCCCCTCACTGGGGATTCTAGGCAGGGGCTCTACCACTGAGCCACACCCCCAGCCCTTTATTGAGGGATTCTAGGCAGGGGCTCTACACTGAGCCACATCCCAGTCCCAGAATGTGTCCTAAAGATAACTTAGATGAGTCCTCAATTGGTTGAGTGTGAACTCTAGTGCTCAATTTGACATAGTTTAAATGTCAGTTCCTCTAGCTGGTAGAGCTATAACTTCAAGGTAATTACTTGCCCATTCTGTGCTTCTCTTTTCTGCTCTAAAGAACTGTTTTGAGAATTATGCTAATGATGCAAGGTAAAGTGGTGATATGTGATGAGTGCCTAGAAATATGATTTTATGATCTTCATCTTCACCTTCAGCAGAATCCACACATTGTGACAGGCAGCAGCATCAAATGACAGCTGCTACTCATGGGGCACATCCTGCCATCTCCCTCAGGGGTCTTAAACACTACAGACTGGAATGCTTGGCAGCATAATTCCAGGGTAAAGCCATTTGCCTTACAGTTTAAACAAGCAATACTTGCAGATTTGACGTGCTGTGCCCTTAAAAGGTGACTCTTAAGGAAGATAAAGGACATAGGAGCAGGACTGGGGTCACTTTCAATGTTCTCCAGCTCTGCAGGGAAGACACTTTCTCCAGGACTCACTTGGTGGTGCTCTGTTGTCCTGCCCTGATAGAATGTAGGACATGTGCTGCAGCTCTCCTGAGGACATTCCATTTGTTACCATTGAAAACATTAATTCCTGGGAGAAGAGTAGGGTGAACTAGTTCATTCTGTACCGTTCTTGGAGATGGAGGCACTGGTGAATCTCTTTTTCCCGATGCCTGCTAGGAGCACCAGAGAATTTACAAGTTCTGGGTACTAAGAAGTCTTGTCTGATGTCCAGATACAGTCAGCCTCATTTCTGGGTACCCACACCTTCAAGGCTTACTATGTCATAACCCTGAAGGGTCTGGCCATGTCTTTGGCTGATGAAAGATCGTTTTCCTCATTGGACTGAAAGCTAACAGAGGACTAAGTCTGATTATTTCTGTATCTGATTATCTCAAAATAAGTATCAGCTGTGGGTATGGCTCAAGGCTAGAGCTTTTGCCTAGCATCCTCCAATGAGGGGCTGGGATGTGGATCAGTGGTGGAGCACCTGCCTAGAATCCCCCAGTGAGGGGCTGGAGGTGTGGCTCAGTGGTAGAGCCCCTGCCTAGAATCCCCCAGTGAGGGGCTGGGATGTGGCTCAGTGGTAGAGGCCCTGCCTAGAATCCCCCAGTGAGGGGCTGGGGTGTGGCTCAGTGGTAGAGCACCTGCCTAGAATCCCCCAGTGAGGGGCTGGGATGTGGCTCAGTGGTAGAGGCCCTGCCTAGAATCCCCCAGTGAGGGGCTGGGGCGTGGCTCAGTGGTAGAGCACCTGCCTATAATCCCACAGTGAGTGCTTGCCTAGCATGCATAGGGCCCTTGTTTTGATCTCCAGCATATCCCACACACACAAATTAGTAACAACATCCATTGGAATTCCCTGCATGTTAAACCCCATGATAAGGATTCACATATGTCAAATTCCTCCTCACAATACCCCTTAGGGTAGGAGAGCATTTACAGGAGAGGACACTGAAACTTGGAAAGGTTAAATCACTTCCTACCCCTGTAAGCAGTAGCATCAGGTTCCAAAACCAAGTCCAAATCTCTCCCTTACCACACATGATAGCCTGTATCTGCATTCCCATACTCAGAAAGTAGAGACAGGAGGACCACGAGTGTGAGTCCAGACTAGGTTCCATAGCTAAGTCTCAGGCCATCTGCACTGCAGAATAGAATGAGAGTCTCAGTCTCTCTCTCTCTCTCTCTCTCTCTCTCTCTCTCTCTCTCTCTCTCTCTTTCTCGTGTGTGTGTGTGTGTGTGTGTGTGTGTGTGTGTGTGTGTGTGTGTTCTCTGTACCATGTTAGGTGCAGATTGAAGGAAAATAGTTAATTATATCAACCACTTAAATTGTATTTCCTACAATTCTGCTTCTTCTCGGAAAGATGCAGTAACAGGGACTGGATCTTTTTTTAACAATCTTTTTATTAATTTTTTGAGAAGTACATAAATTTATTTTGCACATAGTTACACCCCTACCCGCTCTTCCTGTTACCACCCTCTCTACCCTCCCATCCTTTCCCCTCAAAGTTCTGTTTTCTTAGCCTTTTTTAATCCATTGAGTTTTTTAGCCTTTTTTAATCCATTGAGTCCACTTCATGTTACCCAGCTAATCTTGGGAATGGGGCCTGCCCTGGAGTGTGAGCAACCTTCAGAGGTCACATCAGTAAAGAGAACTGGCACTCGCTCTCCCAGCAGTTATCAGCAGCAGCTCCTCAGTGAGTGGTGGGATTTTAGTGCCTACCTTCTCATCTTTGTGCTGGGATTTGTGTAGCTCAAGGTTGGCCGGGTCTTGTGTGTGTTGTCACAGTCACGGTGAGTTCATATGTGCACCTGTCTTCTTGAGTCTGGACAAGCACTTCCTGGTGCTCTCCACCACCTCTGGCTTTTACCATCTTTCTGCCTCTCTTCTGTGGTGACCCCTGAGCCCTTTGGTGAGGGATGTGACATGTACATCCCATTTAGGGCTGAGCACTGAACACAGAGATTAGATTTTTATCCCCACATGAAACAGCTTGAGAAGTATAGGAAATGCAAACTCAATGGAGCCAACAGAGAATCCTGGCTAAGGAAACAACTGAGGATTTGGAAAGGCCAGCATCAGTAGAGAGAGCTGCCCAGATTTGAGAGCCCAGATTCCTGCAGAAGGCTAGCCTCATGCCCAAGCGCTAACACATGTGTATCAGGAATTCCTGAGGCTAGTGAGAGTGCTGCAGTCCTCTCGGGGTCCTGGAGGCGGAAGAGTCCTTATCTTCCCCATCCGTGTTTGAGACTCCAAAGGGTGTGCTAAAATTATGTCTCAGTTACCAGATGTGTCAGCTGGTCTTAATTGTCAGCTTGGCATGACCTGGAATCACATGGGAAGAAAGTCTCACTGAGGGACTTTCCAGCTCACATTGACTGAGAAGATGTCTACGTGACTGTGTTAATCGATGTGGGACGCCCCAGCTGAAAGCAGGGGCGCGCCATTTTCTAGTGTGGGGTCCTGAACATCTAAGAGTAGAGAAGCTAGCTGAGAGCTCATGACTGTGATGTCATGTGACTGGAAGCTCCTGACACTTGTGATATCCCTGAAGTAATGGACTGTAACCTAGAATTGTGGACTTACAGAAATAAATCAACACTTCCTCCCTTAAGTTGCCGTTGTTGGGGTATTTTATCACAGTGACAGGCATGAAATTTGGGCACAAGATAACCTGACCTAGATCCAGAATCTTACAAAGCTGCCTCCTCCTCACCCTCATCCTCCTCTTTCTCTCCTCCTCCTCCTTGTCCTCATCACCACCCTCTTCTTTCTCCTCATCTTCTTCTTCCCCTCCCCTCCCTCTTCTCATAATGTAGCCCAGGATGGCCTCAAACTTGAAATTCTCATGCTTCCATTTACTTATTACTGAGATGTAAGTGTGTGCCACTATGCCCAGCTCACAAAACATTCTTGCAACATTCAAAAAGAAATGCATTTTGGCCAGTCGTGGCAACATATCCTTTAATTCCAGCACTCAAAAAGCAGGGGCAACCAGATCTCTGTGAGTTCAAGGCCAGCCTGGTCTACAAAAAAAGTTCCAGGACAACCAGGGCTACACAGAGAAACCTTGTCTCAAAAAAATGCGTTTTGACACAATAATATAACTTAAAACAATTTACAGAAACATAAAATATACCCAGTAACTGGCAATGTTTGGTGTTAGATATAGATAAAGAAAAAAAAATATTACCTTAAAACTGAGTCAGGGGTTGTCTGCAACCACCACAGCCCGCAGAGTAATGATCCACAGGAGGCAAGAAGGTCGTTCAAGACAACTCAGTAGCTAGTGTTGGTTCAAACTCCAGGAGTCTGTCTCCAAGTGGTTTATTTTAGGCATATTTAAGCACAGCACAGTTTGGAGAAAATTGTCCTGGTGATAATTAAGTTAGTCCTGTTTGCACAATAAAGCTTGAAGTCAGACTACGCTGAAACTTTTTGTGAAGTACATGTGACACCTTCCATAAAGATGAGGTCAGTAGCTTGACTGAGGGAAACAAGCTCATGATGGGGGTCTGGGGTGAATCCAGTACAGCCTCAACCATACCAATAGCACAAGGTCACCAGGCTGCAAGCTACATCTGCTCCTGGCCTTCTGGTTGGACAACAGGTTATGCATCCCTCCCTTTGAAGGGACAACCCTGTGTGTTTAACATTCCTGGGTCCTCTAGTGCTTATTTGTGAGTATAGAACCCCAGTGGCACCTCCATAGAACTTGTAATGCAAGGCTGTATGGTGTAGATCAAGAATGTCCCTCCTAAAGGCCTATGTATTACAAGTTTGGTCCGTAAGACTAGTTAAAAAGAGGAAGGAGATCAGTGGGAGGGGACAAGAGAGGGTAATGGGGCAAAGTGATCCTAATAGTTCATATATACATTTATGAAAATGTCATCATGAGAGAAGCTGGAATGATGGTTCAGGGTTCAGAGCACTGGCTGCTCTTCCAGAGGACCCAGGTTCAATTCCCAGGACCCACATGGTGGCTCATAACTATAACTCCAGTCTGAGGAGACTCCAGTGCCCTCTTCTGGCTGCCATGAACACCAGACACACATGTGGTATACAGATATACATGCAACCAAAATACTCACACACACAAATAAAGTAAAAATATTTTTAATTTGTTAAATAAAATATTATAAAGCCACTGAAGGTCTACCTTGAGGGCTACCTATCTATGGCTCCCGGCTCTCTCTCACTCTTGCCTCCCACCCCATTCCTCCCTGTTTCTTCCTTCCAGCTGTCATTACACAAGCCTCCCTGTGGAGCCGTACACTCCTCAGCCTGGTTCAGCTCACAAGTAAAATGCCCAGCACAGAGCTGGCTTGCAGCTCTGTCTAGCTGCGTTCTACCGTTCTCCCCACCCCTGCCCTCTGCTTCTCCCTACACCCATGCCCCCCACTGCCTCTTTGCAAACAGGCAACAAAGGTTAAGCAGGAAGAAATTTAAACTCCACAACACCACCTCCTGTTTCATAACAATTCACAAATCTCAAGTTTCAAACATACTTATTATGTTTTCGTTGGCTGTCTTCTAGCAAGTTGGGGTGGGGTTGGAGAGTGTTGAGAAACATTAAACCCATATCAGAAGTCAACAAATACTCCAGCTGGACTATCTTCACCTTCTCTTGAGAAGTCTGAAATTTCTTTTATTTATTTATTTTTTGCACGTGTATGTGTGTGGTGTGGGAGTGGGGGTATATTCGTGTGGGTAAATGCTTGGGCATAAGTATAGGTGTGGGTGGGTGTGCATGTGTGTGGGCATGTGCATGGAAGCTGGGGGTTGGCATTCAGTCTCTTCCTCAATCACTCTCCAATTTTTTAAAGATTTTCCTTTTTTTTGTACCACCCCATGGGAGGCCTTACCTTCTTGTAAGAGGGCATGGGGCATGGGTTGGAAGGGTGAGGCTGGTGAGAAGAGAGAAGAGGGGGATCTTTGATTGGTGTATAAAATGAATAAAAATATTCTTAATAAAAAAAAAAGTTCCATTTTTTATTTCTGTGTGTGTGTGTGTGTGTGTGTGTGTGTGTGTGTGTGTGTGTGTTCCACATGTGTGTAGATACATGTAGAGACCAGAAGAGGGCACCAGATCTCCTAGAGCTCCAGTTACAGGAGCTTGAGAGCTGCCCAACATGGATACTAGGGACTGGACTCTGGTCCAGAAGTGCTCTTAACTGCTGAGCCATCTCTCCAGCCTTGATCACTCTCCACTTTATTTTACTAAGGCAAGGTCCCTCATCAAACCCAAAATGCATTGATTTGCTAGTCTAACTATCCAGCTTGCTCTGGGGATCCCCTGTCTCCTCTGCCTACTGAGCAATTGGATTGCTAGTAGGCTGCCCTGCATACCCAACTTTTATCTGGGTTCTTGGGGATCCAAGTTCAGTCTTCACATTTACAGAGAGAGCGCTTTACCTGGAATCATCTCCCAGGCCCTGTGTCAGAAGATGCAGAGGCATTTCCATATCAGAAATCAGAATGTTAGCAATAATCAAAACCTGAGCTGTTGAGATCACTGGCTGTACTGGCAAGTTAGCTCAGCCAGTAAAGGCACTTGCCACCAAGTCTGTTGACCTGAGTTCTATCCCTGCAAACTGCATGGTGGAAAGAGAGACACAGCACCCACAAGTTGCCCTCTGACTACCACAGGTATGTCATAACACATAACATATGTGCCCACATATATAAAACACATATACACATACATAAATAAATAAATGTAATAAAATTTTTAGATAAATGTAATGGTTTTTGTTTAAAGAAAAAAAATTTTTTAATCATGACATTTAAAAAAATTTTAAATCCAGTTACATTCATTTGCAGAAAATGAGTATAACTGGAAATTATCGCATGAAGCAAAACATTCCAGACCCACAAAGACAAATAAATTCTAGTTCATATCCTAGATTTCAATTTTCATTTATCTGTTGGGCTGGTATAGATCACAAACCTAGAAAAGAAACAAGGAAGAGCAAAAGAGGCCTTAAGGAACAGTTAGAGAGGAGAAAGAGGAGAAAAAGGGGGTCACTGGGGCTTCATGGGGGCAAAAAGGGAGCCAGTAGGAGGGGATAAGGGAATTAACACAGGCTGAGGAGATGGCTCAGTGGTTCAGAGCACTGGCTGCTCTTGCAGAGGACCCAGGTTCAATTCCCAGCACCCACATGGTGGCTCGCAGCCATCAGTAACTCCAGTACTAGGGGATCCAATACCTCTTCTGATCTCCATGGGCACTTACATACATTGAAAGCAACACACCCATACACATAAAATATAAATCAATCTCTGGTCTGGATGTGGTGGCACACAGCTCTAATCCCAGTTCTGGGCAGGAGGATCCCCATGAGTTCAAGGCCAGCCTGGTCTGCATAGTGAGTTCCAGAGTAGACAGAGCTACACTGAGAGACGTTGTCTCAATCAATCAATCAATCAATCAAATATCAAAAACAAAGTACTATGAAACTGCCTGAATTTTATATAATAAAAGAGGGAAATGTAATAAATACATAAAATTTTAAAAGCAAAAAGAAAATAGTAAAAACATAGCATCTTCTGCTGTAATTCTTCTACCCATTCAGTTAAGCTGCATCTCGTTTTCACACTGCAATGATAAAGTGAGAGACTCTTGCAGTGTTTACATTCAAGAATCTGCCTTTTCTCTTTTTTCTTCCTTTCAGTACATCAAGAGCAGCTGCCATATCCCTGTCAACTATTACTGGGCTTTCCGTTGTTTGGGGTGGTTTGGCTTGTGTGTTGACCAAGTCTTGTTACAGGCTGCTTCAAATGGTGATCATCTGCTCAGTGTCCTGAACTGCTGTGTGTGTGTGTACTGTCAATCCGTTCTTGTCAAGGGTGGTCTTGTGGGTGTGTCTTAAATGGCCAACCAGGTTGTGTGGGGCTTCCATGGGCCACCTCAGGAAGCTGAGGCATGAGGATTAGAAATTTGAGGCCACCCTGTTTTAATTGCAGAAGAATTCTTGATTGCTGAAATCATACTATATATTACAATTGGCATATTATACGGGAGGGCACACAACCATATGTTTTGCATAATAAATTTATAAGTGTGTTAGCTTTCAGACTCTGAACCTTCCTTGCTGAAATCCCGTTGGCCAATAAGCAGATATTACCCTGGCCCGCCCAGCATCCTGATGTCATCTTATGTAAAGCCCACTTTTAGAAGAAGAAAACTCTCCCCCTCCTTTCTCTTGTTCCCACCAAGGACTGTTCTCTCTCTCTCTCTCTCTCTCTCTCTCTCTCTCTCTCTCTCCCTCCCCCTCCCTCTCTCTCTCTCTGTCTCTCTCTGTGTCTCTCTCTCTCTCTCTCTCTCTCTCTCTCTCTCTCTCTCTGTGTCTTTCCCTCCCTCCCTCCCTCCCTCCCTCCCTCCCTCCCTCCTCTCCTCCCTTTCCTTCTCTGTTCCCCCCCCTCCAGTAAACTTCCCATGTGGATCCCCTGTCTGCATGGTGCAAAAAACTTTCCACGGCTCTATGACACAGCCCACTGCCATGTCTGCATGGCATGTCTCCCTCACCCACCAGAGTACCTTGGCCCAACCCACCAATGACTCCCCCAAGCTGTTTTACAACACATAGTAACAATAAAGAAAGCAAGCCTGAATCCAGCATGCCCACTTTGGCCTGCCCCATATGACTCCTGTTTACACTCACTGGAGTTCTATAAAAGTGCTAATTCTAGAACTCTGGGGAGAAAGTCTTTGTCAAACTCTGTCACACCCTCTTACTGGACTCCAGTGCCATCTCAGCTCGTGTTAGATAAATCACAGTCAGTGACATCTCCTAAAAGAGTCAGCTATCTCCTTAAGAGCCATCCAGGCATCTTTTCTTTCCATGTTGCATTATGACAACATAGAGAAGTGAAGAACTGTTGATCTAGATTTTATTGTGATCAGCCTAAATGTTATCACAATCACTGTGCACCATTTAACAACATTTCATTGATGAAACACTGTCTCACAGCAGGGTTTTTTTTTTTTTTTGGAGTGATGTAAAAATTAACACCTGCATTTCTTTCATCTCCAACTTCCTACTCCCCAAGCCCCCACTTTACATAGCACTGAGATGACATTAGAATTTATGCAAACTTGGGCTCAGAGCACTGCCTAGTGTTAAAGCAGCAGAAGTGACTTTGGGCTCAGCACAAGGCACACATGAAAACAGGAAGGATGGCTTGTTCTGCTGCAGCCTGGGGACTGGAATAGCTAAGTGGTGGCTTGCTTTGAACTGGAGTTACTTGGCAAGGATTTGGAAGGCCTGTGTGCTAGTTCTGCTTATGTTGGTATGATCATATACCCTGACAAAAATCAGCTTGGGAGAGAAAAGGGTTTGTTTCAGTTTATGATTCCAGGATACAGTCCACGGAAGCTGAAACAGCCAAACACATCACAACCACAGTCAAGAGCAGAGAGAAACACGTGCACTTGTGTCCACTTGCTAGCCAGCGCTCAGCTCGATTTCTCTACTCTTAATCAGTTCAGGCCTAGGGAATGGTACTGCCCACAGTGGACTGGATGTTAATATTCTGACCCACCCCTTGAACTCCCACGCCTTGGGGGTGCCCTACATCTGACCTAAAAGCCTCATTTTAAGGAAAAACTCCTCTCCTTCCTCTCTCTCTCTCTCTCTTCCACTTGCGCTCTCTCTCTCCATTCCCATGAGGTGTGCATACCTCTGCTTTCTCTACCCAGCAGGTTTTCCCTCATCTGTGGGGTACCCTGGCCTAGCCAGCTGGGGTTCCCTAGTTGTGCATAATTCACAACACTGGGCTTCCTACATCCATGAACTTAATTAAGACAATCCCCCCTGACACATGCCCCACAGACCAACCCAAACACTAGATTGTTGTTAGATTGTGGCAGTTAAAGCTAGTCTTCACATCTGGTCTCACTGCAGCCAGATACACAGTGGTAGCCCCATATGATTGTAATGGAGCTGAAAAGTTCTGATCCCCTACTTAAAGTGCTTGGAGATATTGGTACAAATAAACTAAGTGATCTGCCAGCTACAAAAACAAAAACAAAAAAAAAAACAAAAAAAAAACAAAAAAGGATATCCCAGGAGCTAGAGACATGACTCAGTGGTTAAGAGCACTCATTTGCCTTTAATCCCAGCACTTGGGAGGCAGAGCCAGGCAGATCTCTGTGACTTCAAGGCCAGTCTGGGCTACAGAGTGAGTGCCAGGAAAGGTGCAAAGCTACACAGAGAAACCCTGTCTCAAAAAACCAAAAAACAAAAACAAAAAGAGAGAGAGAGAGAGAGAGAGAGAGAGAGAGAGAGAGAGAGAGAGAGAGAGAGCATTCATTTGGGACTGCAGACCCCCCCCAGCACCCACTTTGTGGCTCACAATTGCTTGCAACTCTAGTTCCTGGGGATCTAACACTCTCTTCTGGCCTCCTCGAGCGCCAGGAACACACGAGCTGCACATGAAAATAAGCAAACGTTTTGTTTTGTTTTGTTTTTTAAAGAACATGTCACAATGTGGGCTGTTGAGATGGCTCAGAGGTTAAGAGCACCGACTGCTCTTCCAGAGGTCCTGAGTTCAATTCCCAGCAACCACATGGTGGCTCACAACCATCTGTAATGAGATCTGGCGCCCTCTTCTGTGTACATAATAAATAAATAAATCTTAAAAAAAAAAAAAAAAAAAAAAAGAACGTGTCATAATGAAACCCATCATCTTATATGATAAATATATGCTAATGAGGAAAAATATGCAGAGACTCACAACTGGTCAAAGTGCTCAGCCCTAAATAGGACATCTATCCCCCCATGCTCCCCTCCCACACCCTCAAAAGCTCAAGGAACATCGTGACACAGATGCTGTACCCATGATCGCACTGCCACAGCAGCTGCCTGAACTGGACCGGCACACGACGGGGCCTGTCCACACTCCATCATAAATGAGGGCAGGGTTATATGCTCCCTCCCTCCCTGGGTAGCTACAGGCACCTCAGTGATGTAGTCTCTGGTAAACTGTCCATACTCAAGTAAATAGCTCCCCACCAACACTCAAATAAGAAATCCTAATTAAACAGTGGGTCACATACACAACGCACACACACTCACTCACACAACTCATAAAGACTCATAGTTTGGAGGAAGAGGAGGATCGATGCAAGGAAAAGGAATAGAGAAGATGTGATCAAATTTGTGTGTGTGTGTGTGTGTGTGTGTGTGTGTGTGTGTGTGCCTGCTGTTAAAATCAGGGATGCCTAAAACTTTAGAAGCTGAGATTACTGTGCGCTTGTGTTTACAGGCAACGCTATGACCCCTCCGTGGATGCGAGTCTGGCCAAAGAAGCTGAGGTTTCTCTCCACCCATCATGGTAAACATTCACAGCCACAGCTTGTGAGGGAGGGGATGACGGAGCCAGCTTGTTAGAAGTTTGTTTTGTTTGGAATGGGAAGGTTCGAGGTTGGCAGGCTGCCTCCCGGGTAGAGGTGACAGAGAAGAGAGAAGACAGGCTAATCCTTATAGTCCAAAAGCTAACAGAGAAAGCAGGTGTGGCTGCAAACAGCGCCAGAGAACAACAGAGAGCTTGCCCTTCCGCCCCCTGATCTTACTTGTCCAAACCAGTATTACTCACTCTCATCTAGCAACTGAGCCAAACTCCACTCTCAACCAAAGTCTCCAGCATTCCTAGGGCTCAGGAGAGATGGGGTGTAGATTTTGTTGGGGTTCTGCTTGACTCCTCCTCCTGTAATCATGGGAATGATGGTGAGCGTGGCCTCCTACTTTTCAGTAAAAGCCGAACATACACCCACACGGACAACAGCTTTGGAACCGCCGGCGGCTGCGGAGACAGGAACAGTGGTTACGTGTGGGGCGTTCTCCACAGGTCAAGCACTGCTCTGAAAACCTTTCAGAGACAGAGGTCAGGGCCACAGAGATGACTCAGGGAAGAAAAGCACTTGCTGCTCTTGCAGAGGACTGGAGTTCGGTTCTCAGCACCCAGGTCAGGCAGCTCACAACTACCCATAACTTCAGCTCCAGGGGTCTGACACCCTCTTCTGACCTCTATGCATGCACATGCACACACAGAGATACATGCACAAACAAATAAAAAGCAAATCAATATCCTCTAAAGAATAGTTCATGGTAGCCTGGAACTTGGATCCACTTGCCTCCTGCATCCACTGGGATTAACCACAGTGCCTAGCCTAATAGCTCTGCGCTATTTCATGTAATCACGGAGAACAAAGTCCATGCCATCATCAGATTCCTCAAATTCTTCTCTCTTTGCTTCCTCTTTCTTGCCTTGGAAGCCAGGAAGTAGCAGATGACAGGGACCTACTTCTGGCTCAGCACCAGCCACCAAAGCAAGTCCCCCTAGCCTTACAGAGCACCTGCTGTTCTCATTGTTGACATTAGCCAAGGCTTCTGCAAACAAGCCAAGCCCAAATGTTACCCTCGCTACTTTAAGGAGGTGGAGGATGGGGACGGGAACTGGGGGAGGGGAGGGGAGCGATTAATCCTATTCTCCTCTACTCTCCGTGACTTCTCTGTGAACTCACAGTTGAGCGTGAGAGCAACCTGGATGCCAGTGAACCCAGAAACCAAGCAAATGGGGTACAGGCGCCTGCCTCACTCTGAGCCAAGTCACAGATGAACGCGGGGGGGGGGGGGGGGGGGGGGGGGGCCTCACCCCAAGACCTCCTTGGTTTGCTCTCAAGACTCAGAACCAAGCTGCTAACATTCTCTACTAATAAGATGTTTACAGTGTTAAAGACAACTGCTAAAAAGAAAAAATTAGATTATTTCCAGGCTTATTGAGGGGCTAGATATAAATAAAAGAACCCAAGTCTAATAAAGTGGTATAAAAGGGAAGGGAGAGCAGGGCAGTGGTGGAGCACGCCTGTAATCCCAGCACTCAGGAGGCAGAGGCAGGCAGACCTCTGTAAATTTGAGGCCAGCCTGGGCTACAGAGTGAGTTCCAGGAAAGGCACAAAGCTACACAGTGAAATCCTGTCTCAGAAAAAAAAAAAAAAAAAAAAAAAAAAAAAAAAATCCATCTTCCGGGCTGGAGAGATGGCTCAGAGGTTAAGAGCACTGGCTCCTCTTCCTAAGGTCCTGAGTTCAATTCCCAGCAACCACATGGTGGCTCACAACCATCTGTAATGAGGTCTGGCGCCCTCTTCTGGCATGCAGGGACACATTGTATACATAATAAATAATAAATAAATCTTCAAAAAAAAAAATCCATCTTCCATTCCTTATAAAAATTCTCAATTGGGGACTGGGAGAGATGGCTCAGTGGTTAAGAATACTTGTTGCTTTTGCAGAGGACTTGAATTCAGTTCCCAGCATCTACATGGCAGCTCACAGCCAACTGAACTCTAGTTCCAGAGGATTTGACGCCCTCGTCTGGTCTTTTTGGACACTGTATGAAAATGATGCTCAGATACACACACGGGGAAAAATATCCATACACATAAAATAAAAATAAATAAATATCTTTAATCCCAAAACTAAAAGTAGAAAGGAATGTCCTTGGCCTAACAAAAAAGAATCTATGAAATTTACAACCAGGCTTGGCAGCACACACAGGATGTGGGGCAAGAGGATCAGGAATGGAAGGCCAACCTTGGCTACACGAGGCCCTGTCCAAAAATTAAAAGGCAGGGGTTGGTGAGATGGTTCAACAGTTAAGAGATTTACTGCTCAAATAGGAGTCAGGCTCATTCTTGGCATCCATATGGTGGCTCACATCTGTAACTCCAGTCGAGGGGATCCAACACTCTCTTCTGAAGTCCTCAGACACATACAGACACTTACAGACATGAAATAACCTCCAAAAGAGACAAATACTATATAATTCCACTTACCAGAGCAGTGAAATTCAAGACAAAAAGCAGAATGATTTTCCAGGGCTGAAGGGAGAAACGGAAAGCCGTATTTAACTAGTATCAGATGTCAGTTTGGCAAGATGAAATGAGTTTGGTAATTGCTTACACAACACCAAACTGAGCAGTGAAAAATGGTGGAGGGGACGGGTAACAAAAAACCTGGAAACTGGTCAAAGTGCAGGAGAGTAAGTGTCCATATGTGCTCTATCACTATCACAAGTAGGACTTCTCTAAGACCTCCCACCACTGCCACCCCAGGCCAGAGGACCTTTGTGGAAAGGGGGACAAAAAGACTGGAGGATGGGCTGCTTTTCCAGAGGACCCAGGTTCAATCCCCACCTGGCGGCTCACAATGGCATAACTCCATTTCCAGGGGATCCAACTCCTTCTTCTGGCCTCTGTGGGCACTTCATGCACACAGTGCACAAAGATACATGCAGACAAAACACCCAGACACATAAAATAAAAATAAAGAAGTCTTTAAAAGCCAGGCAGTGGTGGCTTTTAATCCCAGAACTCGGGAGGCAGAGCCATGTGGATCTCTGTGAGTTCGAGGCCAGCATGGTCTACAGAGCAAGATCCAGGACAAGCACCAAAAACTACACAGAGAAACTCTGTCTCAACAGTTGATTAGCTTGACCTGTTTAGGATGCCCTCATGCAGTAGAACCAGGACCTGTCCTTGGTACATGAGCTGGCATTTTGGAACCTAGGGCCTATTCTGAGACACTTTGCTCGGCCTTAGTGTAGGGAGGAGGGGACTGGACCAGCCTCAACTGAATCTACCTGACTCCCCAGGGGAGACCTTGCCTTGGAGGAGGTGGGAATGAGGGGGTGGTTTGGGGGGGAGGGCTGGGGAGGTGGGAGGAGGGAGGACAGGGAAATCCGTGGCTGATATGTAAAATTAAATTAATTGTGAAAAATTAAAAAAAAAAAAAAAAAAAGAAAAGAAAAGAAAAGAAAAGAAACCCTGTCTCAAAAAACAAAAACAAAAAGGTTTCAGGAGCCGTCTGGATATGACAGGACTGTGGTTACTGGTACAAGATCAAATCAATCAAGGAAGAGGTTCACGAGCCCACACCTCTAGCCGAAGAGTAATGGGCAGTTGATGGCATCTGGGTGGGTGGATTAGCCACACTCCAGTAGATGCCCCAATACCCTTGAGTGTTCGAGTAGCAGAAGACAGAGTCAATAGGTTGTTTTAAAACAAAAACAAAAAGAGAACACAAGGTTGGGGATGGATTGGTGAAGAGTTAGGGGGAAGACTAAGAATGAATATGACCAAAGTACATAGCATAAAGTTCTCAAAGAATGTGTGTGTGTGTGTGTGTGTGTGTGTGTGTGTGTGTGCATGTGTGTGTGTGCATGTGTGTGTGTGCATGTGTGTGTGTGCGTGCATGTGTGTGTGTGTGCGTGCATGTGTGTGTGCATGTGTGTGTGCATGTGTGTGTGCATATGTGTGTGTGCGTGCATGTGTGTGTGTGCGTGCATGTGTGTGTGCGCGTGCATGTGTGTGCGTGCATGTGTGTGTGTGCGTGCATGTGTGTGTGCGTGCATGTGTGTGTGTGCGTGCATGTGTGTGTGCGCGTGTGCGTGCATGTGTGTGCGTGCATGTGTGTGTGTGCGTGCATGTGTGTGTGTGTGCGTGCATGTGTGTGTGTGTGCGTGCATGTGTGTGTGTGCGTGCATGTGTGTGTGTGCGCGTGTATGTATGTGTGTGCGTGCATGTGTGTGTGTGCGTGTGTGTGTGCATGTGTGTGTGCGTGTGTGTGCATGTGTGTGTGTGTGCGTGTGTGTGCGTGCATGTGTGTGTGTGCGTGTGTGTGTGTGTGCATGTGTGTGTGCGTGCGCGTGTGTGTGTGCGCGTGCATGTGTGTGTGTGTGCGTGTGTGAGTGCATGTGTGTGTGTGCGTGTGTGTGTGTGCATGTGTGTGTGTGCACGTGCGTGTGTGTGCGTGCATGTGTGTGTGCATGTGTGTGTGTGCATGTGTGTGTGCGTGCGTGTGTGTGTGTGTGCGTGCATGTGTGTGTGTGTGTGTGTGCGTGTGTGCGTGCATGTGTGTGTGTGTGTGCGCGTGTGTGCGTGCATGTGTGTGTGTGGTTTTTTGAGATAGGGTTCCTCTGTGTAACAGTCCTGGCTGTCCTGGAACTCACTCTGTAGACCAGGCTGGCCTCAAACTCAGATATCCACCTGCCTCTGCCTCCCAAGCCCTAGGATTAAAGATGTGCACCACCACACCTGGCTGGAATTTTTTTAATATTATATTTTTTAAATGAATACATTAGCAAATTTTATGCTTTCTGTATTTTACCATAATTAAAAGCTATTTAGCCAGGCAGGAAAACACCAATGATACCAGCACTCAGGTGGCAGAGGCAGGAGGATGGCTAGGTTAAGGATAGCTAGAACCATAAAATATTGAGAGCCTATCTCAAAACAAGAAGGAAAAAAATTAAAGGTCTATTTCACTTTTTTTTCTTTTACAAATGAGGAATATGAATTAATTCAAATGCTGATTAAAGACCAGGTCAGCAACCTGAGAATGGGCAGTCATCACCTTGTTTTTAATGAAGATTTTACCTTGGGATTTGCACATGTTTGGAAAGCATTCTTCATAAATTCTAGGCAGGGTCTATACCACTGAGCCACACACCCCCAGCCCCTCACTGGGGGATTCTAGGCAGGGGCTCTACCACTGAGCCACACCCCAGCCCCTCACTGGGGGATTCTAGGCAGGGGCTCTACCACTGAGCCACACCCCAGCCCCTCACTGGGGGATTCTAGGCAGGAGCTCTACCACTGAGATTCCTAGTCCTCTATTTTCTCCCGCCTCAGCCTCCAAGTAGCTGAGATTCTAGGCCTGAGCCACCAAACTCATCTTCAAATTTATCACTTTGGAAGCCAGTGATAACCCAAAAGAGAGCAGCTTGAGTGGATTCAAGAGAGAACAGGAAGGAAAACCATGGAGGTAGTGAGGACAGATGGCATGGTTTGCTGCAGAAGATGTAGAACTTTTTTAGACATTTATGGAAATTGAAACATGGCCTAGAATTTAGATAATATTACTCACTTTTCTGTTTAGTGTTACTTTGTAATAAAGGCATCAGGTTTTTTGTTTGTTTGTAAAGTTTTCTCCGACAGAGATATAGGCCAAAGTTGATAGAGATTCACAATATACCCCCACGGTTGGGCATGCCCAGAGGACCTAGACACTTCCACCTATCCACCTAGCCATTTCCGGGTCAAAATAGCTATTCCAGGTCAAAATGTGTTGCTGACCAGGCCCCTGTGGCTTTGCGTGGTTGCGTAAAGTGCGCGGCACAACCCTGTGATCTACATGCATGTGTGGAATAGCCACATGGGCCTGTGTGTGCAGGCACGGCCCAAAGCCGGCGCCACTCTTTTTGTTTTTTTTTTTTTTTTGGAACTGAAGATCAAACCCAGGACCTTGCGCTTGCCAGGCAAGCGCTCTACCACTGAGCTAAATCCCCAACCCTCAACTCTACTCTTTATTCACGTGTGTTTTCCACAGGCCTGTTCATCTCTCTCTCTCTCTCTCTCTCTCTCTCTCTCTCTCTCTCTCTCTCTCTCTCTCTCTCCCTCTCTCATCTTAATAAAACTCCTGTTAGTGGATTCTGTCGTGTTTTGTGACATTTCCTTGCAGGGTAAGAGGGCTACCAAATAACTAACAGAAGTACACAGAAGTGACAGACTTGCATGATGTCTATGACCAGATGTTTCGAAGTGGCTCAGCCATTTAATCCTCTTGCCTCTCCCTTTTAAGTGATGGTGCTGCTGATTGTCTACATCTGGCTTAGAACCACACATCTTGGAGGGATAGCTCAGAGAGTAAGTGCTCTGGCTGCTCTTCCAAGAGGACCCTGGTTCAATTCCCAGAACCCAGAGCTCACAACTGTCAGTAACTCCATTTCCAGGGGACCAACACCCTCACAGAGACACACATGCAGGCAAAACACCAATCACACAAACAATAAAAAGGAATCATTAAAAAAAAAAATTAAAAACCCACAGTTTCTCATCTGTTGCAGGGCACTGTATTAGTTACTTACTGCTACTGTGATAAAAACAACATGGCCAAGGCAACTTATGGAAGAGTTTATCTGGCCTTAGGTTCCAGAGGGGTAAGAATCCATCATGGTGGGGAATTGGCAGGCATGGCCACAGGCCAGCTGGAGTGGCAAGCTCAGAGCTCAAATCTTCAACTTTAAGCACAAAGCAGAGAGAGATTAACTGGAAGTGCCACCAGTCTTGAAACTCTCAAAGGCCACGCCCCAGTGACATACTTCCTTCAGTAGACCACACCTCCTAAACATCCCCAAACAGCCCCATCAATGGGTGACCAACCCTTCAAATACATAAGCCTGTGGGGAACGTCCTCATTCAAACCACCACAGGTACTTAGGTTGATCCCATGAATTAGGTGTTGTGAATAATGCTGCTTATTAGGAAAGAGGAAAGAAAGAGATCGGCAGGAAAGGAAGGGAGGAAGGGTGTTGGTAATGGGGGCATGATCAAGGTACTTTACATACATGTATGAAAGTTTCATAACAAACCCACTCCTTGTCCTTTTGGTTGTCAGCTTTAGCCTTCAGTGGCATGGATATGTGGCCATCCACTGAGACATGAGCAACCTACCAGTGGCCACAACTCTTCCTCCTTCAGCAATCAGTGGCCAATAACTCCTCCAGTAGGGAGCCTCAGGGGCTCCTCCTCCATTCTTGCTGGAATTTTGTCTAGCTTGATCTCGTGCAGATAACCTCAGCTGCTCTGTGTGTGTGTGTGTGTGTGTGTGTGTGTGTGTGTGTGTGTGTACAAATGTGCATACAATACAGCACAGTTGTGGGAGGCAGGGGACAATCTGTGAGAGTTGATTGTCTCCTTCTATATAGTTCTGAGAGATCAAACTCAGAAAGTCAGGGTTTACCCATAGTTTATCTCATGAGCCCATGAATTTTTTCTTTTATTATTATTTTTGTTGACAAATATTCTGTGTATTTATCATGTATAAAATGAAGCTTTTAAAGATTATGTACCTCATGGATTGACCAAATCAAACTAATATTCATGACTTTCATGTCCCTCTGTATGTATAAAGAACAAGCAAAATTTACTGTATTAGTAATTTTCAAGAATATATATTGAAATTCTTTATATATGCATATACATACATACATATACACACATATAGTGTCTTACTGTGAAGCCTCAAACTCATGGTCTCCCTGCCTACTCCAGGGTTCTGTAACTACAGATTACATACAGATCTGTATGCTCAGATTAAGCCAAGTGTAGTAGCAAGTATCTGTCATCCTGATGCTGAGGAAAGAAGGTCACTGGAGCTTGGCAACATAGCAAGACTTCATCTCTAAATAGATAAAGAAATGTATGATAGTCTAGCTAAAAGATGGGGGAGAAGTATACTAGGGAAAAGATAAAACTAGACTGGTGATATGTTAAAAATTCAGGTGATGTAATCATGGATGTTTGTCATATTTTTTCTCACTTTTATATATTCTTTAAGAATTTTACGATAGGGCTGGAGAGATGGCTCAGCGGTTAAGAACACTAGCTGCTCTTCCAGAGGTCCTGAGTTCAATTCCCAGCAACCACATGGTGGCTCACAACCATCTGTAATGAGATCTGATGCCCTCTTCTGGCCTGCAGGCATGCATGCAGACAGAACACTGTATACATAATAAATAAACCTTTTTTTAAAATGTGTACTATAAGAAGGCAAAGATAATAAAGCAGGAGGAAGCTCAGAGAATGAAGCAGCAGTTAAAGAGTAGTATGGGTTAAAGTGCTCAGAAAAAGGGCTACAGTTCAGTAGTAGAACACTTGCCCATCAGAAAGAAGCTGGGGAACATGGCTCAATCAGAGATCCCCTGCCTAGAGTCCCCCAGTGAGGGGCTGGGGTGTGGCTCAGTGGTAGAGCCCCTGCCTAGAATCCCCCAGTGAGGGGCTGGGGGTGGCTCAGTGGTAGAGCCCCTGCCTAGAGTCCCCCAATGAGGGGCTGAGGTGTGGCTCAGTGGTAGAACCCCTGTATAGAATCCCCCAGTGAGGGGCTGGGGTGTGGCTCAGTGGTAGAGCCCCTGCCTAGAACCCCCCAGTGAGGGGCTGGGGTGTGGCTCAGTGGTAGAGCCCCTGCCAAGAATCCCCCAGTGAGGGGCTGGGGTGTGACTCAGTGGTAGAGCCCCTGCCTAGAATCCCCCAGTGAGGGGCTGGAGGTGTGGCTCAGTGGTGGAGCCCCTGCCTAGAATCCCCCAGTGAGGGGCTGGGGTGTGGCTCAGTGGTAGAGCCCCTGCCTAGAATCCCCCAGTGAGGGGCTGGGGTGTGGCTCAGTGGTAGAGCCCCTGCCTAGAATCCCCCAGTGAGGGGCTGGGGCGTGGCTCAGTGGTAGAGCACTTGTCTAGTATGCATAAGACCTGGTTTCAGTACCCAACACCACACACACACACACACACACACACACACACACACACACAATCAACCAATCAATCAATCAATCAATCAATACAGAGAGAAAGAGAAGGCCTGTTATCCTCACACAGTTCTGGTAAGTTGTCAACCCTCTGAAGAAGTGTGTTGCAGTATGCTTGTTCCCTCATTGCCACAAAATCAGTACTATGGGAATTCCCACAAAAGAAGGCCTCAATCCTCCCAAATTGGGTTCCATTGACATGCCAGAGAAGTATTAACTGCCAGGGAGATGCATTCAAAGCAGATATTAAGAGACTGATTGCCCTGGAGCTTCTTGCCATGTATAAAGAGGGAAATAGATAGATAGATAGATAGATAGATAGATAGATAGATAGATAGATAGATAGGTAGGTAGGTAGATAAAGGGGCCTAGGTGGGTCTGCAGGAAGGGAGGCTGAGAGAGGTAATTATGAGGTTTATATAAAGGCTTAAAGAGTTTGGCTCAGGCAGATTCTTTCAGTGTTTTGGACAACCTAGATCCCTTTATCAATGCCTGGCTTTCAAGGCTCCAGCATGGGCTCAGGCATGTTGGAGGTCACAGAATGGTCAAGCCACTCCATGACTTGGTTGTAGAAAGAAATCAAGATGAAGCATTGGGAATGTATCTCAGTGGTAGAGCATGTATGTGCTTAGCATGTAGGAAGCCCTGAGTTCCATCACAAAAGGAAGAGTAGGAAGAGGAGACAGGGAGGAAGGAAGGAAGGAAGGAAGGAAGGAAGGAAGGAAGGAAGGAAGGAAGGAAGGAAGGAAGGAAGGAAAGCAGACAAGAAGTTGTGAACTAGAGGTCTCTGCCATCCACTTCCCTGTCTGGCTTTCACAATCTCACATACCTACCTCTCCCTCCTGAGTAGAGGAAAGGTGGGGTCACCTGCAAGTTCCTTTTCCCTGGCTTTATGAAACATTGCAAACAAAACCATCACCTACAGTAAATACAGGTGCACAGACCAAGAACCAGAATGAGTAATCCTTAAAAGGCTACTACCAGCGCTTGCCATGGAAGACACCGTCCTAGAAAACATGGCTTCTAAGTGGTCCATTAGGTTTAGTTAGGCTGTTGTCTGTGGGATGGATGGATGGATGGATGGGTGGATTGCTTTTGAGACGGGATCTTGCTTTGTAGCCTCTTGAGCACTGGGCTGACAGTCATGAGCCACTATGGCAGGCTTGTGGTTGGTTTTTCAAATGATGGAGAGATTGACTAACTTCAGCTTCTTTGGTATGCACACACAATGTTCAGTTTTCCAGAGGGCTTGGGTTTCCCTTCATGATAGCTATCAGTATATCTGAAGCCTGTAGACTTTAGTTCCATAGGACTCCCCTATTGTGGCTGTTTCAGTGTTCAGAGCCTCCAAACCATGTGCCATTTCACTTATAATTGTGGGGATGGCTCTTTGAAGGACTTATATGTTCTGCATGACATCATTAGCCATACAGCTAATGATCTCACCAAGTGCAGAGAGGACAGCTAAGTGGTGGAACACTTGCATCCAGCATGCATATAGCCCTGGACTCCTCTGTGTACTTTCTTGGGATCTCAGAGCTGAATCAGGACAGTAGAACTCTACCACTCGACCAATCAAAGAACAAACCAGACTGCTCTCGCTCTCTGATGCGCTCTCCTATCACTCTCTCTCTCTTTCTTACTCTTTCCTGTCCCATTTTCCTCTGACCAAGAATATAGGGTGGTCACCTTTATAGGATATCTGTGCCGAAGCTTCCTGAGAGCTGAATGACAGACACTGTTTGAGTGTATTTCTTTACTCCTCAATCAACCTTCAGCCAAGACTGCCTCACCACCCTCTCCTTTGCCCCCTCAGCTCCTTCTGTATATATCTCTACCTCATCCACCTTTTCTCTGTTACCTCAATAATAATCTGTGGCCTTACAATAAGGCAGTGATTCTCAACCTTCCTAATGT
This sequence comes from Onychomys torridus, assembly GCF_903995425.1. Taxonomy (NCBI): domain Eukaryota; kingdom Metazoa; phylum Chordata; class Mammalia; order Rodentia; family Cricetidae; genus Onychomys; species Onychomys torridus. The sequence goes on from NC_050443.1 coordinate 15,301,180, forward strand.
TGAGGCCCTTTAATACTGTTCTTTGTGTTGTGGTGACCCCCAACCATAAAATTATTTTGTTGCTACTTCAGAACTATAATTTTGCTACTGTTACAAATCGTAATGTAAATATCTGATATGCAGGATATCTGATATATGACCCTGTGAAAGGGTCATTTGACCCCCCTCTAGAGGGGTCATGACCCACAGGTTGAGAACCACTACAATAATAATCTCTTTTGTTTGTGTGTTTATTCATCTGCCTGTTTAGGGTTTGCTTTGGGTTTGGTATTTTAAATTGTTGATGGAGCTTTTTGTCTCTGTTTGAACTATCTTTTTATATGCCTGGGTGTTTTACTGATGTATATGTCTGTGTGCTATGTGTATTTGGTGGCCTTGGAGGTCAGAAGAGGGCAACAGATTTCCTGGACCTGGAGTTACAGATGGCTGTGAGCCAAATTATGAATGCTGGGAATTGAACCCAGACCCTCTGAAAGAGCAGAACCATCTCCCCAGATCCCCCTTTTATTCTTTGTTGTTGTTATTATTGTCTTTTCACTCATAATTAAAGCAACTCAAATGTTAGTAGCGCACACACTACTATCAGCGACCCTTTACATCAAAATGCTTACCATGCAAAAAAAGTCATTGGATTTTATTCTTTGTTCCTGTTTATCACTGTGTTCTCAGCCTTTGGTAGTCATTGATTTATCCGATATTGTTCTAACAGCAAGTTAGCACTGGAGGTCATGCCTGGGGCGCCAACAGCCATTCTAGGTAAGGAAAATAACACCACAGCCCCTACAGCCTAGTTCCTCTTATTTTTTTGACATTTGTTTGAATTGTATGTGTGTGTGCAGGCACACATGTGAGTTCAGGTGGCCTCAGAGTCCAGAGGTGATGGTTGACTCTCCTGAAGATGGAGCTACAGGCAGTTGTGAGCCAGCTAACATGAGTACTGGGGACTGGACTCAGGTCCTCTGCAAGAGCAGTACACACTCTTAACCACTGAACCACCAGTCCCTAACCACGCCCCTCCTGAATAGTGCAAATACTGCCTGTAAAATAATAGTGGTGACTTTTTTATTTTCATTTTATTTCTTCTGTTGAGGGCTGACTTTCAGTAGATGGCAAGGTGGGAGCAGCTCTGCTACATACGAAACCCCGACCTAGAAGCAGGTCTTCTACAAACGGTTTAGCGCCAGGTTCCACACGAACGTGCGTTTGACATGACGGGCCAGAGGGCGGCCCCCTTTCCAGCCGCATCCTGTTTCCCGTGACCCTGGTCCCATCGCACGGCAGGGACCCGCCACACGTGGGAGCGCGACATACCGCATGCGGGGACAGACTATCCAGGGCCAACCGAGGCTCCTTCCGCGCTACAGTGGTGACTTTTAATAAATCAGTATTTAAAAACTAATAACTTCAGCCAATGACCTAACTCCAGATAATTAAGTCCCAACACAAAAACATAAATAACATTTAAATATATATATCCTCCAAAAGTTGTCAATTCCACAGCAATGGCCTCCAGGGAGAATGATTTAGATGGCATCTCAGGCAAAGAACTCAAAAATAATTATTACAAATATGCTCAAAAATATTTTTAAAGGAAAGAAAATAAACTTCAGAATGAATTCCAAAGGACACGAGCAGCTGGATAAAGTTAATAAGTCAATAAAAGCTATAAAAGAGGAATTCAATAAAGAGTTCAAAAACTTGAAAAACTGAAATACTGGAAATAAAAAAACACAATAAGTTGAACAAAAGCTCCATAGAAAACCCCACCAACAGATGGATCAGAGAGAAGACAGAAGACCTGAGATTGAGGACAAGGAAGGAGTTAGAATGTTCCAACAAGAATAAAATAAGCCGGGCGGTGGTGGCGCACGCCTTTAATCCCAGCGCTCAGGAGGCAGAGCCAGGCAGATCTCTGTGAGTTCAAGACCCAGTCTGGGCTACAGAGTGAGATCCAGGAAAGGCGCAAAGCTACACAGAGAAACCCTGTCTTGGGGAAAAAAGAATAAAATTAAAATAATAAGAAGGTATGAGGGAACAAATCTAAGAAATGGAAGAATTTCATTCTAAAAGCATAAAAATGAAACGAATCATGGCAGAAAATTCCCCAAAATTAAGGAAATAGATACTAAGCCAGACAAGGAAGAGAGAATTGCCCCTCATCGTGTTAAAACTAAGTACACAGAACAATGAACATGTGCACTGAGCAGCAGAAAAAGGCCAGGCATGGTGGCGCACACCTTTAAAGATGTAATTATTTATTATGAACACAGTATTCTGCCTGCATGTGTCCCTACAGGCCAGAAGAGGGCGCCAGATCTCATTACAAGTGGTTGTGAGCCATCATGTGCTTGCTGGGAATTAAACTCAGAATCTCTGGAAGAGTGGTCAGTGCTCTTAACCACTGAGCCATCTCTCCAGCCCAGCACACACCTTTAATCCCAGCAGAGGCAGGCAGATCTCTGGGAGTTCGAGGCCCAGCCTGGTCTACAGAGTGAGTTCCAGGACAGCCAGGGCTACACAGAGAAACCCTGTCTCGGAAAAAAAAAGAAAACAGAGGAAGAAGGAGGAAGGGAGGGAGGGAGGGAGGGAGGAGAGAGAGCGAGGGAGGGAGGGAGGGAGGGAGAGAGGGAGGGAGGGAGGGAGGGAGGGAGGGAAGGAAGGAAGGAAGGAAGGAAGGAAACAGAGCAGGAGAGAGGCACAAAGCCAAGTCTATACAAATAAAATCCCATCAGAATAACAGCTGATGACTCAGTTCAAACTTCAAACTCTAGGAGAGCTTAAGAAGGGTTTAGACTACTATCCTTAGCAAAGCCCTCTGTCATAACTGATAGAGAAGGAAAACCAGGCCAAATGAACTCATATGTGCCCGACACGAAAGGATCTCAGCTGTATTGTTGCGGCCTTTCTGTTTCATTCTGCTTTCTGGGGGAAAGGTTGTTTTGTTTTTGAGCTTTTTGTTATATTTTTGTCTCATTGGTCTATTGCCTGTTTGTTTTGATCTTTAATTTTGTGGGTTTTGTGGAGATGTGGGGTGGTTTCTCACTCTTTTGTTGTAGTTTCTGTTTTTTTTTAAGAAAGAATGTAAAGTTGGGTGGGCAAAGGGGTGAGGAGAATCAGAGAAGAATTTGGGGAGGGGAAACAAACATGATCAAAATATGGTGTATGAAAAAGCTTTAAATTAGAAAAAAAAATTGTTGCAAAGGACCCAAGTTTGGTGACCACATGAAGCAGCTCCTAACCACCTGTAACTAGCTCCAGGAAATCTGATGCCTGTGGCCTCTGCAGGCTCTACAGTTCATGTACACCTACACCTACACGCACACACTCAAAATTAAAAATAATAAATATGGTTAAGGCCAAATCACCAGGCAAAGTAGTGCGCACCTTCAATCCCAGCACATGGGAGGCAGAAAGATACAGATCTCTGGTGAGATCTCTTCAAGGCTAGCCAGGGCTACACTGTGAGACCCTATTTCAAATAAATAAATATTCATGAGATCTTAAATAAATAACCTCATGATGCACCTCAAAGTCTTAGAAAAAAAAACAAGAATAAGTCGAATCCCCCAGTGATGGGCTGGGTACATAGCTCAGTGGTAGAGCCCCAGCCTAGAATCCCCCAGTGAGGGGGCGGGGTGTGGCTCAGTAGTAGAGCCCCTGCCTAGAGTCCCCCAGTGAGGGACTGGGGTGTGGCTCAGTGGTAGAGCCCCTGCCTAGAATCCCCCAGTGAGGGGCTGGCTGTGTGGCTCAGTGGTAGGGCCCCTGCCTAGAATCCCCCAGTGAGGGGCTGGGGTGTGGCTCAGTGGTAGAGCCCCTGCCTAGAACCCCCCAGTGAGGGGCTGGGGTGTGGCTCAGTGGTAGAGCCCCTGCCTAGAATCCCCCAGTGAGGGGTTGGGGTGTGGCTCAGTGGTAGCGCTCTTTTCAATAGAGCTCTTGTCTAGCATACACAAGGTCTTGGGTTTGAGCTCTAGTATCAAGAATAGAAAAAGAGGGGCTGGAGAGATGGCTCAGCAGTTCAGAGCACTGGCTGCTCTTCCAGAGGACCTGAGTTCAATTCTCAGCAATCACATGGTGGCTCACAACCATCTCTAGTGAGATCCGATGCCCTCTGCTGGCATAAAGGCATGCATGCAGATAGAACACTCATATACATAAAATAAATTAAAAAATAAATCTTCTTTTTTCCTTTTTTTAAATATATTTATTTATTTATTAAAATTTTTTTCATTTTATATACCAACCCCAGTTTCCCCTCCCTCCCCTTTTCCCACCTCCTCGCCTCCCTCCCACTCTACCCCCATCCTCTCAGAGTGAGTAAGGCCTCCCATGGTAGTCAACAAAGTCTGGCATACCAAGTTGAAGGAGAGCCTAGCCCCTCCCCATTGTATCAAGGCTGAGCAAGGTATCCCACCACAGGGAATGGACTCCAAAAAGCCAGTTCATGTACCTGGGATAAGTACTGGTCCTACTGTCAGGAACCAAAATAAATCTTTAAAGAGAAAAAGAATGGGGTTGGGGATTTAGCTCAATGGTAGAGCACTTGCCTAGCAAGCACAAGGCCCTGGGTTCAGTCCTCAGCTCTGAAAAAGAGAGAGAGAGAGAGACAGAGAGAGAGAGACAGAGAGAGAGAGACAGAGAGAGAGAGACAGAGAGAAAGAATATACCTAGGGCTGTGGAGTTTGCTTTTGTAGATTTAGTTTAGTTTCCAGCACCCACATGGTGGCTGACAACCATCCATAACTCTAGTTCCAGAGGATCCAACACTCCCTTCTGACCTCCTCAGGCAATAGCCATGCATGTGGTACACAGATATACAAAAAGGCAAAACACTCGTACATATAAAATAAAATAAATCTAAAAAGACTATTTAGAACAAACACAAACCAAGAACCTCCAGGGCCACTTGATGCCATCACAACTGGATGGATGGAGAAATTACTTCTGCAGCTAGAAACTTAGAATCTTTTTTTTTTTTTGGTGGAAATACGAGTTGCATTCCCCCCTTACTCTTCCATCTTCCAAAGGGGATGCCAATTATGTTGCAGGAGAAACTATGGCACACACAGGGGGACAGTATCCCCACTTCAATGAAGGAACTGAGTCTCCAGCATGCTTTGAGAGTCATCTTCTCCAGAAAGCCCCTCTCCCTTCAAGGTGACTGTAGTATTGGGGTAGGAACTGTACATCTTCTTGTCTTATGTGGTTCAGAGCTTTTCCTAGGATCCGTGCCCTCTGAATTGGGCAATCTTTATTTTTGTTTGTTTGTTTTTTGAGACAGGGTTTCTCCGTTTGGCTCTGGCTGTCCTGGAACTGACTCTGTAGACCAGGCTGGCCTCGAACTCAGAGATCCATCTGCCTCTGCCTCCTGAGTGCTGGGATGCAAAAGTGTGCACCACCACCTCCCAGCTGACTTGGGCAATCTTCTCTTACCTCTCTCGGTTATGTAATTGAAGCTTCAACGGTAAAAGGACTAGTCCAGGACCACCTGGACCATACTTGACTGTAAAGTGACTCTCTTGATTGGGCAGAGCATTAGAGCAGACTGTAAATTTGCATACCTTTTCTGGAACAAGGCTAAAGAGAAAGTGTCCTCTCAGTTCTGGAAACCTAGAATCTTACCACACATGGCACAGACTTCCACATAAATTTTGTAGCCCCTAAAACATCAACAATGTCAAGTTCAGTGTCTGAAGTACAAGTTCCATTTGAAAAGTCGGTACACAAAGTCCTTAAACCCACCCCCACCTCCCAGTGAGGCCATCACAGGAGGTGCCTCTCAAACCGGTTTCAGAGTCAAGGGACTGGAGTGGATTCAGTACTACACCCTCCCCTCAGAAGTAGGGGCTGATGCCATGGGAAACAGGAGACCTGTAATCCCACAAGGAAGTTTTCACCCCTCTCCAAGGACCTGCCCTAACCAGCCTTTCCAGGGTGGTAACAAAACCATCTGCCCCACCACCATCTCATCACGTGCCTGAGACCTGAGGTGTTGAATTGCCTCCTCTCCCACCTCACAGAAGGGCAGCAAAGTTGGCCCTTGCCCTCAGAGAACCTCTCTCTTGCCCTGGCCCAGCTCTGGCTTTAACAGCTCTTCTGACCTGGACAGAAGTTGAGAAACTTGGACCACTTTTCAAGATGAGTGCCAAGAACAGACATGGGTAGTGGCAGGGGACTCAGGAGAAGAAGGGAGACCTTATATAAGCCAGAGAGGGAGGGGGGGAAAAGCATGAGTTGAGTTCTTTTTCTGTGGCCCTCCCTTTCTCCCTCACTCTCCTTCATCCTCAGCCAACTATATTCACAGTCACAGAGATGGAAGGAGATGAGAAGGGGCAGAATCCTAGAAGAACCTACTGGGAGATAAGGATGGGAGAAACACAGAGAGAAAGGGCTGGGACCTGGCTCCATTGGTAGAGTGTCCTGGGTTCCATCCTCAGCATACATACACACACACACACACACACACACACACACACACACACACACACACACAAAGGATGTGAATGTACATGCCTATAGTACCATCAATCCAGAGGTGGGAGCTAAAGAGTTAAGAGTTCAAGGTCACCCTTGGCTACCTAGCAAATTTCTAACACATTGTAGGGTATGTGAGACCCTATCTCAAAAAAAGAGACAGGCTAGAGAGATGGTTCGGTGGTTAAGAGCCTGTACCACTTTTACAGGGATCCAGTTTGGTTCCAGCAGTCATATCTGGCAGCTCCCAACTGCCTATAACTCCAGCTCCAGGGGATCTAACGCCCTCTTCTGACTTCTGTGGGCAACTGTACTCACATGCATATACCACATTCATACACATAATTAAAATTTAAAAATAAATCTTAAAGAGAAAGGGAACCTCCAAGTGCCTCCTCTCCCACCACCACCCACCCAAGGACAGCAAAGTGATGTACACTTCCAAAGGGCTTCCAGACCCTCGGCCTTAATGTACCCATCTTTCCTTCTTATTCTCTATTTCATTTCCTTTTTTTGATTTGACAAACAGCAATATCATGTGTGTCATTTTAATACATGTCTTTTAGGATCCTGTATCATGAGACTGAGAGAGACAGAATGAAATTCACGGAGAATTTCAGAGACCAACCACAGGACGTGGAGGGTCACACGGAGAGTCCAGTGAAATGAGGACTCTACCGGAAGGGAACGGGTCTTATGTAAGGCCTCTTGGCTGGGCTGGCAAAACTGGACTTGAACCTAGAAACAGAGACCAGAAGAGCCCAAAATAGGACTCAATCCAGTACTGGATCCACAACACTGCCTCCCTGGCCCATTATTTTCTTGGCCAACACCCCATAACCCCACCTCCTCGTCAAGAACCAGGCCCAGAGTTGAGAAGCTTTTGCCCTATTCCAAGGCAAATAGCAGACACTGGTCACATGGGGGAGATTTAAGGGCAGCCTTAGGGCCAAGAGGCCCCAGTCAAGTGACAGAGGGTTCTCGAGGTGTGGGCCCCACTCACCCCACCATGCCAGCTGGCTGAGAGCCCAGGGTCTACAGGAAAGGTAGGATGGGATGGTAGGAGGGGATTAAGCTCACTGGAAGAACCAGGAAAGGGGGCAGGGTAGAGGAGGGGCGTGGAAATGGACAACTTAAGAGCAGATGCCCCCCCCCACGCACACACTCCAGAACACACAAGGGCTCAGAACATTCTTACAGAAGACACAGGTGAGGGGCAGCTCCCAAGAGAGGGTGCTGACTTGTCTCTGAGGATCTCTTCTGGGACTTTCCTGACTCTCAGCAGTGTCTACCGTGCCGTCTGTCCTTCTTTGGCCCATCTTAGGACCAGGGCTCTCACTCTTTCTCCTGCCCATCCCTCCATTTTATTTCCCATTTTTTCTTCTTCTTAACTTGACAAACAGCGATATCATGTGTGTGGTTTTAATATATGTCCTTTAGGAGCCTTTATTTTACAGTATCTATCTCTGGGTGGCTGCAGGTTTTTCCGTTTATTTTTGTTGTTGTTGTTTCTGTTCTCGTTGTCTGGGTTGGTTTGAGCTAGTTTGTTTGGGGGTTATTGTTTTTACTTGAAGGGGTTGTTTTGTTTCTGTTTTTGTTTTTGAGACAGGGTTTTCAGGTACAGCCCTTGACTGACTGAAAACCCACTATATTAGATAAGGGGCTAGCCTCAAACCTTCTTCCTGCTTTTGCCTCAAACCCAGTGCCAGATTGCAGGCATGCAGCAATGTTTGGCCTGTCTCTGTTTCTTGGTATGCATCTCTGAACTAGGTATAGCAAGCGGCACATGCCTGCAATCCCAGCACTCAGAGGCTGGGGCTGGAGGACTGGCATGGATCAGAAGCTGGCATGGGCCACAGTGTGAGAGCCTGTCTTCATAGACTAGCAAAAAAAAAAAAAAAAAAAAGTGTGTGTGTGTCTGTCTGTCTGTCTGTTTCTCTCTCTCTCTCTCTCTCTCTCTCTCTCTCTCTCTCCCCCCCTCTCCCCCTCTCCGCACCTTCTCCCCTTCTCCCCCCCTCCCTCTCTCTTTCTCTCTCATCTGCCAGCTCTCTCCTGTAACATTATCTCTAGGTCTTCATTCATCTGTACCCATCTGTGTGTCTATCTTTTATTATTTCGCTTTGTGAGAGTCAGTGCTTTGGATAGATGGTTTAAGATAGACAGATATGGGTTGGGGATTTAGCTCAGTGGTAGAGCACTTGCCTAGCAAGTGCAAGGCCCTGGGTTCAATCCTCAGCTCCAAAAAAAAAAAAAAAAAAAATATATATATATATATATATATATATATATATATATATATATATATATAGACAGATGATAGATAGATAGATAGATAGACAGACAAACAGACAGATAGATATCAGATGATAGATTATTGATAGATAATAGATAATATATTGGTAGGTGGATAGATAATACAGCTACACAAACTGAAGAGACGTGGATTCCACTGTTTCCCATTTCATTACCTGTCTCCAAATTCCTTTCTCATGTTTACATTTTGGCGATCTGTCTGTGTCCTCGCACACCCTCTCCCTTTTTCTTCCTTCCTCCTCTCCCTCTTGGCCTCTGACCTCACTCTGCATCTCCTTCTCTCCACTCCCCTCAAAGCCTGGACCCAGGGGAGGAACACTGCAGAGGAATGTGAGTAGAGGCATTCCACACTCTCCATCTCCCTCCCCCCAGCCCCAGGCACTGCAGTGGCCTTCAGCATGGATGGTGTGAGCACAGCCATCTTGCTTCTCCTCCTGGCCGTCATCTCTCTATCCCTGACCTTCACCTCATGGGGCAAGGGCCAGCTGCCTCCAGGGCCCAAACCTCTCCCCATCCTGGGAAACCTGCTGCAGCTGCGCTCCCAAGACTTGCTGACCTCCCTCACCAAGGTGCAGGGGACTTGCCTTTGGTAAAGGGCAATGGGGAGGGAAAGGGGCCCTATGACCACCAAGCCCCCAGTGAACTCTCTCTTCTACCTTCAGCTAAGTAAGAAGTATGGGTCCGTGTACACGGTGTACCTGGGGCCCAGGCGAGTGGTGGTCCTCAGCGGATACCAAACCGTGAAGGAGGCTCTTGTGGACAAAGGGGAGGAGTTCAGTGGCCGTGGCTCCTACCCTGTCTTCTTCAACTTCACCAAAGGCAATGGTAAGCCTGCCCCATCCGCTCCGTCCCCTAGTCTCTTGCATATCTAGGAATGGAACAAGTGTGAGAGACTGTCATCTCGATGACATTCCGAGCTGCAGATCTCACTAATGGCCTCATGAAGGAGGCAGACGAGCGATCCCGAGGGGAGAGTGGGATCTACCCCGCTTCAACTCCCACTCCCACATTGGACTGAATAGCCATGTCAACCTCCATGTCTGCTTGGTCCAACCCCAAACTCACCCCGATCCTTATTCTGTCTCAACCACAGCTTCAAATTTCCACTCAGTCCAGCAGCCAAGTACTGACCTTTGTCCCAGCCTGTCTAGCTCAACCCAGCCCCAATCCCTATCAGGTCTAACTCCATGTTCTCCGCTTCAAATCCCATCACATTTGGAGGAGGGGGTGTTTGTTTGCATGTTGTTTGAGACAGGGTCTGTCTCTGCCTATCTCCATGCCCCTGCACTGGGAATGCAGTCATGGTCACACCCAGCAAACATGGGTGCGGAGCATAGAACTCAGGGCCCCATGCTTGTGTGGCAAGCACCTTACCCACCAAGCCATCTCCTTACCCTGGTCCCTCCTCCCTCATCTTCTTCTCTCTTCTTCAACAGCTAATTCTTGACTATGTAAAAAAGAATCTGTGTTTTTCTCTAAAGAAATCCGAGACTTTATCCCATGATTCCTAGTTCAATGAGAAACACGGGCCATCATGAGTCTGTGCTGGGATCAGCTCGGTCAGAACTGAGTTGGGGAGCTGCAGGAACCCAAAGGAAGTGCCTGACCCAGCCAAGGAGGAATTCCTGCCCCAGAGGTCCTCCTAACTGATACCTTAACGATGAAGATGACTAGTCAGGTCAAGAGGGGATGAAAGTGTCCTAGGGTTGGGGAGCTGACTGTGAGGATAAAGCACTTGCTGCAGAAGCTTGAGGTTCAGAGTTCGGATTCCCCAGCATTCACGTAATGCCAAGTGGGCATGGATACTATCTGTAATCCCAGCATGTGAGAGGCAGAGACAAGGGATCCCCAGAGCTAGATAGCTAGACTAACTGGGTTGGTAGACTCTAGGCTCAAATGAGAGGCACAGCCTCAATAAACAGCTGAGGAGGGTGACTGAGGAAGACCACTGATATCAATAATAATAATAATAATAATAATAATAATAATAATAATAAATATGAGGCCAGTGAGATGGTAAGGGTGCTTGCTGCTAAGCCTGACTACTTGAGTTCAATCCCTGGAGCCCACATGGTAGAAAGAGAAAACTAAACTGAGCGGTGGTGGCGCACACCTTTAATCCCAGCACTCGGGAGGCAGAGGCAGGCAGATCTCTGTGAGTTCAAGGCTAGCCTGGGCTATAAAGTGAGTTCTAGGACAGCCAGGGCTACACAGAGAAATCCTGTCTTGAAAATCCCCCCCCCAAAAAAAAGAGAAGTGAAAAAGAAAACTGGGGGCTGGAGAGATGGCTCAGAGGTTAAGAGCACTGGCTGCTCTTCCAAAGGTCCTGAGTTCAATTCCCAGCACCCACATGGTGGCTCACAACCATCTGTGATGAGGTCTGGCGCCCTCTTCTGTATACATAAAAATAAATCTTTAGAAAAAAGAAAGAAAAAGAAAACTGATGCCTGCAAAGCTATTCTCTGGCCTCCATGGCACATGTGTACCCACACTCATACACACACATACACACAAATAAATAAATGTAACAACCATTAATAACAAAAGTAAAAAGAGAGCGAGGCATAGTAGCACACACTTGTAATCCCAGCACTGGGTGAGCAGAAGCGTAGGAGCCTTCACGAGTTCAAGGCCAGCCTGGTCTACATGATGAGTTCCAGGCCAGGCAGGGCTACCTAAAAGAACACTGTCAAGAGCAAAAGTAAAAGGGGTGTTTGAGATGTGGCTCAGTAACAGAGTACCTTCCTGACGTCTGTGTTGCCCTTGCTTCAATCAATCCTAGTACCCAAACTCAAAAAGCTGGGGAGAGGACTGGCTTCTGCAAAGGGTTGTGCAAAAGCTGAGCGATCAGGCTTGTTCTGGGGTGAGTTCCCAGTATCCTGGTGTTTATTTTCCTCACTTATCTCTTATTTGTGCACTCAGTAATCAATAAGCAATCATCAGCAAGGTCTGGCAACAATACAGTGGCACGAAACACAGTTCTTCACACTGCCTTTCTGATAGCCCAAAGTGACCTGGTCTTTACAGGGGAATATGGAGGCACGGTGATCAAAGTCCAGAGTCCTGCAGAACCCAAAGGAGGCACCTGGCCCAGACCCGAGGGTCAGGAAGGGTTTGCTGGAAGAATCAGGGGAAATGAGAGTCTAAACTGAATCCTCTTCCCAGCAGGCCATGAGGAAAAGATAATTCGGGTTAGCGGTTCAGGATGGGTTAGTTAGCACTTGAGTTTGGAATCCTCCTCCTCCTCCTCCTCTTCCTCCTCCTCCTCCTTCTTCTTCTTCCCAGGCATCGCCTTCTCCAATGGAGAACGCTGGAAGGTCCTCAGAAGGTTCTCAGTCCAAATCTTACGGAACTTTGGGATGGGAAAAAGGAGCATTGAGGAGCGGATCCTGGAAGAGGGCAGCTTCCTGCTGGAGGTGCTACGGAAAACAGAAGGTCAGACCACACCCTGAAATCACATCCATCCTACCCTATGGGCTCCAGGGCCAGGGTCTTGGAGGCCTCTCACTCTGCCCATAGTGGGCACTATCCCTCTTGGAGATTAATGGGCATGGGAGTCTCCGAGGCTTGCATTATGATCACAGCTCTGCTGTGTTACCTGTAGTGTTCAGAACCCAGCTTGTTTATTTCTAGTGGGTAATGCTGATGCCATTCTCAACAACTCACCACAGAGCTAGAGAGGTGGCCCAACTATTAGGACCAGTTGTTCTTGCAAAGGACCCGAGTTCAATTCTCAGCACCCACATGGTAGTTCACCACCATCTATAACTCCCATTCCAGGGAATGCAATGCCATCTTCTGACTTCCACAGGCATCAAGTATGCATATGGTGCATATACATACACTCAGGCAAAACACTCACACACAAAATGAATAAATCTAATTTAAAATGTTGGGGAAAAATATCACCACAACTAAACCTGTGGTAGTGCATATCTGTAACCCCAGAAAAGAAAAGAAAACACAACCACTACAGAACTAGGGGTGTAGCTCAGTGGTAGAGCCCCTGCCTAGAATCCCCCAGTGAGGGGCTGGGGTGTGTCTCAGTGGTAGAGCCCCTGCCTAGAATCCCCCAGTGAGGGGCTGGGGTGTGGCTCAGTGGTAGAGCCCCTGCCTAGAATCCCCCAGTGAGGGGCTGGGGGTGTGGCTCAGTGGTAGAGCCCCTGCCTAGACTCCCCCAGTGAGGGGTTGGGGTATGGCTCTGTGGTCAAGCACCTGCCTAGAATCCCCCAGTGAGGGGGTGGGGGTGTGGCTCAGTGGTAGAGCCCCTGCCTAGAATCCTCCAGTGAGGGGCTGGGGTGTGGCTCAGTGGTAGAGCCCCTGCCTAGAATCCCCCAGTGAGGGGCTGGGGTGTGGCTCAGTGGTAGAGCCCCTGCCTAGAATCCCCCAGTGAGGGGGTGGGGACTTGGTACAGGGGTGAAGTACTTTCCTAGTATGCCCAAGACCTCAGTTCCATCTCAGCACTACAAAGTTCAAACAAAGTCACAGTTGCCTGTGGCTCCAAGATCCTTGGGTATGGTCATCTCTGCAAATTCATTAGCACTCAGAAGGCTGAGACAAGAGAATTGTGAAGGATTGGAGAGACGGCTCAGAGGTTAAGAGCACTGACTTGCTCTTCCAGAGGTCCTGAATTCAATTCCAGCACCCACATAGTGGCTCACAACCATCTGTAATGAGATCTGGCGCCTTCTTCTGTGTACATAATAAATAAGTAAATCTTTTGAGAGAGAGAGAGAGAACTGTGAAGTAAAAGCCCGTCCTCGTTGCACAGCAAGGTCCTGAGGGAGGAAAAAAAAACTATGTAAGTCGATGAAGTCTCCTTCTCTGCCCCATTTTAAAGAAGAAACTAAAATGCAGAATGCTAAAATAGCAACCTTTCCCCCTGCTCTCCAAATCTTCCGGGCTTTGGAAAAAAATAATAATTAGTAATGAATCTATCACCCATGATGCTGAAGGGATTGCGTGTGAGGTGAAATCATAGCGGCTTCGATTGGTTTCTTAATGCTCTGACATCTGACCGCAGTGGGGCCAGTGAAATAGCTCAACAGACAAAGGCACTCACTGCCAAGCCTGACAGCATGGGTTCAATCCCCGAAACCCACCTAGCACAAGAAGAGAGCATGTCTTCTGGCCTCCATCTGCATCACACACAAACAAAAACATTAAATTTCAATTCTTTTTAAATTGTCACAAATGCAGTAGCTTAATAAAACACAAATACTGTGTTTGGTTTTTGTTTGTTTTAACTAGGCTGTCACTCCATAACCCTGGCTGGCCTCAGACTCATAAGAAGTTCTCCTGCCTCAGTCTCCCAGGGGCTTTGATTACAGGTGTGAGACACCATAGCCAGATTCATTCTCTTATAAGGTTCTATAGGTCTGAAGTAAACAGTGGGTCAGGAGGATGCTCTCTCTCTCTCTCTCTCTCTCTCTCTCTCTCTGTCTCTCTCTGTCTCTCTCTCTGTCTCTGCCTCCCTCCCTCCTTCTCTTTTCCTCTCTTCTTTCTTTCTTCTTCCTTGTCCTCCTTTTCCCAATCAACACACTTTTTATTTTTCAAGACAAGGTTTCTCTTTGTAGCCATGACTGTCTTGGAACTTGCTCCATACACCAGGCTGGCCTCGAAATCAGAGATCCAGCTGCCTCTGCCTCCTGAGTGCTGGGATTAAAGGCATGTGCCACCACCACCTAGCTACACATTTTGTTTTAGACCCACTTAACTCTTCTTTGTAAGGACTTTACTGAGGTCCACCCAGATAATTCACAATAATTTTCCTATTACAAAATTAATTTTTGAAGTTTTTATGATCTTTTTTTATTATGTGTCTGGGGGAGGTGTGTGTGTGAGTGCAGCTGCCTGAAGAGGCCAGGGGCATTGGATCCCACTGGAGTCAAGAACAGATTATCGAGAGCTGCCCAACATAGGTACTTGAAACTGAACTCATATCCTCTGCAAGAGCAATACATATTCCTAACCACTGAGCCATCTACCCAGGCCCCCCCCCATTACAAAATTCTTAATAATAGCACATCTAAAGTAAGATTCTGGGGTTGGGGATATGAACACCCATGGTGTCCATTATTCAACCTACCACAACAGCTGTGGATTTTCTAGTTACATATGACTCTTCATAGCAGCTCCATGAGGAGGGGACTGTCACCAAGCCCATTTTACAGATGAGAACTGAGGTTCAGAGAAAAAAATATATATATACTAAGAGTCCACCTTCAGATCCTACTTTCCAGACTGTGCTCTTCTGTCTTAGATGTTGTGTTGAAATGTGGGTTTTGTTGGTTGGTTTGTCTTAAAACAGAAACTCCTGATGGCCTGGAACTCATAGTGAACCTCCTGCCTCAGCTTTCCCAGGCGCTGGGGTTAGAGGCCTACACCATCGGACCTTGTTGTTTTTATTGTATCCCGTCCGTAGTCTGTTTGGCTGTTGGCTGATTGGAGGCTAGACTGTATGTCTGTGGTCTATACTGGGGTAAGGCTGTCCTCAGGCATTGTGTCTGGGACCGTGCTGTGTAATCTGCTGAGCTCCAATGTTGACTTACTATGTGTCACCTTTTCTATGGACTAGCTGTATGTCTTGTGATATCACAGTGTGTTCTGCACTATCCAGTGAGCTGCCATGAGTTACTGCTGTGTGCTGTGAGGCAAGCGGATGGCACTGTGTGCTGACATGAGGCAGTACATTGGGACTGTGTCTTGAGATGTTTGTGGGCCAACTGTGTTGGCATATGTTGTGTTTGTCTGGTTGGTTTGGGTGTTGTTTTGTTTTGTTTCTTTTGTGGCGACAAGGCCCAGGGTGGCCTCAAACTCACTAGGCAGCTGAGGATGACCTGGAACTCCTGATTCCTGCCTCCACCTCCCAAGAGCTGAAATTGCAGATGTCAACTACTATAACCAAATGTCTATTTTATTTTTCAGTTTAGGATTTATTTTTATGTGTGCATGTATCTGTGTGAATGTGTGCCAACCGTGTGTGTTGAGGCGGGGGGTTGCCCACAGAGGCCAGAGAAAGTGTCAGACACCCCGGAGGTAGTTATAGGCAATTGCTAACAGCCTGTAGTCTGCCTGAGCCAACTCTCCAGTCCCCAGCTGTCTGCTTTTTGAGATAATTTTGAGCCTATAGCCTAAACTGAACTTAAATCCTCCAGCCTCAGCCTGCCACCTGGGGTCACTGCTGCCCTGGTAGACTCACTGGCTGTGCTTTATTGGTGGTTGAGTGAGTGAGTGTTTGCAGTGATACCTAGTGATATGTGTGCTATGTTGTGGGTGGTGTAATGTGTCCAAGAGCAGCCCAGCCTTGTATTATAAGTATTCTTGTTCTGCAGGATATAGTGAGTTCTGTGTTGTGGGTGACATTGCCAAATATTTTGGGAGTGTTGTCATACTGCACGCTGAGTGGCCTCATGTGAGCATTTTGGACTGCAAGATACAGTGTCATGGGTCAGTGAATGCTGAGTAAATGGTAACTGTGACAGATAATTAGCCTAGCTATTGCAAATATTGTATTGCCAAAGCTGGACACTGACCCACTCCTCCTATTCACGTCAGGCAAGCCCTTCGACCCTGTGTTTATCCTGAGCCGGTCAGTGTCCAACATTATCTGTTCCGTCATCTTTGGAAGCCGCTTCGACTATGATGATGAGCGTCTGCTCACCATTATCCGATTTATTAACGACAACTTCCAGATAATGAGCAGCCCCTGGGGTGAGGTCAGTACTCCGAGGTCAACCAGATGCAAGTAGGGGGTTTCCACAGGGTCCAACCATGGAGAACGAAGCTGTAGGGGCTGGTGACTGAGACTGGAGGATTGCCAGAGTTCCAGGTCACCCTGGACTAAATAGAGAGAACCCCACCAGGCAGGGCTGAAAAGCCAGACCACGTCTCAGAAAAATAAGTAAAACCAAAGAGAAGAGCTGTAACTGGCCTGACCTGACTCCACTCTTACTTTGTAACCCCACTCCCAGTTGCTCAGTCCCCCCATCCCCCCATCCCCACTCTCTTTCCACCCTTGCAGAACTTAGCTGCCCCTGCCAAGACCTGGTCAGAACCTATTTTATCTGCTTAGCTTCCTTAGCCATGAGTCCCTAACCACACACCCTGCTGAGTGGCTTGCTTCACGAAGCCCCTCCAACTCTGGTCCCCAGATGTACAACGTCTTCCCGAGTCTCCTGGACTGGCTGCCTGGGCCGCACAGACGCATGTTCCGGAACTTTGGAGGCATGAAAGAGCTCATTGCCCGCAGCGTCCGCGAACACCAGAACTCCCTGGATCCCGACTCTCCCCGGGACTTCATCGATTGCTTCCTCACAAAGATGGCGCAGGTAGCCTCCAGATGGAAAAATCTTCCCTCTGGGCTGGTCTGAACCCCTTCTGCTATCGGGGCCTCAAATCTGCAGGCATCTCAGCTTGGGCAGAGCTGGGCACTTGTTCCCCCGAAGAGGCGCTGTGGCACCTGGCCCTGCTGGACTGCTGCCCGGAGCCACCTCCAATTAACAAATCATTAAGCTGTTGTGGTTTGCCAAGTTGTTCACCAAGGGCCTTGCCGCTTTTTATCTCTCCCTTCACACTCCTCTGCTCAAGAGAGGGACTGAACTGGCCCCTGGTGGCGGTAGCAGACCAGGGGGTCACACAGGCTCCAAAGTATAGGGTTCCCCCAGGCCCTGACTCACAGCCCCATTCTTCGACCCCCGCAGGAGAAGAAAGACCCACTGAGCCACTTCCAAATGGACACCCTGTTGATGACCACACACAACCTGCTGTTCGGTGGCACGGAGACCGTGGGCACCACCATGCGCCACGCCTTCCTTATTCTCATGAAGTACCCCAAAGTGCAAGGTACACGGCAGCAAAGGGTCTCTACACTTTGTCCCTTCGCCCCTTCTCCCCGTGCAGAGGGTCTATTAGAGCCCTCTACTAATACACTCTCTCATATTAGACAAACCCACTGAGAGGCTAATCCCAGCTACATAGCCCTCAGGGGCCACACACCCTGCGTGTTGATCCTCTTCCAAATCATTCCTGTGGAGTTTGGGCCCTGCCCACAACACACGTGACTGTCAGGCCTCTGAGTCCTGCTCCCTCTGTCCTCTCAAAACCCCACTCCTGAGCCCCAGCCACAAGGCTTGCTAAGGACACCGACCTCTCCTGCACAACATGACCTCTAGCACAACATGTGACTCCCTCCCTCCCCAGGCTCCACCTCCTGGGTGCCTCCGTGGCTTTGTGGGAGATCTTTAGCCTTTCCTCACCGCCCACCCACTGGGTCCATGAGCCTCAAAGCCCTTTTAGAAATCAAATGAGGATCCTGAGATCCAAGTAGCCCTGATGCCTACCTATACAGACCACACCCAGAAACCCCTGCAGCGACCATCATTTGCCCTCTCTCGAAAAAGAACGCTTTAAAACCCAGACTAGCCGGGCGGTGGTGGCGGGCCTTTAATCCCAGCACTCAGGAGGCAGAGCCAGGCGGATCTCTGTGAGTTCGAGGCCAGCCTGGGCTACCAAGTGAGTTCCAGGAAAGGCGCAAAGCTACAAAGAGAAACCCTGTCTCGAAAAACCAAAAACCAAAAAAAAAAAAAAAAAAAAAAACCAGACTAGCCAGAACTCACAACTATCTTCCTGCCTCAGCCCACCCCCACCCCCGTCCCCCACTCTCCACCCCCACCCCCCACCCCCCACCCCCACCCCTGTGCAATGATTACAGGCCACAACATACAGCTAGGGGAGCTTTGATTTGAGCCTTTCCCGGGCACTCGCACAAACCTGTTCCGGTCCCAGCCACTCCTCAGACACCATCATCCACTACCTTCCCCTACACACCTCCAGCTCGCGTGCAGGAAGAAATTGACCGTGTGGTGGGGCGCTCAAGGATGCCGTCGCTGGAGGACCGCGTGAACATGCCTTACACAGACGCAGTGATCCACGAAGTACAACGCTTTGCAGATGTCATCCCCATGAACCTGCCGCACCGCGTCATTCGGGACACGCCTTTCCGCGGCTTCATGATACCCAAGGTGTGCCTGAAACGATGTGGGGTAACCTAGGAAGAGGTATCTCAGGCTCATAATTGGCTAAGGGGTACCCTTGACCTTAGCAACCAGCTCCCAGAATGCAAAGCTGCAGAGGTGGGAAGTTGCTTGCTTCTAAAATTTTTTTAACATTTTTTCCAATTTTTAATTTTAATTTTTATGTGTATGGATAGATATTTTACCTGAACGTCTGTCTGTGCACCATATGCATGCAGTGACCAAGGAGGCCAGAAGAGGAAGTTGTGTTCTCTGGAGCTGGAGTTACATTATGGTTGGACACCACCACGTGGGTGCTGGGAATCAAACCCAGGTCTTCTTTAAGAGCAGCCCGTGTGCTTAACGCCTGTGCCATCTGTCCAGCTCTGTTTTTTACATTTTGAGGCAAAAGTCTCTAGTAGCCCAGGTTGGCCTCAAGCTCCCTATGTGACTAAGGATAGACTTGAACTCCTGATCCTCTTGCCTCCACCTTCTGTATGCTGGAATTACAAGCATAGGCCACCACCGAGGCTTAGCCAGCTTAGATTCTTAAAAAAACAGAGTCCTTTCCCAGAACTCCATCTCATACCAGAAGGTATTGGAGTGCCATATCCCTTCCCTATCTCAAGCCCCTCTCTTGGACCCCTCTAAAGAGTTACAAGGGTCTGGGACTTCATCTGAACATCTCCTGGTGCCAAAATGCCATTCTTGGAGGACTCCTCCCTCAGAAATTCTACATCTGCTTCTCCAAAGCTCAGGGCCAAGGGTGGCCCCTCCCACTTCTCAGACCTCAGCAATATCTTCTAGCATCTATCTCTGGGAACCCTGGATGGAGTCTGTGCCCCATCCCGGCCTCCTTCTCAAGCCCTTATAAACTCCATTTGCAGCATGGAAACCGGAGTTTGAGAAAAAAACAAACAAACAAAAACAAAAAAAAACAAAAACAAAAAACAAAAAACCTATCCCAAAATGGAGAGATGGCTTGGCAATTTTAAGAGCCATGGCTGCCTCAGAGGACGCAGATTGGATTCCCAGCATCCATGTAACTTACAGCCACCAACTCCAGTTCCAGGAAACCAGCTGCTCTCTTCTGACTTCCTTGGCCATTGCACCCACATATATAATACATACACATAAAATTAAAATTGAAAACAATGCTCAGTGAGTCTACATCATTGACTCTGCCTCTTCACCCACACAGGGCACAGATGTCATCACACTTCTGAACACCGTGCACTATGACTCCGAACAGTTCAAGACACCTCGGGAGTTCAATCCCGAGCATTTTCTGGATGACAATCAAGCCTTCAAGAAGAGCCCTGCCTTCATGCCATTTTCGGCTGGTAAGAGATGGGAGTGACTTTTTTGTTTTTGGAGAGTTTCTCTGTGTAGCTTTGCGCCTGGAACTCACTCTGTAGCCCAGGCTTGCTTCTAACTCACAGACATCTGCCTGGCTCTGCCTCCTGAGTGCTGGGATTACAGGCGCACCACCGTTTAAATATATATATTTATTTATTTGTTATGTATACAGAAGAGGGCGCCAGATCTCATTACAGATGGTTGTGAGCCACCACGTGGGTGCTGGGAATTGAACTCAGGACCTCTGGAAGAGCAGTCGGTGCTCCTAACCTCTGAGCCATCTCTCCAGCCCCCTTGGAGTCACTCTTTTAAACCATAACCCTAACTCCACTCTCCAAGCCCTCTCAATCCCATCATTCCTAGCTTTGCGTGCAGAGATTTCCCTTTTCCAATTTGGCTCCTGTAACACCTGGGTGGAAGCCAATTAATTTAAGAATGATTATTATCAGACTCTCCACTAGATGGCGAGGCTGGTTCTGATTTTCCTTAACTCTACCTTGCCTGGTTGTCAGCGCAGGAGGAGGAACCCGGTGGGGAAGGGCGGGAATCCTATTTACTCAGCAGGGAGAAAATGAGCGGTATAATGTCAGATAAGTTACCTTGTCTTTTTTGAGTCAGCTGCTGCCTCTGAGAAGGCGCAGCGGCTGAGAGTTAGGCCCTGTAGGCAGATCATACTGGATTGCATCCCAGCTGTGTCCTAGCTGTGGGAACATTCAAATACAGGATTTGAACCCAGACAATTGCCCTCGTACTGACAGCTACTTCGGCTTCATTTCCCCCAAAACTTGGATGCCTTTGTCGGTGATATCCCCAACCGTTATCTTCAAACCCACATATTTTCCTCTGAGCATGTGGGAGTGCAGCCTTATACTCTAACTTCACCGCTACTCTTGGCCCTCCCACCCACGCAGGACGTCGACTGTGTCTGGGAGAGCCACTGGCGCGCATGGAGCTCTTCATATACCTCACCTCCATTCTGCAAAACTTCACGTTGCATCCACTGGTGGAGCCTGAGGACATCGATCTAACCCCGCTTAGCTCAGGGCTGGGCAATTTGCCGAGGCCTTTCCAGTTGTGTGTGCGCGTTCGCTGAGGTCTGTGCCCAGGGACTGTTCTGTCCCTCTTCCCTTTGGTTTCACTGTCGTGGGCCTCCGTCAGTGTCGCGATCACATTCCCATCCTCAACCCTGGGCCTGCCACATATCGGTCCTTGACCCCTCCTGTCTTTAAAGCCTGTCTTCATGGAAAGAATGGCATGACAAAGGGGGAATGCATTATGCCCACAGAACCTATTCTGTAATGTACTCCTTTCCAGGCTTTTTGTATCATTTCCTAATAAATATCTTGACAATAGATTTGTATCTGACTTGGCTGAATTAATAGAAGAGAAAAACCTTTTAGGGCAGTGGTTCTCAATCTGGGGGTCGAAGGACCCTTTCACAGGGGTTGCCCAAGACCATCTGCATATCAGACATTTACATTATGAGTAATAACAGCAGCAAAATTACAGTTATGAAGTTACGAAAATAATTATGGTTGGAGGTCACCAAAACATAAGGGGCGGTATTAATAGGTCACAGCATTAGGAAGGTTGAAAACCACTGCTTTATGTTGAGGAAGAAGAGGTCTGGATGCAGAGAGGGATGGAGACACGCCCATCATAAGCTCCACCTACCCTAAGCCCCTCCTGGAGTCACGTGTTGCAAAGTCATAAGACGTGTTTGAGCTACAGATTGAGTTCAAAACCAGCTTAACTCGACTTTGTCTCTTAGTTAAGCTTTTAGTGGTGAAGCTATGTCTCGTGTATATATATATCTTGTTCACATGTATGATGATGCTCTTGGTCCAGTCTCCAGTATAGCAAACAAGGGGTTGGGGGTAGTGTTTTCTGGAGACCAGCTGGAAAGATGTGGGGGCCTAAAGACAGAGAAGTAGAGAAACCAAGAAAGAGGGGAAGGCTATCAGAGGAGATACCAAGCAGGACCTGTGGGATTGAAGCCAGAGAGCCTGAGAAACAATTGCAATCACTTACACTGTGCTTCCTAAGTGACGCCTTTAACTGGCCCTATGGAACAAAGAAGTGCTGTTGTTACCTGTTCACAGACCAAACTGAGACTCAGAAAGGTGAGATGGTCTGTCCAAGATCACAGTATCAGAAACGAGTAGAGCTGGAATGGGGTTCGAGTCCCAGTACTCATATGGGGGCTCACAACGGTTCACTCCAGTTCTGGGGGAGTGACACCCTCTCCCAACCTCTACAGGCACTAGCCATGCATGTGGCGCAGATATAAGGGAAGCAAGACAGCCATACATAAAGTTTTTTGCTTGTTTTGTTTTGTTGTTGTTGTTTGTTTTATATTTTTGGTTTTTTGGTTTTTTCCAGACAAGGTCTCACTGTGTAGCCCTGGCTGTCCTGGATGGAACTCACTCTGCAGACCAGGCTGGCCTCAAACTCACAGAGATCCGCCTGCCTCTGCCTCCTGAGTGCTGGGATTAAAGGTGTTCGCCACTGTGCCTGGCAAAGACTTAAAAAGAAAAGAGGGAGAGAGAGGGAGGGAACTAAGAAAGAGAAAACACCAAAAAAGCAGGTAGAAGAGGAAAGAGTAAAGACCTGGAAATCCAGGTCCACAATCTCAGCTACTCCAGAGACTGGGGCGGGAGGATCACTAATCAAAACCTGCCAGGCTACAGACTGAGTTCAAAAGCCGTCCTGGTCAACTTAATAAGATGTGGCCTCAAAAAGTAAAAGGGCTTTTAAGTGTGGTAGCCCACATCTTTAATCCCAGAACTTGAGAGGCAGGTGGATAGCTATGAGTTCAAGGCCAGCCTGGTCTATAGAGTGAGTTCCAGACCAACCAAGACTACATAGTGAAACCCTGCCCCACCTCCAGGAAAAAAAAGGGGGGGGGCTTGAAATGTTCCTCAACAGTACAGAGCTTACCCAGAATCCACCAGTGAGGGGTTGAGGTATGGCACAGTGGTAGAGTACTTGCCCAGAATTCACCTCTGGTGGAATAGTGACATGGCTCAGTAGTAAAGGACTTGCCTAGAATCCCCCAGTGAGGGGCTGGGGTGTGGCTCAGTGGTGGTACACCTGCCTAGAGTCCCCCAGTGAGGGGCTGGGGTGTGGCTCAGTGGTAGAGCCCCTGTCTAGAATCCCCCAGTGAGGGGCTGGGGTGTGACTCAGAGGTAGAGCCCCTGCCTAGAATCCCCCAGTGAGGGGCTGGGGTGTGGCTTGGTGGTAGTGCACTGCCTAGCATATGCAATGCTCTAAATTCAATTCCTAGCACTGGAAACAACAACAGAAGATAAAGAGTAAAGATAAGCACCATGTGTGGAGGCAGTGAGATGTAGGAACATAGACTCTCACCCACTGCCCTCCACCACCACTACACACACAGGCCAATTCCTTTACTCTGCAATTTCTCCCTGTAGGGTGGGGATACCATCTCAGGCATGAAGCTTCACAGCTTAGTACTGACCCTAACAACTTGACATACTGCTGATGACAGCTTTCCTCCCAAGCTGCAGGCACAGTGAGTCTGGCTCCCAGCCACCAGCAGCACTCAGATAGAGAGGCCTACCTTGAAAAGAGTCTCCCCAAAGCCATCAGAAGTTCGGACATGCTCTGCAGAGCCTAAGGCTGACACCTGGGTGAGGCCTATAGATAGTCTTGACATGGGACACTGACTTTTTAATCCCTACAGGGAGATCAAAAGGTCCAGTTCAGAACGTGAACAGGCATGAAGAAGCCCAGGGAGAGTTGACAAAGGGAAACACATGACGCTACTAAATGAGATGGAGGCATGGTGGCACACAACCATAACCTCAGCAATTGGGAGTCAGAAGCAAGTGGTTCTGACTTCAAGTCCAGCGTGGGCAATAATAGTGAGTGAGGCTCAGTCTCAGAAGCCAGGTCTGTCCTGCATGCCTACAAGCCCAGATATTTGGGAGGCTGAGGCAAGTTCAAGGCCAGACTGCGCTACTTAATGAGACCTTGTCTCAAAACAAAAAGTAAAAAGAGTGCTGAGCCCCTGCCTAGAATCCCCCAGTGAGGGGCTGGGGTGTGTGGTTCAGTGGTAGAGCCCCTGCCTAGAATCCCCCAGTGAGGGGCTGGGGTGTGGCTCAGTGGTAGAGCCCCTGCCTAGAATCCCCCAGTGAGGGCTTGGGGTGTGACTCAGTGGTAGAGCCCCTGCCTAGAATCCCCCAGTGAGGAACTTGGGGTGTGACTCAGTGGTAGAGCCCCTGCCTAGAATCCCCCAGTGAGGGGCTGGGGTGTGACTCAGTGGTAGAGTCCCTGCCTAGAATCCCCCAGTGAGGGGCTGGGGTGTGGTTCAGTGGTAGAGCCCCTGCCTAGAATCCCCCAGTGAGGGGCTGGGGTGTGGCTCAGTGGTAGATCCCCTGCCTAGAATCCCCCAGTAAGGGTCTGAGGCATGGCTCAGTGGTAGAGCCCCTGCCTAGAATCCCCCAGTGAGGGGCTGGGGTGTGGCTCAGTGGTAGAGCCCCTGCCTAGAATCCCCCAGTGAGGGGCTGGGGTGTGGCTCAGTGGTAGAGCCCCTGTCTAGAATCCCCCAGTGAGGGGCTGGGGTGTGGCTCAATGGTAGAGCCCCTGCCTAGAATCCTCCAGTGAGGGGCTGGGGTGTGGCTCAGTGGTAGAGCCCCTGCCTAGAATCCCCCAGTGAGGGGCTGGGGTGTGGCTCAGTGGTAGAGCCCCTGCCTAGAGTCCCCCAGTGAGGGGCTAGAAGGATGGTTCAGTGACTGCCTAAGATTCACCAGTGAAGAGTTAGAGGTATGCCTCAGTGGAAGAGCACTTACTCAAATTTACCAGTGAGCAGCCCAGGCGTGACTCAGTGATAGAGTGCTTGCCTAGACTTTACCAATGAGGAGCTGGGTGACTGAGTAATAAAGCATTTGTCTAGCTTATGCAGGTTCAATGCCTAATACTGTTGGGGGGGGGCACTAAAAAGATGGAGATAAGTCACAGGAACAGCAGAGAGAGACCTTGGTTAATGAAGTCTGTTATTCTGGAATTAGAAATCTGACTGCCTGCCACTCCAAGGCCAACATTCAGGAGACAAAAGTTGGCAAAAGACAAGCTTATTCAAGGGCCAACAATATCAAGAAGGGGGGCTGTCACCTCAAAGCTCCATCTTGAGGGGCTCAGAGACACAAGGGTTTTATAGACAGGGAAGGAGGTGCAAAAAGGCTACATTACTCAGCCAGGTCTTAGTCATCCAGGACCTTTGTCCATCTTTTGTCTTCTTCACCAAAACCTGACAATGAACTTTAACCTGGCTGTTCTTGCACCTTTTTCAGGTAGACATATTCACACAACAGAAGGCGTGATGGCTAATATTTATTTTTATTTATTTGTTTGGGGACAAGGTCTCACTGTGTAACCCTGACTGTTCCAGAACGTGCTCTGTAGACCAGGCTGGCCTCGAACTCACAGAGATCTGCCTGCCTCTGCCTCCCAAATCCTGGGATTAAAGGTGTGTGTACCTCTATGTGATAACGGAATTTTCCCAAGTTCCAGCCCTGAGAAAATTCCTCCCAGGGTCCTTGGGAAGACCTACATCCAGCGTG
The DNA here is from genome assembly GCF_903995425.1 of Onychomys torridus. Taxonomy (NCBI): domain Eukaryota; kingdom Metazoa; phylum Chordata; class Mammalia; order Rodentia; family Cricetidae; genus Onychomys; species Onychomys torridus. Next base: position 15,326,921 of record NC_050443.1, read on the forward strand.
GGGTGTCTGAGGGAAAGGAATCTTCATACACCATGCTCTTTTGCCCATTTACTTTATCCCTCTATGACAGAATTCTATATATACAGCTTCAGTTCTGCCCTGACTCCCAGTTCTTCTCTGTACCTACTTTTTCTAGCTCCTCACAGCCCCGGTAATAACTAAGCCCTTATGCTTTTGATCTCATCTTTGTCCTCTGTTCCTTCATCCTCCATCTTTCCTTCCTCGTCTCCTCTCCTGGTCTGATTCACCTACAATCTGCAAGAAACTTCCTTGCTCCTCACTCCTCAGCCAGAGCCATTCTGCCTCACTATCTACAGAATCTCTGTCTTCCTCTCTTTTCTCTGGCCATGTGGTTCTGTGTCTGCCTCTGGAATTCTGCTTCAGTTCTTACTGCACCTGGTTATGCAAAAAGCCCTGTTGTCCTCAATCTCTCTGCCATGCCCCTAGGCCTGAAGGAAGGGGATGGTCTGGACTTCATTTGTACAAGAAACAAAGCTATGCATCTAGGAGCCAGATTGCCTCCTAAAGGACTTTTTACCTTAGTTCAGAGGCTTCAGGCTCCCAGGAGGTGGTCTGGTAGCTGTTCTGTTCCTCACTTCTCCTTCACTGCTTTGTTTGGGGCTGGCCCCGTCTTTGAATGTGTCCTTCACTGCTTTGTTTGGGGCTGGCCCCGTCTTTGAATGTGTCCTTCACTGCTTTGTTTGGGGCTGGCTGTTAGGGACCAAGATTTCAGGAACCAAACATGAACTATGGAAAAGTACTAGCTAAGCCAGAGAACAAGTCATAAGCCCACTGCCCTTCCCCAGAGCAGTAACACCTGTTTACTAACTGGAGGCTCCCAAAGATAAGAACATTCCACAGTCAGGTGCCATGGCAACCGAAAGTAAAGAGCATTCCATGGTCAGGTAGCCTAGCAACAGAACAAATGGCCCCTGATCAGTCAGTCACCTTAGCAGACTTCTTGCAGTTGTACAACCTGCACGTCTCCCACGTTCTGCACACCTTCCTCGTCCCTTCCCCTTCCCTCCTTCCTGCCCATTCCCCTCCTATGCTATATAAGCCATGCGGAAAATAAAGATTGGCGGCTTGATCAGAATACTGTCTTGCTGTCGTCTCTTGTGTCCCCTGTTCTTTTATTCGCTCCCACAGGTGGGTGTCCTTCACTGCTTCGTTTGGGGCTGGCCCCGTCTTTGAATGTAGCTAAAGGAGCAGCTGACCTGTATAACACAAATAGTCTGTGATAAATAGCTTCCCACTTGATGAACCCTTGGTCAGCCAAAGTATACTTATTATATACAGCTGGACTCCCTATCATATTCTTGTGGCTCGCCACAATCCCCAGCTCTGATGAATAATCTTGACTGTAGTATTAGTTACTGAGAAGCAACTTGCTGAGTTGTGGTGGCACATGCCTTTAATCCCAGCACTTGAGAGGTATAGGCAGGCGGATCTCTGTGAGTTCAAGGCCAGCCTGGTCTATTTCTTCTGACTTACAGTTTAAAGGGATACACTCCATCATGGTTGGAAAGGCATGGCAGCAAGAATGGGAGCCTAGCTAGTGACATTGTACCCACAGTCAGAAAGCAAAGAACAAACAGAAAATGGGGCCAGGCCATAAAACCTCAAGGTCCTGCCTTCTGTGACCCACTTCCTTCAGCAAAGCTCCACTGCCTGAAGGTTCTGTTACTTCCCACCAGCACCACAGCTGAAGGCCAATCATTCAAAAAAGCAAGCCTCAAGCTGGAGAGATGGCTCAGTGGTTAAGAGCACTGACTGCTCTTCCAGAGGTCCTGAGTTCAATTCCCAGCAACCACATGTGACTCACAACCATCAGTAATGAGATCTGGCGCCCTCTTCTGGCCTGCAGGGACACATGCAGGCAGAATACTGTATACATAATAAATAAATAAATCTTTAAAAAAAAAAGCAAGCCTCTGAGGGACTTTTGCATTCAAACTACAACTGTCAATTCGATGAAATTTATAACCACCCAAGAGAGGATGCTCTGGCTTCCTGGCTCTGAGCACAGTGTTATGGGTCACATCACGTTCCTAGCACGGTGCTGGACTGCATTCCTCAAACTGAGAAAGAAACGCATTCTGCATCTAAGAGCAGCAATTCTCAACCTGGGGGATCAAACGACCCTTTCACAGGGGTCACAGAGCACATATCCTGCATATCAGATATTTACATTACAACTCACAACAGTAGCAAAATCACAGTTATGGCATAGCAATGAAAAACACTTTATGGCGGGGGTCACCACAACAAAAGGTGTTAAAGGGTCACAGCATTAGGAAGGTTGAGAACCACTGATCTAAGAGCCTTCAGACCGTCGGCACACTAAGGACAGAGGGAGGAGACCTGCCCAACAACCATTTGCTACCACCCCAGGAAGCTGGAATGTGGTATTTCTTTTTCTTTTGGGGGGTGGGGTGGGGGTAGGGGGTTTCAAGACAGGGTTTCTCTGTGTAGCCTTGGTTATCCTGGAACTTGCTCTGTAGACCAGGCTGGCCTCAAACTCACACAAGATCGCCCTGCCTCTGACTCCTGGGTGCTGGGATTAAAGGCCTGTGTCTCCACTGCCCAACTGGAATGTGCTATTTCTTAAGGCCTAAAGGCTTGTTTTGTTCCTATATGCCTTTCCCTCTTATACTTCCTTGTCATTCGAGGTCACAGGAACAAGAAACACGAGACAGAGGGCTGATGCTGTGACAAATTGGGACATGGGACTCAAGTGCCTTAGAACTGGTTTGTGGGAGAAATGTGGAAGAGCCTTCTTGGAGGGAGTTTGGGAGGCCAAAATGCTGAGGGAAATGCAAACAGTAGTGAAGGCCTGGGTCCACAGAGTTTTGTTACCAAGCTCTTGGTTTGGGGTTGTTGTTTCGCTTTTCTTGTATTTATATATTTATTTATCTTGTTTTGTGTCTGAGTGTTTTGCCTTCGTGTGTCTGTGCACCACATGTGTGCCTGGTTCCCATGGAGGTCAGAAAAAGACATCAGACCCTCTGAAACTAGTCATGGATGGTTGTGAGCTGCCACATGGGTGCTGGGAACCTAACCTGAGTCCTCCACAAGAGCCACTGAGCCATCTCCACAGCCCTAGGAAGTTCTTTATGGCAAAGCCCAGGCTCCAGCAGGCCCAAAAGCTAGGTTCAGCCTGGCATAGTGGCATATACCTTTAACCACAACACTTGGGAGTCAGAGGCAGGCAGGTCTCTATGAATTTGAATCCAGACTGGTCTACATGAGTTCAAGACAGCCAGAGCTACATAGTGAGACCCTGACTCAAAAAAGAAAAAAAGGATGCCAGGCAGTGGTGGCACAAGCCTTTAATCCCAGCACTTGGGAGGCAGAGGCAGGTGGATCTCTGTGAGTTCGAGGCCAGCCTGGTCTACAGAGGGAGATCCAAGACAGGCTCCAAAACTACACAGAGAAACCTTGTCTCGAAACCAAAAATAAATAAATAAATAATTTTAAAAAAGAAGAAAGAGAGAGAGAAAGGAAGGAAGGAAGGAAGCAAGCAAGCTAGCTAGCTAGGCTCCACCACCCTTCTACAGTAAATCAATTAAAGAGCTAAGTAATAGGGAAAATGAGAGGTTTACTCCATGTGGCCGCATTGGAAAGAGGAACAAATAAAGACTTCAAGTGTCCTCTACCTCCCTCATTGGCATACTGACTAGCTTTGGGTTAAAAGAGGAGGGGGGGGGGAGGCAAACTTGGCACAATTGGCACCATTACTTTGGCCAAGGTGTGGCCTGGCTCCTTGCTGCCTCGATCCCCACTCTGCAAGGCAGCCCTGAAGAAGTCTGTCTTGCCGTCACGCTTGACCGGTGGCGGGACCTGACATCTACAGATGATCAATCACTCCTGCCCCAGGTGCAGCCTCGCCCTCACGAATAATCACTGTCTTTTGAAGGATGATCCGTGTGGCAAGGGTGCCAAGGAAAGGTGAAGGACCATGACATCTCCATGTTTCAGGCAAAGCAAAGGAGACAGGGGAGAAATGAAGACAGTGAGGCCCAGCTCCCGTCCAGCTTTTCCTTACCTCGTAGGCCAACTGGCTAGTAGATGCTCTTTAGCAAATGCCGGTTCCCTTTCAGAGGGGAATAGGGGATCTTTTGAGAACTGGGCTAGAAGCCATTTGTGTTGCATTCTGTGGTGACTAGTTTTATGTCAACTTGACACAGGCTAAAGTCATCTGAGAGGAGGGAGCCTTTCTTGAGAAAATGTCTCCATAAGGCCTGCTGTACATAAGCCTCTAGGGCATTTCTTTAATTTGTGATAGACAGAGGAGGGCCCAGCCCGTTATGGATAGTGCCATCCCTGGGCTGCTGGTCCTGGGTTCTATAAGAAAGCAGGCTGAGCAAGCCACGAGGAGCAAGCCGGTGAGCAGCACTCCTCCACGGTCTCTGCATCAGCTCCGGCTCTCAGGTTCCCACTCAGTTTGAGTTCCTGCCTTGGCTTCCCTCAACGCACTGTGACTCTAGACTTGTAAGACAAACAAACCCTTTCCTTTCCAAGTTGCTTTTGGTCATGGTGTTTCATCACAGCCACAGTAACCCTAAGACGCATTCATCTAAGAATCTGACTAAATTCTACCCAGACTCCAGCATTTTGAATGAGACTGAATTTAAAAGTAATAGACGGCCTGGAGAGATAGATGGCTCAGTGGCTAAGAATTTGTACTGATCCTGCAGAGGTTCCTAGCACCCACGTCATACAGCTGACAACCTTCTGTGACAGCTGCAGGAGCTCTGATGTCCTCTTCTGGCTCTGTAGGCACTGCACACACATGGCATGCGCGCGCGCGCACACACACACACACACACACACACACACACACACACACAAATACACCTATAAATAAAAACAGCTGGCTGGGCAGTGGTGACACACACCTTTAATCCCAGCACTCGGGAGGCAGAGACAGGAGGATTTCTGAGTTCAAGGCCAGCCTGGTCTACACAGTGAGTTCCAGGATAGCCAGGACTACACCAAGAAGCCCTGTCTCAAAAAAACCAAAAATTAAATTAAATTAAAAATAAAAATAGGCAAGTGGTAGCTTATGCCTTTAATCTTAGCAATCAGGAGGCTGAGGCAGGTAGATCTCTGAGTTCAAGGCCAGCCTGGTCTACACAGTGAGACACCCCCCCCATCTCAAACAAATAAACAAACAAATGAATGAATAAGTATCTATTTTTAGCATTAACATTCAGCTGTAGTGTGATGACTGCACTTACTCATATATAAAATGGGACAAACTAAAATATATGGGGGAAAAATGGGCAGTTTGACTGAGGAAAAGAATGAGGGGGTTAGGGGTTATAGTCCCCAACAAGGAGGGCGAAGACAAAGTTTAAGAGATGAGATCCATTAAAGAGGATCCTACTCGCTTCACCTGAAGAATGAACGGTGTCCTGAATGTAAAACTCCACTTTCTGAAGGCTCCAATTTGAGAAAATACAAATTCATTTGAAAGGAGAGAGGCTGAGTATTGAAAATGTCATTGAAAGGGTTCCCTGCTTGTAGCAACCACCTGGGCAAATGTTTCGCCAGATTTAGCAGCCCAGGGGCACAGAGGCCACGATAGTGTTGCAAAGGGTGGGTAGCGTCTTGTCAACCTGATATGAGCTAGAATTATCTGGGACTGTCTCCATAAGATTGATGTGAGAGGGTCAGGTCTGTTGTGGGTGGTATCGCCCCCAGGCAGGTGGTCCTGGCTGAGCATGGAGAACAAGCCAGTAAGCCATGTTCCTCCATGGCCTTTGTTTCAGCTCCTGCCCTGACTTGCCTCAGTGAGGGACTGTGATCTGAGAATTAGAAGCTGAAATAAACCCTTTACACCCCAAGTTGCTTTTGGTTATGGAGCATTATCACAGCAATAAGAGCCCTCACTTAGACAGTATCTCAATCTGGCAGCAGAACTTGGCTGTATCAACCATCACAGTCCTGATTTCGGAGGTATGAGTTATGGGGTCATGGAGGCTTGCAAGGTTCCAGAAAGCCACCAAAGGCAAATAATTCATAGAAGGGTCAGAGTCCATGCCAGAAGGCCCCAGGAGACCACAGTGTGAGGCTGAGAGGAGGATCGTAAGTGACTGTGGTATCTCCAGGATGCTGAGATGCTGCAGATGTGGAGTCTAGCCTGTAGCAGGTAGCAGAACAGGGCGGTGGGGGGCGGGTAGGACTACCAAACCCTTAAAATCCATAGGATGCCACCACAAGCTCTAGAGCCGTGGTTCTCAACCTTCCTAATGCTACAACCCTTTAATACAGTTCCTCATACTACGGTGACCCCCAACCATTATTTTCAACGTTACTTCATAACTGTAATTTTGCTACTGTTATGAATTGTAATGTAAATATCTGTGTTTTCCGATGGTCTTAGGGTCGCCCCTCCAAAAGGGTCATTTGACCCTCCAAAGGGATTGGGACCCACAGGTTGAGAACCACTGCTCTAGATGCTGGACATGAGACCTCAGAGTTCAGTGGTTTCCCTGGTGGGTTTGGGCATTGCTTCGGTCCACCCTTCTTTTGCTAATACCTTCATTTCCTCACCCCCAATGGTGAAATTTAATATATGCCATTGTATATTGAAAGTATGTAAGCTGGGTTGTTTTTTTTAATGTTTTTGGTATGTATCTGTGTGGTGTGCGTGTGTGTGTGTGTGTGTGTGTGCTATGTGTGTGTGTGTGCTATGTGTGTGCACATTTTCATGTGTGGGTGCACATTTTCATGTGTGGGTACATGTGTGTGTGTGTGCACATTTTCATGTGTGGGTGCACATTTATGTATGGGTACATATGTGTGTGTGCACATTTTCATGTGTGTGCATATTTTCATGTGTGTGTGCACATTTTCGTGTGTGTGTGCACATTTTCATGTGTGTGTGCACATTTTCGTGTGTGTGTGCACATTTTCCTGTGTGTGTGCACATTTTCGTGTATGGGTGCACATTTTCGTGTGTGGGTGCATATGTGTGTGTGCACATTTTCGTGTGTGTGTGCACATTTTCATGTGTGTGCACATTTTTGTGTGTGTGCACATTTTCATGTGTGTGTGGCACATTTTCATGTGTGTATGGGTACATATCTGTGTGTGCATATTAATGTGTGTGTGCATATTTTCATGTGTCTGCACATTTTCGTGTGTGTGTGCACATTTTCATGTGTGGGTACATATGTGTGTGCATATTTTCATGTGTGTGTGCACATTTTTGTGTGTGTGCACATTTTCATGTGTGTGTGCACATTTTCATGTGTGTGCACATTTTCATGTGTGTGTGGGTACATATGTGGGGGGGTACATATGTGTATGGGTACATATGTGTGTGTGCACATTTTCATGTGTGTGTGGGTACATATGTGTGTGGGTACATGTGTGTGTGTGCATATTTATGTGTGTGTGCACATTTTCATGTGTGTGGGGGTACATATGTGGGGGGGTACATATGTGTATGGGTACATATGTGTGTGTGCACATTTTCATGTGTGTGTGGGTACATATGTGGGGGGGTACATATGTGTATGGGTACATATGTGTGTGTGCACATTTTCATGTGTGTGGGGGTACATATGTGTGTGGGTACATGTGTGTGTGTGCATATTAATGTGTGTGTGCACATTTTCATGTGTGTGGGGGTACATATGTGTGTGGGTACATGTGTGTGTGTGTGTGCATATTAATGTGTGTGTGCACATTTTCATGTGTGTGGGGGTACATATGTGTGTGGGTACATGTGTGTGTGCATATTAATGTGTGTGTGCACATTTTCATGTGTGGGGGTACATATGTGTGTGTGCATATTAATGTGTGTGTGCACATTTTCATGTGTGTGGGGGTACATATGTGTGTGGGTACATATGTGTGTGTGCATATTAATGTGTGTGTGCACATTTTCATGTGTGTGGGGGTACATATGTGTGTGGGTACATATGTGTGGGGCCCAAGTTTGACACTGGCAGTTCTCTTCAACCACAGGCCACTTTATTCACTGATTCAGGTTCTCTCAGTTTAACCTAGAGCTAGTAGGTCTAGTTAGTCTAGTTAGTGTAATCTAGTTAGCCAGTTTGCTCCCGGGTCCCCATCTCCACCTTCTGAGCACTGGAATTATACATGGGCCACCATATCCACCAAGCACCTACATGGGTTCTGAGTGTCCAAATTCTAAAGACCACACCCCCACCTCCAGCTTTTTTAGTTTTTATTTTATAGGTGTTTAAGTTAAAGATTGATCTCAAAGAGAGTTTGGCCAGGCATGGCAGTGCACACCTTTAATCCCAGGATTTGGGAGGCAGAGACAGGCAAATTTCTGTGAGTTGTAGGACAGCCAGGGAGAGACCCCATTCCAAACAAAAAGGGTGGTGAACTTTTGGACAGTTTTGAAGCTGTTAAGACTATATGGACCTGCTGGACAGTGGTGGCACATGCCTTTAATCCCAGCACTTGGGAGGCAGAGGCAGGCAGATCTCTGTGAGTTTGATGCCAGCCTGGTCCACAGAGCTAGTTCCAGGACAGCCAGGGCTACACAGGGAAACCCTGTATGGAAAAAAAAGAAAGACTATAGGGACTTCTGGAGATGAACTGCATTTTACATTTTGAGATGAACAGGAGACTTCAGGGACAAGATATAGAATATGCTGATTTTAACATGTGTCTAGGGCTAGAGTTAAGAGTGCTTAAGACTAGGTTCAGTTTCCAGCACCATATCAGGTGCCTCACAGCCTCCTGTACCCTATCTCTAGGGTATCTGCTCCAACACTCTTTTCTGGCTTTTCTTTCTTAAGTTGCATCATGTTTGGTATTTGGTCACAGCAATGAAAAAAAGTCATTGGAAGAGTGGGGATATGGCTCAGTATTAAAAATGCTTGCCCAGAATCCACCAATGAGATCTGCAGGAGTGGTTTGGGGGCAGAGTGCTTGCCTAGAATCTGCCTATGCAAGCACTTATTCAGAATGCATAAGGCACAGGCTGAGAGTTGGCTTAAAAATTAAGAGCACTTGCTGCTTTTTCAGAAGACTTCAGTTTTGTTTCCCAGCCTCATGTTGGGTGGTACATAACTGCTTATAACTCCAGGGGATCTGGTGCCCTCTTTTGAACTCCATGGTCACACACACACACACACACACACACACACACACACACACACACACAATTTTAAAATGATAAAAATAAATATTTTTAAGATTTATTTTATATGTGTGAGTGTTTTGTCTGCATATATTTATGTGCACCATGTGCATGTCTGGGGCCTGCCAAGGCCAGAAGAGGGAGTCAGATCCCCTCGAATGGAATTACAGGCTGTTGTGAGCCACCATGTGGATGCTGGGAACCAAACCTGAGTCCTAAGCAATAGCAAGTGCTTTTAACCACTGATCTGTATCTCTAGCCCCCAGAAATCTTAAAGTCATATCTCTAGCCCCCAGAAATCTTAGAGAGAGAGAGAGAGAGAGAGAGAGAGAGAATGAAGCCCTAGACCCTCTCCTTGGTAGAGGAAGAAAACACTAAGGATTATTATAAAGGATTATGGAGAGTACCAAAACTTCAGGGTTGAGCACACCTAAAGATTTAAAGATTCAGCAGTTAACATCTTAAACATCCAGGTTGGGTTCCCCTTCAGCTAAGGGATTAGTGAGGAACAACAACCTTGCAGGACTCTGCCAAAAAACACTCCCCAACACAGCTGCCTTGTCACACTGGGTGTGAGCTGGAGAGAAAGGGCAGCCAGGGGCCAAAGAGAGGCACAGAGAAGGGGGCAGGGTGCCCAGGAAGAAAGGAAACCTAGACATTCTAAAACAGGGACTAAATTATGAGAAGGACCAAAACGGAATGTTGTGGTTTGGATGAGATGTCCTCATAGTCTCCTGCATCTGAGTATTTGTTCCCTCCATTGGTGGTGCTACCGGACAAAGCTTAGGAGGGGTGGCCTTGCTGGAGTAAGCATGTCCCCAGAGGTGGCCTTCGAGGGTACAAAGTGTGTCACCAGTCCCAGTGTGCTCTCTGATTCCTACCTGCAGTTCAAGATGTGAGCTTTCAGTTTCGGCTCCAGATGCCATGTCTGCTGCTTACAGAAAAGTAACTGATACAGATGGAGACTTGAGAGAAAAAGGAGAGGGACAGAGATGGTCTGAAGCAGAGAAGTGAGTGTGGGTTAGAATCACAGAAAACAAGAGACTTACTTTGCACTGAGCCCTTTTTTAGACAATTAAGGTGCGGAAGTGGATGACACAAGCCTGGCACAGCGGGCCATATTTGAAAGGAGGATGGGGAATTCACAGTCAGGCTGCAGTACACACTGAGATTCCCACCTCAAAAAAAAAAAAAAAAAAAAAGTTTTAAAAAGTGGTCCATGGGCTGGAGAGATGGCTCAGAGGTTAAGAGCACTGGCTGTTCTTCCAGAGGTCCTGAGTTCAATTCCCAGCAACCACATGGTGGCTCACAACCATCTGTAATGAGATCTGGCGCCCTCTTCTGTACAATGTATACATAATAAATAAATCTTTAAAAAAAAAAAAAAAAAAGTAGTCCAGACTATAAACCAGGCAGTGGTGGTGCACACCTTTAATCCCAGCACTGGGGAATCAGAGGCAGGTGACTCTGAGTTTGAGGCCAGTCTGGTCTACAGAGTGAGTTCCAGGACGGCCAGGGATATACAGAAAAACCGTCTTGACACCCCACCCCCAAAAGTGATCAAGACTGGGTCTGAGAAGATGGGTCAGTCTGTAAACTCGCTGTGCAAACAAGGGCATGAATGCTATCCCCAGCAGCCATGTAAAAGCCAGGAACTGTGGCACATGCCTATAATCCCAGTGCTGAGAAGGCAGAATCCCCAGAGATTGCTAGTCAAGCAATCTGTTGAGTCTGAGAGGTTTAATGAGAGACTATGTCTCAAAAAATCAGGTGGAAAGCAATTGGGGAAGACAGCCAACATCAACCTCTGGTTTCCACTCATGCACATCCTCACACACAACCACACACAAGAATGTCGTGACCCGCCTCAAGGAAGACGCAACACCAGGCTCTTCTTTCAGCAGTTTACTCAGGAACCTTGAACAATCTTCTGACTTCTGACCCTAGAAGATAACGACGTCGCCGCTCCGTGTGTTGAGTTCTGAATCCTCTTTGACCCCCCACCTGGTGTCCGAGTTTCCCGGGTTTCGGCACCAGCTACGGCGAGCTCCTCGACCAGCGAGGAAGAACGACCACCATTCGAGGATTCTTCTCAGATCACACTTTATTGGAGCGCTTCTTGATTGAGGGAGAGCGGGAGGTGAGGGGCCCCAAGAACCAAAAGGCAGCTGCTTATATAGGGAACCAAAGGAACGGGTCAATCTGTGATTGGATCCCGCCAGAATGCAAGCTCGGGGAGCCACGGGATAGGCTGAGGACATAAGGCCAAATTACCATATACGTGCATGTGCAAGCCTCAAGGTGCGCAGCCCAGCAAGCACAGCCAAATATGGAGTTGTTTACAGCAAAGCTGTCAGGAAGTCAGCGCCATCTTAGAATGGCAGCTCCCTACACAAGAACACATGCATTTTTTTTTTATTTTGTTTTTTTGAGACAGGGTTTCTCTGTGTAGCCCTGGCTGTCTCGGAACTCATGCTGTAGACCAGGCTGGCCGTGAACTCAGAGATCTGCCTGCCTCTGCCTCCTGAGTGCTGGGATTAAAGGCGTGCAGCACCACGCCTAGCACAATTTTTTTTTTTGGATTGGTTAGAAAAATCCCTGCTTTTGAAGGGGTAGAAGTTCCCAAAGCCCAGCCCTTCCCTGAGGATCTTCAGGCAATTAGTGATTGCTGGGAGAGGAAGAGACATCATCTTCAGTGGTGTAGCCACAGGTAAATTGTCCATGCTTCTGTAAGCAATCCTAATTAAACTCATTGGTTGACAAAAAAAAAAAGACATGAAAATACAAGGACTGGCAAGAAGAGGATGGGGGTCAGTGGGGGGTGGGGCCAGACAAGAGAAGGTGAAGGGGTGGGGGAATGTGATCAAAATGTATTATATATACATATGTATGTATTATGTATGTATGAAAATATCACAATGAAACCTGGTTTTTTGTTTTGTTTTGTTTTTTTTGGTTTTTCCAGACAGGGTTTCTCTGTGTAGTTTTGTTGCCTGTTTTGGATCTCATTCTGTAGACCAGGCTAGCCTTGAACTCACAGAGATCCGCCTACCTCTGCCTCTGAGTGCTGGGATTAAAGGTGTGCACCACTACCGCCCAGCATGAAACCTGTTGATATGCAAAATACATGCTAAAAAGAAAGAAATTAGAATGATTTCAAGTAGAAAACAGGGTTAAAAAAAAATAAATCCTGGGCTTGAAAACCTGACATACCATGATATAGCCCAACACGATGAAAAGAGGGACCAAGGGTTGGAGAGAAACCCAGACTCTAAGATAAAGAACCCATCATTCTGACCGGTGGGGGCAGGGCCAGGCAGTAGGAACATCTCATCCTTCTGTGCAGTTAGCCTTGCTCCCTGAATAAGAGTGTTGCCCTTCAAAATGGGGATGCCACAGGGGCAAAGACCTGATTGGAGGGTCATGAGGTCCAGACTGAAGGGCTGGGGATGCTGCTCAGCAGACAGAATCCTGGCCCAGCATGGGCAGACACCTGGGCTCCACTACCCAGCACTGTATAAAAAGCTGTGGTGGTGCACGCCTGTAATCCCAGCACTTGGGAGGCAGAGGCAGGTGGATCTTTGTGAGTTCGAGGCCAGCCTGGTCTACAGAGTGAGTTCCAGGAAAGGCGCAAAACTACACAGAGAAACCCTGTCTCGAAAAACAAAACAAAACAAAACAAAAGCTGTGGTGATGCATGCCTGTAAGCCCAACACTCAGGAAGTGGAGGCAGAAGGATCAGAAGTTCATACATAAAGACTTGCAGACCATCCTGGGATACCCGACCCTGTCTTAAAAGGGGAGTGAGTAGGGACTGGAGAGATAGTTCAGTAGTTAAGAGCACTTGGTTTTATAGAGGACCCAGATTTGATTCCCAACATTCACTTGGCAGCTCACAGCCATCTGTAACTATAGTTACTCACTCACATAAAATAAATATCTAAAAGATTAAAAAAAAAAAAAAAGAAAGAAAGAAAAGAAAATCTGGTGCTGGAGAGATGGCTCAGAGGTTAAGAACACTAGCTGCTCTTCCAGAGGTCCTGAGTTCAATTCCCAGCAACCACATGGTGGCTCACAACCATCTGTAATGAGATCTGGCGCCCTCTTCTGGCCTGAAGGGATATATGCAGGCAGAATACTGTATACATAATAAATAAATAAATCTTTTTTTAAAAAAATCTGGAGACACAGAGAGAGAGAGACATGTTGGGGTTGGGGGATGCAGAAGAGAGAGAAAATGAAGAAAAAGGCAGAGGCTGATAGAGAGAGAAGCAGGTATAGAGAGCTGAGGAACACAGATTGGGTGGAGGAGACAGGGCCACTGAGATACTCCCAGAAACAAATCAATCATCCTCTTCCAGGGCCCCCTACCTTACCCCCCAGGTCTGGGGCTCCCTGCCAGGCAGGAAAACTGGATCCAACAGGCAAGGGAGGGGCAGGAAGGTGGACCACATTCCCGAACAGTCTGTCCTCAAGAACTGATGGCCCCACCCAGGGGCTGCTGCAGGCCTGAGTGTGCCCCCCAGCCTGTGAGCAAGGGGGGTAATGAGGAGACACATCTACTATCTTGGCCTGCTCTCAGATAGGGGTTCCTCCCGAGGGGGCTGGAGGGAAGGGGGTCTGGAGACTAGCTGACATAGTGACAGACTTGAGACCTTGGCAGGACATGAAAGCCAGAGCCTGGGGATAGAGACCACCCAAGTCTAGGGCAGAGAGGCATTGAGAAAGCACCCAGAAGCTACAGGGCTAGTGGTATCAGGTGCCTAGGGAATAGCAGCAAGCATCAGAGGGACAAGTACAGGAACAGACAGCATACAGGCTTCCCAGAGCAATGCAAAGAGCCAGGCATAGTGGGGCACACCTTTAACACCAACAGAGGCTGAGGCCGGAGGATCATGGATCTGAGACCAGTTTGGACTACATGGTGAGACCCAACCTTTTAAAAGGGGAAGTGAGGGAGGAGAGGGGCAAGGTAGCTGAGACCATTGACTGCTCTTCCAGAGGACCTACACCCAACCAACTGTGGGTGTTCAATTCCCAACACCCACTTAGCTGCTCACAATCATTTGTAACTCCAGTTCCAGGGGATCTGATGCCCTCCTCTGGCCTCCCTGAGCATCCGGAACACATAAGGTGCATAGACATATAGGTAGGCAAAACACCCATAAAATAAAATAAAATAAAATAAAATAAAATAAAATAAAATAAAATAAAAAAGTTATTTATAAAAAAATAAAGAAAAACAACAGAAATGATAAAATCCTAAGTGTGAATTTCTAGGAAGCACAGGCCCAGGGCACAGGCGTGCCAGGCCAGTGATGTTAGTGGTGGAAGCAGGAATCAGGAGTCTGTTAGGAAGCAGGAGATGCACCTGTCTGTCATTTGAAGGTTTGGTCCAGAAGAACACATAGGCCTACGAGTACTGGGGGTCTTGGGAGGATGCACCTGGCTGAGTATCTATGTGAAAATGGTAGGCTGGAGCGCGTGCTCTCTCTTGCTCTCGCCCCCCGCCCCCCCTCCCCACACGGAAGGAGGAAGGGAGGGAGGGAGGGAGGGAGGGAGGGAGGGAGGGAGGGAGGGAGGGAGGGAGGGAGGGAGGTAGAGCTGAAGAGATGTGAGGAGAGCTAGAAGTATCCCTGGGGGCAGCGGGCAGGGTGGAGATGTAGGTTTAGGCTGTAGGGAACAGAGAAGCCCGAGTCTCTCACCCCTCCCACACCGGTCTCCGCCCCGCTACTCCCCACTTTAAATTCCCTGCAAATTAAACAGTTGCCAAGGACTCCAGGCTCTCAGACACGATGGTCACCTGTGTGGCAGCGCTGCTACTGCCGATTCTAATGCTGATGCTTGCTTGGTGGGGTTGGGTGGTCCGCCGAGCTCAGCTTCAGAGAGGCTTACCCCCTGGGCCCAAGCCGCTCCCGTTGCTGGGGAACTTGCTGCAGCTGCAATCTGGACACTTGGACCGTGTGCTCATGGAGGTAACTCCTGCTGTGGGTTGAGAGGGCAGAACTCTGGATTTGTGAAGGTGCTATTGTGCTCAGAAGAGGGGATAGAAATCCTGGTTCACTGAAAAGCAACAGCTGAGAGGATGGGGAGCCTGGACTCCTGTGTCTGGAGGGAGCAGAGTGGGCCCTGGACCCCTGAGTCTGAGGGAGGAGGGTGAGGCCTGGACCCCTGAGTCTGAGGGAGGAGGGTAGGCCTGTGGCTGGATCCCTAGATCTGGGGAAGGAGGCTAGGGTCTAGACCCCTGTGTCTGAGAGCTGGGGCCTAGACGCCTGTGTCTGAAAAGGGAGCAGGGGTTTAGAACTCCTCGACCTGTGAAATGAGGGGCTGAGACAGAAGATGAGGGCTCTGAGGTCTCCATGGCGACCAGAAGCCTGGGCTGAGCCCTGCTGAGCACCACTCCCCATAGCTCTCCAGCCGCTGGGGCCCAGTGTTCACCGTGTGGCTGGGTCCGCGCCCTGCAGTGGTGCTGTGCGGCTACAAGGCACTGCGGGATGCATTAGTGCTGCAGGCGGATGCATTCTCCGGCCGCGGGGCCATGGCTGTCTTCGAACGCTTCACACACGGGAACGGTGAGGCCCAGGGCGGGTGGAAGTGAATGCTAGACCAGCCTGCCAGGCAAAATGGGCGGGGCTTAATAGAGAATGCCGCTAATGAGGACGAACCCTTAGGCCTGGGGGTTCAATTGATGTTCACAGCGGAGCCAATAGGAGGAGCCTAAGTACCTAAGCCCTAGAGGGCAAGAGCTGGTCGGGGAAGGAACTCGCAAAGGTGGGATCAGGGCAGGTGGGCTGGGAAAAGAGCAAAGCAATTAAGAAGTCCTTAGAGTAGCGAGCGACTGGACCCTGCGTGGCCAACTCTTGTTTTGGTTCCCACTGTAGGCATAGTGTTTTCTAATGGGCCGCGCTGGCGGACGCTGCGCAACTTTGCACTTGGGGTACTGAGGGAGCTTGGCGTGGGCACAAGGACCATCGAGGATCGCATCCTGGAGGAGGCAGCATGTGTGCTGAAGGAATTTCAAGCCACCATGGGTGCGGCCTGGCCGGGAAAGACAAGTACCTGGCTGGGAGTGGGGTGTGACTGATGGACTGCCAAAATGCTTTGGGGAGCAGTTCAGATCCCAAGGAGCTAGGTAGAGGAGGGGCCACAGCTTCTGTGTGAGGGTATTCAAGCCATCTTATTCAGGTTTGAGGGTAAAGATCTCTTCTGTAGATCTTACTACCCGCCCCAAAGCCTTTAGGGGACCAGTTTTATTACCTACAGCTGCTCTCACCCCCAGGAGCTCCATTTGACCCCCGGCAGCTATTGGACAACGCTGTATCCAATGTCATTTGTTCTGTGGTCTTCGGAAAGCGCTATAACTACGGGGACCCGGAGTTCCTGAGGCTCCTGGACCTCTTCAGTGACAATTTCCGCATCATGAGTTCCGCATGGGGCGAGGTGAGAGACGGCCCCAATTTCTCCCTTTTAGGCACAGCCTTATGTCAAGCCCCAAGGGCATAGCCCTACCTACAGTGGCTCATTAAGATGCAAGTCTCAAGATTATAGATTGAATGACAGAGTTCTATAACCCACATAATCCTGATTTAATCTCTCCATTGGGAAACCACAGATTTATCCAAGGCCCTATTAAGACTATTTCAGGCCAGGCATTGATGGCACACACCTTTAATCCCAGCACTCGGGAGTTCAAACCAGCCTTTTCTACAGAGTGAGTTCCAGGAAAGGTGCCAAAGCTACACAGAGAAACCCTGTCTCAAAAAACAAAAACAAACAAAAAAGACTATTTCAGGAGGGGATGATGGCACAAGCCTTTTGATCCCAGAACTGGGAAGGCAGTGACAGGACATCTCTTAAGTTTGCAGCCATCCTGGTCTACATATCGAGATCCAGGTTAGCCAAGTGAGACATCTTAAAAAAAAAAAAGAAAAAGAAAAAGAAAGAAAGAGAGAGAGAGAGAGAGAGAGAAAGAAAGAGAGAGAAAGAGAGAGAGAGAAAAAGAGAGAGAAAGAGAGAAAGAGAGAGAGAGAGAGAGAAAGAAAGAAAGAAAGAAAGAAAGAAAGAAAGAAAGAAAGAAAGAAAGAAAGAACCCTGTCTCTCCAGACATACAATATGTTCCCATCCTTCATGGACTGGATCCCGGGTCCCCACCACCGAATCTTCAAAAACTTCCAAGAGCTCCGACTCTTCATCTCTGAGCAAATTCGGTGGCACCGGCAGTCACGACAGGCCGGGGAACCCCGTGACTTCATTGACCGTTTCCTCGACCAAATGGATAAGGTACAAATTCCTGTTGCCCTAAACCCCATCACACCAACCAGCAGGCATTAGAGTGCCTCCCTCTGTCCACAGGAAGAGCAGGACCTGGAAAGCCATTTCCAGGATGAGACATTGGTGATGACTACTCACAATCTTTTCTTTGGTGGCACTGAGACCACAAGCACCACTCTGCGTTATGGGCTCCTCATTATGCTCAAGTACCCAGAGGTGGCAGGTTTGGGAACTGGGTCCTCCCCAGAGCCTGGGTGAAGGGAGGGTAGCTGGGGCGGGACTAGGAAAGCACACCTCACAGCTTCCAATGACCCCACAGCCAAGGTGCAGGAGGAGCTGGATGCCACTGTAGGTCGGACCCGTGCCCCTAGACTGGAGGACCGTGCCCACCTGCCTTACACCAATGCGGTGCTGCATGAGATCCAGCGCTTTATCAGCGTGCTACCACTGGGGCTGCCTCGGGCTCTTACCCGAGATACACACCTCAGGAACCATTTCCTGCACAAGGTGCCAGGGAGCCTGGGAATTCTGCACTGGGAGAATGGGGTATAACATAAGTGCATTCGGAGATTAGGTTTAGTGAGGGCCTACAGAATCAGTAGCTTGGGGCTCTTAATATCATCTCAGAGGCTGGGGTGCAGGTGTGGAAGCACTTGCCCAGCACCTGCAAGGTCCTGGGTTAGGTGCCAAGCACGAGAGCAGAAAGTGTCTTGGCAAGGCGTAGTTAACAGCCTGTGGGTTAACGGTGATCATGTGTAACCCCCCGGCAGGGCACATTTGTGATCCCCCTCCTTGTGTCTGCACACCGGGACCCCACCCAATTCAAGGACCCTGACCATTTCAACCCCACCAATTTCCTGGATGCCCAGGGCGAGTTCCAGAACAACGATGCCTTCATGCCTTTTGCCCCAGGTCTGGGTCAGGAGGGAGGGGACCCGAGTGGCTGGCACTGGGGGGCTTGCAGGAGGTGCTCCCTCATCCCACACCTGCACCCATATCCACAGGGAAGCGGATGTGCCTGGGTGCTGGCCTGGCCCGCTCTGAGATCTTCCTCTTCCTCACTGCCATCCTGCAGAAGTTCCGCCTGCTCCCCGTGGGAAGTCCTGCCAACATCAACCTTACTCCACAGTGCACTGGCCTGGGCAATGTGCCACCAGCCTTCCAGCTCCGTCTGGTGGCCCGCTGAGGTTGGGCTCCATTACTCTGATCTCAGTGGCCCTAATCTCCTTAGCTGCCCTAACTGTACCTGTAAATTTTTTTTTGGGGGGGGGAGCTGAGGATCAAACCCAGGGCCTTGCACTTGCTAGGCAAGCACTCTACCACTGAGCTAAGTCCCCAGCCCCACCTGTAAATCTCTTTCCAGAGAGGAATACAAGTGTGTGCAGCTCTGAGGTAAACTTTTATTTCTTGGCTGGCAGGACCTCCATACCCATGCTCCTCATGGCACTTTACTCTGCCCAAGCCGTGGCAGCCCAGTCCATAAAGTGCCACAGCCAAAGGGGTTGGGGAGTCACTTCACATTCCAGGCTGAAGGAGTGGGGAGGGGGTGTATGCCCCCCGCAACAGACCTTTGCCAGCAAGAGGCCATGACTCACCTCAACCCCAAATCCTGCCTCCTCTCGGCTCAACCCACAATGGACCAGACACGGCAGCACATAGGCTACCAGCACACTGGCCACTGCTTAGGTCACAACCCAGCCCCGCTCACGGGGCAGCAGGGCTCTCCCCCTGTTGGTCCTCAGTGATGCTTGTGCCCTCCACGCCACACAGCAGAGGCAAGCCAGAAGCAGCAGCAGTGGCAGGGAAGGAGCGGGCACTGAGGCTAGTGAGCTGCAGCTGGGCCCGGGCTCCCCTGAAGGCAGGGGCTGCTGATCCACGCAGCTCTGGGCTGGCCATTAGGTGGGTGTAGTTGGCTGTGATACAGGAACTTGAACACCTTTCTGGCCCGATGCTGAGGATGAGAAGAAGACAAGACACTGTGAATCACTAGGGAGGGACAGAGACACTAAAAGAAACTCGGGGAGAACACCAAAAAAAGGGACTCAGGTTGGAGACACCAGGAAAGCAGGCCAGAACTGGGTGTAGGGACTGAGGAAAGGCTGCGGGTGTGGGCTGGTGGTAGTGCTTGCCTAGGGTGGCAAAGGCCCTGGGTACCATTCTCAGCACCAGAAACAAAGGGTAAGGACCATGACTTGGCAGCAGCATGGGGACTAGGAAGGACAAATGATGAAAGCAGGTACCTAGCTGATACTTGTCTCTGGCTGCCGCCCGTTCCTTGGCATCAAAATACCAGACAGTGATGGCGTACCTGGGAAATCGGGCAATCAGAATCGGTATTCTGCAGTTCTAGCTGCCACCTCTGGTGACACACTTGATTCCAGATCCCACTTAGGCCCTCTCAGCATCTCATCACTCCCCTGTCACTCTGAGAGTTGGGAATCTAAGACATCTTGGCACAGGGGAAGCAGCTAGGCACATTCCTCAAGTACAGGTCATACCTGGTGGCATAGGCTGGTTTCACCTCGTGTGGGTTCCGTCGATCAGACCAGAAAATGAGCAACCGGTCAAAGAGCGGCTCGATGTTGGCTACCACTGGCCGACCCTCAGGGAAGATCTGCAGCAGGCCTCCATGCACCTGGGGGCAGGTCAGGTAAGGCTACTGGTGAAGCCTGCAGCCTGCCTTATACTGCACCCATTCACCCGCCAGGGGGCGCAGCGCCAGCACACATCACTTGCTCCTACCACTCAGGTGCTTACAATGAATGGCAGCCCAGAGTCTACATTGCCATGGTGATGGGCAGGAAGCTACTAAAGACAGGAAGGGGGGTGTACAAGTCTGGGTGGGGCTAAGCAGCCGGCACCATCCCGGAAAGGAGGGAGGGCCCACAGTCAGCTAAAGAGGAGCCTGCAGATCTCACTGCCCTGTGAACTGAGAGAAGTAAGAACAGAATCCCAGCTGGAATACAAGTATACCGTCCCAATCCCCACAGCCTACCTTAACATCCCAGTTCTGATTCAGGTAATAGATACAGGTGATGCAGCGCCCATCGCCGTGGGGATTGTCAACATGCCTCACGTACCCGAGCCCATTGCCTGGGTAACACGCCACCATGGCCTGGTAGAAATGGAGGAAGGTGATCTACTGAGACCAGAGGGACCCTTGAGGAAGCAGGCTCACCATTCCTGCCCCTGGTCTGTCCTTGATCATCTTAGGTTATGGGAGCTCCAGCCCAGAAGACTTTTCCCTAATTCTGCCACACTCCATCCTCAAGTTCATCCTAAACTCTTTGGCCTCAACAGTCCCACCTCCATCCCCAGCCCAGAACCAAAGTGACTCAATGTGTAAGCAATGGTTTGTGTTTTTAAAGAGATCCTAACCCTAGCCAGGTGTAGAGGTGCATGGTGCATACCTGTGATCCCAGCTTTTAGCAGGTCGAGGCAGGAGAAACACAGGTTTGAGGTCAGCTTGAACTACTCAGTGAGAGCACAGAATCTCCCAAGGGTTCTGAGATACAGAGGCCCTCCTGTATCTGTAAGGGTTCGAAGGTGCAGCCTGCATTTTTTAAAGGTTCCCTCAGGTAGTTCTAATGGGAAGTCATGCTGACAACTGCCACACGTGACTAGAGACTCCAGCTATATAATCTGCCCATACAAATGTGACAGGAACCTGACCTAGAGTTCCAGCTCCAAGCATCCTGCACACTGCTGGTAGCCCTCGTGCCTGAGCAGGCCTCAACGACCCCTGTAAAGTGGGGCTGATAAACACCTTCCATCCCTGGCATTAACTCCTCTGAGACAGGGTGTTTCTGACACCTCAGAGGCAGGCCTCTGCCTAGTTTGGTTTCTGTGGGCAAGGTTCTAGCTGGAGTTCCAGGTTCCCCTGCCTCTCAACCTGACAGCCAGAGCCCTACCAGGACAAGGTGTGCAGCCACCTCTGCAGACCCAATCCACAGGTCAAGTGTCTGTAGCTGAATGAGCTGTGGCACTGGGGAAGTAAATCAAGTCCCTCACTTCAGGTAACACCACTTCACAGGCTGTTGTGAGAATGGAACTAGATTATGAATGTCTGCAAAGACACAGTGCCTGTTGCCACAGGATAGAGACTGGAGCACAAGGTGAAAAACTATTTAAAGGGAAAGAGTCCCTGTGCCACCTGTCTACCCAACCCCATTGAGAGTTCATACTAAGCAAAATGGAGTAGTTAGCAAGAGAGCCCTTTGGTTCTGCCCAGTCAGCGACCATCTGTCTTGACTCTGCCGTCTAGGTACCACTCTGTAAGTTGGGGCTCCTTGACAACGCTGTTACACTTTCGGGTCTGGTCTAGCTCAGCAAGACAAGCATAGAAAGAACACTCAAAATCAGACATATCAACGTCTGCTGCCAAGACAAAAGGCTTACCCAACACTCCATGAAGGCCAGGCTGATTCAGCCTTACATCCTCCTCCCAAGGCTCCTCTCAACCCATTAATCCCAGGGCTCACCCCACGTGGATGTCTAAGGCCTCTCTGTCTCTCTTCTACACGCCTGATCCACCACAGACTCCACCTTCGGAAAGAGACCAGGAAGGCTTGCCCCCATCTGAGGCTACACAGCAGCAGAGGGCTTCAGCAGGAGGTGCAGTAAGTGAGAAGGCCCCCAGGGAAAACCCAGGCCTCTAAGCTCAGGAGGGCCAATCTTCTCTGCACTGCTCCTGCAGATGGGATGGCATGCTAAGCAACCACTCACTGAGAGCAAAGAATGTGGCTGTGGCCCTGGTGGCCTGGGATCAATGAGTCACTGATTAGAGATGGGCAAGGCCTCCTGAGCTAGGACTCCAATGACAGCTCAAGCAGGTTCTGCTCGCCCATCAATCACCTCACAGCACACCCCCCTCCCACCACAGGCACCAAGACCACCAACCTGCAGGGCCTGACCTACCAGCTCCCCATCTCAAAGCCTTCAAACCTGCCTGTGCAACTGTAACTGGTCCCTAGATCTTAGCACAACTGAGACCATGTTAGAGACAGCATTTTGACCTTAAATCCCGGCACACTGCCCCCCCCCCCCAATACCTGCCACAGTAGGAACACTCAGTCCATAGTTCTAGGAAAGTCCTTAACTGTACTAACCTTGTTGTTTGGCTTCTGCAGTTCTGCTTCTTGATAATTGTGACAGCCAGTTAAATTTGACAACCAGGATGTGCTTTTTTATTGTTTTGTTTTGTTTTTTGGTTTTTCAAGACAGGGTTTCTCTGTGTAGCTTTGCACCTTTCCTGGAACTTGAACTCACAGAGATCCATTCACCTGCCTCTGCCGGAACTAAAGGCGTGTGCCACCTCCGCCCGGCCCAGGATGTGCTTTTTGTGCATAAGACAGCTATAAGGCTTAGGGCTGCATGATCTGGGCACGTTCTCCATGCAGCTACTGGCCAGCAATAAAGCCTTTCTTTCCGGCTTTAAGAATGTCTGTGTAGTGGTCTCTGGTGGGCTTATCCTCACAACACTACTGCTCAGGACTCCAACATCTAGCTGACTGTCCAAGAAGCCCTGAGCCAAGCTACAGTACCCAGGGAACTATATGTTGTGTCAAAGTGCTGCTCTGAGCCTCACCCCCTTGAGGACAGCAGGAGAGGGACAGAGGAGCTCACTCTCCACCCCTCAAAAGTGGGGGGAAAGGGATCACTCTAGGATGCTGGAGTTACTGCTATTTGTAATAATGTGCCAAGGACCCTACCACCACCACGCACACCATATCAGAAGCCAGTGACTCAGCCAGACAGCAGGCCCTACCTCCAAGCTGCTATCAGAGGGGCTAACCAAACCAGTTGGAGCCTCCCTGGGGTCCCCTCTGCTCATCCAAGTGCCAGAGAGTCAACTCCTCCAGCTCCAAGTCCACAGAGAAGAGAGGGTAGGAGGGTGGAGGAGCGCCACTCAGGAATGACCTAGGTTACTGCTGGTCAGGGCCACACTGGTAGTTGGTTGTCCTCACCGCCACAGATCACCTCAACAACCCACACTCTCATTCAGAGCACAAGAAGGGAAGCTACCCGTGGCCCTTGCCCTTTGTGAGCGGAGGGAGAGCATGCAGTTGCCATGTGGAGTGATGGGACGGGCTCCTTCTGTGCTTGCCTCCACCACTTAGACTCTTCCCCTCCCCAATCCTAAGCTCAGGCCGTCCCCAACCACATCCAGATGGGAGGAGACACCACAGGGAAACAATCTATTCCTCCAACCCCTTTCCCAAAGTGCCAGTAGCCAGGAGCCCGGGCCAGCGTTCCCATCCTCTGAGGCTAAAGAGCTTATACCCACTCCCTGGGCACTCGGCTCTCCTGGTCTCCCCCCTGACTTCCCTCCTGCAAGGAGAGTGGATACCAGTTACCACTGCTGAGCCAAGGAAGCAACACTGACCTTGCCTGTACAGGAGCCAAACCCAGGGAGGGGCCAGCTCTGGCTCTTCAACTGTCAAGTAACGGGAGAGAGAGGGAAGGAGGACAAGTTCCAGCTGGGGTGGGGAGGAAACAGGCCTGGGCCCCGGGGAGAGGGGTGTGGGGGCACAACCCTGATCCCCAGGCCAGGTCCAGCCTGGAAAGAAAGTTGTACTGAGGCAGAACTCAGGACAGAAGCCGAGAGACAAGGGAGGGACCATCAGGAGCACAGCCTCCGGCTCACAAGGCAGAACACAGCCTACAATAGGGCCAGCAGCAGGGCACCGAGGCTCAGACTCACACTCGCCCCCTGAAGAGAATGGAGGCGTCAACAGACCAGAAAGGCCATGGAGGCCACGGTCTAGTCAGGACTCCTGACCCCTGGTTCTTGAGTGGACAGCCACAAACTCCAACCAAATGTGCACCTTTCTTGAGAAGGTCTACAGCTTTTGGCAGACTATATGAAAAGCCTTGGCTCCAAAAATGTTAAGAACTACTGTTCTGCCACAAGAAAAAAGGAATGGAGAAGAAAAATATAAAGGCAGAGGGTCAAGGAAAGGGCCGGGAGAGAAGCAGGCAGGAAGTGATAAATGGTCAGAGGATGAGGAGCGGGGCTAGGGCAGGGAGGAGTGGGAAAGATGTGGACAGGTGCTCTACCAAGGCCAGCACACTGTCACCCAGTGTCACCTCCAGGAAGCCGCTTGTGATGCAGATGCCAAGAGTAGACTCGGGGCCAGGTGGAGCCCAGGCCAGGTGCTCAACTACACAGGCAGCACCCCATCTCCAGCCTAGGCTACCTCAACACTACCACCCTTCCCTTCACCTTCTGGGTCTGCCATCTGGCGTGCCAGCAAAGGAGAACCGGTTTCTGCCGACATTCACTACTCTTGGTCTTCCAAGGGCAAGAACCACTGCCACCCAGGGTGAACTACTTTTCGGGTACAAAAACCAAAGCCCGGCGGGAGGAAAAGATGCACGTGCCCACGGGTAGCTGTGGCCCCTCTGGTGGAGCTGCCTACTCTTTTCTACTTAACCCCAGAAGCTTGTCTCCAGACCCACATGCCAAAGCACTAGGCACTCACCGAAAGTGCCTTACCTTAGTGCGCCCATTGATGACGTAGTTGCCCAGGCGCCCCGCACAGTGGCGGATTACCGTGTCCACATGAGCCATGAGGGCACCAATGCTCCTGCAGCCTGGCTCGTGGCCTTCTACCCAGGCAATCTGGTCCCCACGAATGCTGCGCGGTGGGATCGCCCGCTGGCTCACTAGTTGCCCATCACGCAGACGCCCGCCCCACTTCAGGGCCTCCACCTCAGCCAGCACACGGCCACCCAGTGTTGCCCCCAAGAAGTTATCCTTGACGCAGATACCATAGTACCGCATGCAAGGCACAATATAGTCCAGGGCCAGGCGCTCAGGTGCAGAGGGCTGGGCCTCCTCCCTCAGCCTCGCACTTGCCTCGCCACTGCTACTGGTAGTGTTGCTGCTGCCGCCGCCGCCGCCGCCGCCGCCATCGCCGTCACAGCCCACACCACCTTCCCCCTTGGTTTCCTGGTTCTCTTGCCTGGCCCACGGTCGCTTGCTGGGCAAAGGGGCATCCCCACCATCCTTGGCCCACTTCCGTTTGGGGGCCTCAGGCCGGGCCCCCTGGGCCGCCAGCCGCTGGCACTCCTTGGTGACCAGCGCAGCAGCGCCTTCGCTCTGCAGGGGCCACAGCTCACCACCATCCTGCCCCCCGAAGCCCTCCCGAAGGGGGCTGACAGTGGTTGTGGTCGCAGTGGCTGTGGTTCTGGGGGTCCCGTTGCCAGCCGAGGCCTCACCGGATGCTCCTGGGTGGTGGTAGGGGGGTAGCAGAGGGCAGGGCAGGTAACTCTCCACCCCCATTCTGGCTCGGCTAGGCTCCAAGGGCTCTGACACAGACCCTGGCAACGGAGGGCGAGCCTGATTCAGGGCCTGCGGTTGGCACGGGCTGTCCATGGCAGCAGTGTCTTCATCCCCCGGGCATGGAGGGCACGGCCCGGGCCCATGGTGCCACCCTCCTCCGCCGCCTCCTCCTCCTCCACTTGATGCAGCCGAGGGCCGCTGGGCCTGGTGTGGGGCAGGGTGAGGCAGGGCAGGCGGCAAGGGGTCCTCTAGTGCCCTGGGGGTGCTCGCTGGTCCCCAAGTCCACAGCTGTCCCTAGGAGCTTGAGAGGGGACTGGTGGGGTGGCTGGAAAGAGAAAAAGGAGGGCTTAGGAGGAGTCAGCGACAGGCAGGTGGGAAGGGCTGGGGAGGGTACCGGCAGTGAGTAGGTGACAGACACACATCCACAGCAAACACACCGGCGCACGGAGGCAAGGCAGGGCGCACAACTTGAAATCTGAGAGGGAATGGCTGGCAGACACAGTAACACAGGGCAAGTGCAGAGGAGAAACGCCGCACGGACGGCCCGGAGAGAGGAAGGCAGCAGGGAAGGAAGACTCAATATAATCACAGAGATCGGAGGACGAAAGAACCGCAACAGTGACCAGAGGGAACCGGGGGCCTGCCCGAGGGTTCCACGCAGACTCAGAGAGAGGAGGAGAATGACAGAGACGGGATGCGGAGTCTAGGGTAAAGTCGGGTTGGGGAGCCGGCGGGCACTGCCACCGCTCAACGCTGGCGGGACCCGGATCGCCTGAGTGGAAGGCCACGAGCCGGGGCAGGCGGCGAAAGCGGGGAGTGCAGGGACAAAGAGAACTGGGAGGAAAAGACGACGGCAGCGGGGCGGGAGGCCGGCGGGGTCGACCTGTGCCCCCCGGGAGGAAGCCTACTGGGGCCCGACACACACCCAGACGGAAGGGAGGTCCGGCCAGACGGACGGACTGACGGAAGGGAGGCGGGGGGAGGGGGGGTCGGACCCGACGGCCGCCCGCCCTCCCGCCCCCCTCCGCCGCGGGCGACTGGGGCGGGGCCGCCCCGGCCCGGCCCCTCCCCTCGGCGGCGGCCGCGCGCTCCCGCCGCCCTCCAGGGCCCGCCCCGCCGCGGCGGGCGCGCGCTCCCCTCCCCACCCCCACCCGGCCAGCGCGGGGTCGCCGCCGCCCGCGTCCCGCCTCCTGCTCCCCGCCCAGTCGCCGCCGCCCGGCCGCCCGCCTGCCCTCGGGCTCCTTCTTCTCCCCGGGCCCTTCCCTTCGCGCGACCCTCCTCACCGAGCTTTTTCCTCCGACCTCGGCGCCGCCGTTTGTGCCAGCCGCCCTGCGCCTCACAGCGCGCCATGCCCCGCCCCCCACCGCCCGCGACGCCCCGCCCCCGCCTCGCCCCATGGGCACGTGACCGCGGCCCGGCCGAGGAGGGGACTGCGCATGCGTGAGCCGGGCGTTGACCGGCGCTTCAGGACACCCTACGGGAGAAAAGTGAGCTGGCCCAGGACGCGAGGCTCATTTGCATTGCTCGCCCCACCCCTTCCGCGGCGAAATCGGGAATGCAGATTCAGGAAAAGGCGTTCTATGAGTTTTTAAGACGGCCCCTGGGCTGTGGGGGTGCAAATGAGGCGTTTCACATAGAAAGCCCACCCTCCGCCCCCACCAGCAGACAGTGTCGGTGAAGGGCTAGTAGCGGGGTTGTTGGTATTTGCTATGCAAATGTATCATTTACATAGGCAGCTCCTCCTCACAACCCGAGAAGATATGGAGAAATGACAGCGCAGTTAGTTGGAAAGTGTATGTAAATTCCTACGTCAGTAATTTACATAAGCACTTAAAAAAAATAACGGTGAGTACGGGATGTCCTTAGAGAAGCAAAGTCGGGTAGAACAAATGAGCAAATATGTACTATTTGCATGACCCTCCGCCCTGCTCCCTCAGGGCAACGTGGGAGTCAGATTAAAGCAACCTGAGACGGCCTCGTAGAGAAGACATTTGCAAAACTGGGCTCCTCTGTAGTTCAGGCGGATTTTTTGTTTATGCAGCGCTGGGAACTGAATCCAGAGTTTCGCACATGCAATGCAAGCGCTCTACCATTAAGCTACACATAACATTAATGCCTCACCCCTTCCTACCAAAATCAATGGATTGCTGATGTTTTGGGAGAGCAGCTGAAGCTCTCCTGAGGGGGCTGCACCAGTCTCCAAAAGCCCATAAAAAGGGAACAAGGAGATAAGGACATACACATTAGCATCACGTATGACCAGGAGTCTGGGTTGCAAAAAGAACCACGGACGTTTATGTATATACACACACACACACAGAGAGAGAGAGAGAGAGAGAGAGAGAGAGAGAGAGAGAGAGAGAGAGAAATCCACACCAGAGCACACACAAATCTCAGGAGCACATGTTCTTGGGAACACACAGGGAGCCACTGTACTAACTTGCAGACACGATACATACACTAGTTGAACCTCGTCCAGAATCAAGACCCCCTTATGATCTCCAATTCCTTGGTCTTGTTGCAGCATCACCAACACAATCGCCAGGACAGAGACCATTCATGTGCCACAGCATCCCATGTCCCTACTGACACTGCCCCATACAGGAATCCTGGAAAGACTCACACACAAGATGTCATTGCTGCACACACCAGCTTTGATCGATTGTGCACTACCATGAAGTATATACACAAGCTGGGCATGGACACACGTGTAACCCCAACATGTGGGAGGTTAATGCAGGGAGACTTCAGCTCCAGGTTAGTCTGGGCTATATATAACAAGGCCCTGTGTCAAAAGAAAAGAGGGTGGGGTGTAGGGAAAACCAAAGAAAAGACAGATGCACAATGATAAACCCTGGCCTCAATGAGTATGTGTGCACCCCCAATATATCCACAAACCGAGTCCCACCGGAAACATGGTTCCTCATGCAAAGCCCCACTCACAGCATTTCCATCAAGGACCTCTTCTCTCTCCTCATCTCAGAATGACAGAGGCAAAAACACAGGTGTAAACAATGCTTTATGGAGGACCAGGACGGGATGGAGCAGGCCTCCAGGTAATAAATAACAGACTTGCAACAGCAGGGCCAGGCAGGAAGTTGGGGCCAAATGGCCCTGGTCTCAAGCTTTGGGAGTTCTTCAGGTATGGTTAGGGGCTCAGGAGGAATAGAGTTAGCCAAGTCTGAGGAAACAGCAGCAGGTATGGGTTCCCCCCTTCCCGTGTGGCTCAATCTTGCCCCAAAGCCAGACCCCACTAGGCCAGGGAAGGGGGATGGGTGATGGGGTAGCTTTTCTGGGGCTGGGACAGATTGGGGCCTAGCCACTTGGGGCCTGGATCTGGGCCCCCCTAGCCTTCGACAGAGCTGGTCCAGGAGAACAGGTGAGCTGAAAGAGAAGGGTATTATGACCCAGAGGGTCCTGGGTTTGTCTAGCTGGAACCTCTTGTCTCATTACTAGGTATCTGCATGACTTGTCTGCCTGTACCCTTTATTCTCCCAGTCTATGCACTGTCTGACTTTGCTGCCCCTCTGCCTCAGATTGCTATGCCCATTTCAATATCTAACAACCACGACCCTTGCCAGGACTCAAGAGATAGAAGCAGGAGGATGGTGAGTTTGAGGCCAACCTCAGCTACAAAGTGAGGTCCTGTCTCAAAAACACAAAACACGCCGGGCGGTGGTGGCGCACGCCTTTAATCCCAGCACTCGGGAGGCAGAGGCAGACGGATCTCTGTGAGTTCGAGGCCAGCTTGGTCTACAGAGTGAGTTCCAGGACAGCCAGGGCTACACAGAGAAGCCCTGTCTCAAAACAAACAAACAAAAACCCACACAAAACAGAAACAAACAAACAACAACAAAAAAAAAAACCCACAAATCATAAACTAAATACATGTCCCGCGTTTATAAATGTCTATGTCCTTTTTATCCCTAATGGTCCAGGCTAAGCCTCATTCCCATGCTTCTCAGACTGGAGAGATAGAATAGAGTAGTGGTTATTGCTTCGACTGCTTACATTACCTAGACGTCTCTAGAAATTATCTGACGTAAATGCTAGCATCAGGATGTTGTAAACATTCCCACCTTATTCTAATGTGCACTATTTCCAGAGAGGGTAGTATTGGTAGGCCCAGACTAACTTTTTGTCTAAATGAAGTAAAATCAGAGGGTGTGGTGGTTCACACCTATAATCCCAGCACTCAGGAAGTAAATTAAAGGCTTCAAGTTACAAGCCTGTGCTATGTAGTCTCAAAAAGAAGAAGAAGAAGAAAGAAAAATATGGCTCAGCTGGTATTGCTTGCCTAGGCTGCATGTGGCCCTGGGTTCCATCCATCCTCAGCACCCCATAAATGGAGTTGGGTACTGTAATTCCAGCCCTTGGGAGGTAAAAGCCAAAGGATCAGCAATATGAGGTCACCCTGGACTACTACATAATTAAGTCTGAGGCCAGCCTAGGCTATGTCTCACAGGTTTTGTTTTTGTTTTTGTTTTAAGAAGAGGAAAGGGTATGTAGGGGCGATGTACTTTTTGTTTTTTTTATAAATTTTTTTGAATAAAAGAAAATATCAAGCCAGATATGGTCGCACACTTTTGGTTCCAGCCCTAGAGAGGCAGAAGCAGGTGGATCTCTGTGAGTTCAAGGCCAGTCTGGTCTACAGAGTGAGTTCCAGGGCAGCCGGGGCTGTGTAGAGAGGCCCTGTCTCGAAAACAATGAAAGACTTATTGGTAAGCAGGCATGGCGGCACCAACTTAGACTCTTAGCACTTAAGGCAAGAAGACTAATACAAGTCTGCGGCTGTCCTAGGCTACATCGAGAGTTCCACATTAGCCTGAGCTGCACAGCAAGACCCCCATCCCCCGAAAAAGAAAAATAAACACACCGAAGGGGTTGAAAAATAGTTGAGTCTCTGTAGGTATGACTACGTTAGATAAATATATGACAGAGTGGTCAACGGATTCTGTACACTCACTGGTTACACTGGGGACAAACTGTGGAAAAGACTGCTAATTCCCGAGACACCTGCCAACGTTCCTTTGCTTTGCTGTGCTTTGTTACTTTCTGTGGTGCTGGGGACTGCACCCGAGAAGGCCACCCGCATGTGAGGGAAGCGCCCTACTACTGAGCTACACAGCCAGTCCACATGCTCTCCCAGAGTCTTTAGGATGGGTAAGAAGGACAGCAAGGAACAGCCCTTGGGCTTTCAGCAAATGTTAGGCTCTGCTCTAAACACAAGTCAATCTCCTCCACACCCCTGAGGGACTATGACTGACCCCATTCTACAGACTCAGGGTCAGCAAACAGGCTCAGACCAGCAAGAAGGAAGAACGCTGTCTAAAGGGCTCACCCCCGACTTCTCTCCTTCAAATCCCAAAGGCATCAAGAACCATGCTGGTCTAGACTGGAGAGATGGCTCAGTGGTTAAGAGCACCGGCTGCCTCCAAGGACCCAGGTTCAATTCTCACCAAACACACGGTAGCTCACAATTGTCTGCAACTCAGTTCTAGGGGACCTGACACCCTCCACACAGACATACATGCAGGCAAAATACCAATGCACATGCAATTTTAAAAAATCAAAGAAAAAAACAATGCTGGCTCTACCTGCAAAACAGATCCAAGCCTAAGGATTTTCCCCACAGCTATCCTGGGCCTGCCAGTGGCTGGGAGGGGAGGGGACTGGGCTTCCTGAAGTATAGAGGGAGAATTAGCAAGGACACCCATCATCACTGAGGTGAGGAAGGGGTCAAACCCTGTAGGGTCCTGCATGTCTGCCAAGGAGTCTGGACCATGCATGGAAAAACCAACAAGGCTTCTGGGAAGAGAAGGCTACCAGGGGAAAAGAGGGAAAAAAAACATGGCCTGGAAAGAAAGACCCAAAGAAACAAAGAACTTTCAAAGGAGCAGGGAAATGTCTAAGAGCCTCTGGGGGCAAGGTGACAGGGCCCAGGCCCTGCAGAGGGTCAAGCACCAGGCTCAGCAGCTTCAGCAGAGTCCCATGGACCCCAGGAGCCATGGATGGTTCTCAAAATGGGACATGGATGGATCTGAGCTTTAGCCGGAGCCACTAACTGCCACAAAAGGGTCCAAGACTGGAGAGAGAGAGATTAGGGAAGAGAGAACCTAGTCACTTCTCAGTGACCCCCCTACTTGTCCCTAGGCTGTAAGCCTATCTCTCTCTCTATCCCCAACAGGGTCTTATGTATCCCAGGCTGGCCTCCAACTCACTCCCACGATCAGGTGTTCTGTATGGAAGCCTCCGTATGCACGCACACTAGGCAAGCACTCTATCACTTGAACTACATCTCTAGTCCTCCACCTCATCCTCACACCAGTCCCCAGCAGCTCCTTCACAGAGGATTCCTGTGATGCTGAGTCTAGCCCTCTCCCTCTCCTCCTCTCAGTTGTCCCCTCTGGCTCCTGTAGCATCCAGGGTATAAATGAGAGACCTCCCCAGAGCCCTAGGTACTTTTTAGCCAGCTCCCCAACCCCATGCGGTACTCTAGTGCACGCACATACCCCACTCCAGCCTCACTGGCCTCCTTGGCCACACCATGCATGATCCTACGCCAGGGCCTCTGCATGTACTTTTTTTCACCTTCCCTCTTTGACGCCCCTGCTCTGGGTTTTCACTTAAATTGTCACCTTCTTGGATGTCCTGTTTAAAAGTGCAATCTGCATCCTATCCACCTTATCAGAATGTTTTTCTCCACACTCTTTGCCCCCTAAGGACTATATAATTTATGTAAGTATCCCATCTATGATGTGTCTTCTCCCAAGGCAATGTAGGCACCATGCAAACAAGAATTATTGTTTGTTTGGTTTTGGTCTGTTTTACCTACTGCTGTCTCCCTAGAGGCTTCACCAGAGCTTAACACAACAGAGGTCCATCACACCAGTGAGAACCATGAATGAAGGGTCAAGTGCAGGCTGAGGCTGGCAGAGGTCTGGGGTGCAGAGGGCCCATGGATTCCCTGGGGCTGGGAAGGTGGCTCCTTCGGTTCATGGACTTTTGAGTCTTTCTTTGTCACTGTTTTTCTTGTCACGTTTTCCAAGTCTCGATGGCTGTTCTGGGCCCTGCCCCACCCAATACAGAAAGCCCTCTTGCCTCCGGAGCCCCCAGCATCCCACCTGGCTCTGCAGGTCTCAGCAGCCACAGGGCTGAGGGGCCACGGCCTGGGCGCTGCGAGGCTGCCGCAGCTGGCGAAGGGACACATCACCATACTGAATGCCTGAGCCCATCCTCTCGGGGTCTAGTTCACCTGTGGGAGGGGAAAAGCCAAAAGTGTTCCTCAGAGCCCAGCACACGCCCCAACCCCCAACCCCCACCTCTCACTCGGAGCAGGTAGGCCTCACCTGAATCGATCTTGTTGAGGATGGTGCGTGCACACTTCAGAAAAGCTTCTTCCACATTCTCACCCGTGAGAGCGCTGGTCTCCAGGAACATCAGCTCTGGTGGGGCAGGGCCTCTGTCAGTTCCCACCCTCTACTCCAACTCTGGGTTTCTCAAAAGTTCTGTCCATGCTTGTCCTTACCTCGGTCCCTGTGTGCATTGTCCTCTGGGGGAATGGTGCCTTCCTACTTAGACACTCACCCAGCTCTCCCTTCCCAACTCAGCCCCCGTGCCCTTCCCCAGAGCCCTCCCTGATGACCCAGCTGAGTCAGGAGACTCCTCTGCACTCCAAGGGCCCCCTGTGCCTCCCCTGTGCTGGCAGTGACTTCTTTCTGATGTCACTGTCAACAAATGGGTCTGCCTCCCAGCCTCTACCACCGCACCATGAGCCTCATGAGTTTAATCAGTGTCCCCGGACTCACTGAGCACAGCCCCAAGCCCACCTCAGCTACCCAGAGGTCACATGACAGGGCTTCACACTGAAGTTACAAAGATTCAAACCTACATCTGCCTGGCAGCAAAACCTCTTCTAAAACTGGGAGTCTGAAAACCAAGAGGTCATGAATAGGGTATGCTTGTATACTCTCTACAATCCTAGTGGTGGCAGAGATAACACAGATGGTCAGGAGCACTGGGTCAGCCTGGGCAATAGTGTGTCTGAAGCTAGCCTTTACTCACAAAGGCATCCACCTCAATTGCCGCTTGAGTTTGCAGCAGCCGCCTTAAACCACTGCTTTATGCTACGTCCCGTTGTGGAGGACATTTACAGCAGCTACCTTGTACCAGGAGGAGCTAAGGGTGTGATGGCAGTTCCTGCGGCCAGCACACTGCTCATCTTCTTTCTAGCTGAACCTGAATACCACAGCAGTCACACGACTCAGGGCTTTGAGTTAAAGCAGGCCTGCTGAAGCTCCATGTTTAAGGGACGGCCATCCACCAAAAGCTAAGAGGCACATGGGCCACAGTGGACGGGTCCATCCCTCCACCCATCCCCTGGTCCACAGCACAGCCCTCACCATTCTCCTGGGCAAAGCGGGAGGCCTCCAGGAAAGTAACCTCACGCTCAGGATCCAGGTCCTTCTTGTTGCCGCAGAGGATGACCACGATGTTGGGGCTAGCCAGTGTTCGGGCATCAGTCAGCCATGCAGCTAGTGAGTTGTATGTCTCTCGGCTGTGAAGGACAGACAGAAGAGGGAGGCAGCGCAGGAGGAGAACCATTCATGCCCAGCCTCTCCCGTGCCACCAAGACCCTGCACCCACCTGGTGATGTCGTACACCAGCAGGGCTCCAGCTGCCCCTCGGTAATAACTCCGCGTCACCGACCTGTGAGGCCAGGGGGACCCAGTCACCCCCAAGGCTGGGATCTGCCCCGGGATTGCCCCCCTCTGTGGAGAGAGGCTAATGGTTCGGAGGCCCCCTTTTCTATTGGTCCATCCCCTAAAACCTGACCTTAATCTTCTTGAGATACAGTTTCTCTATCTCTAGACAGTCTCACTCTCTAGCCAAGCTGGCCTGAAACTGACTAGGCAGCCCACCTGCTTCACTATTAAACCAACTCCCCTGCCTCAGACATCACACCCAGGGTACTTAGGACTGGAGCTAGGGCCTGGCACACGCTAGGTAGTGGTCTACACAGAGCTACACTCCAACCCTTGATGTTAGTTTAAATCAACTGTGTCATGCTAACATAGCGAGGCTGACTCCAAATCCACTGTATCCCAGGCAAGCCTGGAACTTTCCTATTTCATTATTTCTTTTATGTAGGTGTGGGTGGGCGTACATGTAGCACACCACATGTGTGAAGGTCAGAGGACTCCTGTAGGAAGTGGTGCTCTCCTGAGCTCAAACTCAGGTCCTCAGGTAGGCAGCAAGCACTTCTTACCCACTGAGCCATCTCACAAGATCATGTCATGAACTTGCAATCCTGCTGCCTTAGCCTTTCAAGGAACTGAAATTACAGGCATCTACCACCACACCAGCATAATTTTCCATAATTCCCTTAGTTTTCTTTCTTGTCTGTCAGTCTTTCTCACTGTCTCTCCCATGTTCACTGCAGCCTTCCCTCATTCCTTCCTTCCGTGAGTCAGTCAGCACTTTCTCAGCATCGCCCACCTGCCTGTCCTGGCCAAGTGCTATTCAGCTTCTACTTGTTCCTCCCTGCTGTCTGCTGCAGGCCCCCTTTTCCCGGGTGGCCAGCTCCCTTTGTCACCAATTTGGATCCCTCTGGAATGCATGCACTTACTGCAAACCCAAGCCATGTCACACGCTGGCCTCCTTCACCCTCTCTCTGCCTCTGGGTTCTACACACCTCACATAGTCAATCTACACATGAGTTAACCAGCAGCCGCTAAGTGCTGAGGCTAGATTCTCCATGGGCTAACTATTCTCTCTCTGTCTCCCACCCTCCTGCTCTTCCTGTTTCTCACTCTCCGAGTGTCTGTTTTTGCAGACCTACTAGGTGCCCCAGCCTACACACATCCCACTCTCTGCAATACTCACCTCTATCTCCTCAACTCCAGCTGTCCAACCTTCCTAAACCTCTCTGCTTCTGACCTGCTCTTTCCGCGCCCATTCTCGCCTTGATTCCCCCTTCATCTCTCTGTCTATGTCTCTCCTTCCTCCTGGGGCTGTAGCTCCTTCAGGTTTCAGTGTCTGCCCTCTTCAAACACTACTCCTCAGGGCTGGAGAGTGGCTCAGCAGTTGGTTAATAAGGCTTACTGCTCTTGCAGAGGATATGTGTTCCGTACTCAGAACCCAAATGGCAGTTCACAACTACCTATAGTTCCAGCCCTACGGGACCTGATCTCTGGGGGTTCCGGCACACATAGAGTACACATACCTATACTTAGGCATACAAATATGGACATTTAATTAATTAACTAATTAGAAAGATAAAATTCTACTCCTTATTCACACCCTTAAGCCTTTTATTTATTTTTTCTTCTTCCTGGTCCTGGGGATGGCACCAAAGGTCTTGCACAAGCTAGACAAGAGGTCTGGGGGACTCTAGGCAGGGGCTCCACCACTGACCACACCCCAGCCCCTCACTGGGGAACTCTAGGCAGGGGTCTACCACTGAGCCACACCCCAGCCCCTCACTGGGGAACTCTAGGCAGGGGTCTACCACTGACCACACCCCAGCCCCTCACTGGGGGATTCTAGGCAGGGGCTCTACCACTGAGCCACACCCCAGCCTCTCACTGGGGGATTCTAGGCAGGGGCTCTACCACTGAGCCACACCCCAGCCCCTCACTGGGGGATTCTAGGCAGGGGCTCTACCACTGAGCCACACCCCAGCCCCTCACTGGGGAACTCTAGGCAGGGGTCTACCACTGACCACACCCCAGCCCCTCACTGGGGGATTCTAGGCAGGGGCTCCACCACTGACCACACCCCAGCCCCTCACTGGGGGATTCTAGGCAGGGGCTCTACCACTGAGCCACACCCCAGCCCCTCACTGGGGAACTCTAGGCAGGGGTCTACCACTGACCACACCCCAGCCCCTCACTGGGGGATTCTAGGCAGGGGCTCCACCACTGACCACACCCCAGCCCCTCACTGGGGGATTCTAGGCAGGGGCTCTACCACTGAGCCACACCCCAGCCCCTCACTGAGGGACTCTAGGCAGGGGCTCTAGCTCTGAGCACTACCACATGCCAAGCTTCCCTTTTCTCCCTCTTCGTCTCTTCTGAATTGGGAATCAAACCCAGGGTCTTACACTACTTGGGCTAGTGCTCTCCCTCTGGGCTACAATTCTATTCCTTCTTTCATTTTTCACTTTAGCCCAGACTGGCCTCCAACTCACACAGTCCGCCTGCTTCAGCAGACTGTGTGTTTGGGATTGCAGACCTGATCCACCACATTTAGCCTTTTTTTCTCCAGAACTTCCTTTCTCATCAGATATATGCCCCCTGTGAACAGAGCTCCTGTTTCTCTCCATCTGCCTACCCTGCCCTCTCAGCGTCTCCCTGGTCTTATTTCATCCCTGAGGGACTCTACACACCTTGCCCTCCCCTCTCCCCTCCTTGGGAACCCAGGCCACCTACCGAAACCGCTCCTGGCCAGCAGTGTCCCAAATCTGTAGCTTCACAGTCTTCCCCCCAACGTTGACCACCCTGGATCCAAACTCCACGCCGATGGTGTGGTTGGAGTCCTGTTTGACTGGGAGTGGAAGGGGAAGAGGAGGCAGTGCAGGGGCTCCTGGAATTCCCCCATCCTGCAGGCCTCCGCCTCCCTTTCTGCAACCCAATTCTCACTGCTGAGTTGGCAGAGAACTTAGCAAAGACCACCCATCCACCAAGGCCAGAGGCAAACCTATAGCAGTAGCTTTATACCAACGGTACCTGCTACCTACCCCACCTACTGCCCACTGACCCACACCACGGCCACATCCACAGTTCCGGGGTATTGCCAGAAACTCACACTTATTCTCAATGAACTGATGGAGGAGACATGATTTGCCAGTTCCAGCACTGCCAATCACCAGGAATTTGAAGAGGAAGTCTGAGCAGATGGTGCCAAGATCAAGGATACCCATAGGGAAAGAACGGCACAGGGAATAAGAGGAAAAATAGGAAGTCAGAAGGAAAGATGCACACAAAAGCAGAAATAGCCATACATAACAAACAGTAAAACATCTACAGTGCTGCAGATAGGATTCGGGGCATCCTGCATGTTAAGCAAGTGTTTTTCCATATTAACCCACAACCCAAATGAATCTTTTACTCATTATTTATTATTATTATTATTATTGATTGAAACAAAGTTTCACTATGTATTCCAGACTGACCTAGCTGTCCTCAAACTCCAAGCAATCCTCCTGCCTCAGCTTCTAAAGGAATGCTGGGATTACAGTTATATGCCGCCATACACTGTATTCCTTCCTTTTTTCTTCTCCTAGTCAAGGACTCATTGTGCAACACTATCTGGCCCTGAATCCCAATCCTCCTGCCTCAAGCCTCCTCACTACTAAGATTACAGAATGTTCCAGTATATTCCACTTTTCTTTCTTTTTTCACTTTAAGAGTATTACTCTGTAGTCCAGGCAGACTTCTAACTTGAAGCAGTCCTCTTGCCTCAGTCTCCCAAATGTGAGGATTATAGACACAAGATTATTCTTACATAGTGCTTACCATATATATGCCCAACACAGTCCTAAAGATCATTATGTATGTTGACAGCTCATTTAATCCCAAATAAAGATCTAAAGAGGGAAGT
This sequence comes from Onychomys torridus, assembly GCF_903995425.1. NCBI lineage: Eukaryota > Metazoa > Chordata > Mammalia > Rodentia > Cricetidae > Onychomys > Onychomys torridus. The sequence continues at coordinate 15,365,215 of NC_050443.1, forward strand.
ATATTAAGTACCCCTACTTTCCAGAGTAAAAGAATGAGGTCAGAGCTGGAGAGATGGCTCAGTTGGTTAAGAGCACCGAATGCTCTTCCAGAGGTCCTGAGTTCAATTCCCAGCAACCACATGGTGGCTCACAACTGTCTGCAATGAAATCTGGTGCCCTCTTCTGGCCTGCAGTCAAACATCCTGTATATGTAATAAATAACTAAATAAATCATAAAAAAAATATTTAAAAAAAAAAAAGAGAATGAGGTCAGGTGGGGCGTTGGTGGCGCACGCCTTTAATCCTAGCACTCGGGAGGCAGAGGCAGGTGGATCTTTGTGAGTTTGAGGCCAGCTTGGTCTCCAAAGCGAGTTCCAGGAAAGGCGTCTCCAAAAAAATAAAAAATAATGAAGTCAGAAAGGTTAATCGACTTGCCCAAGGCCACACAGCTAGGTGGAACTAAAGGTCTCTACAATACAAGACCTTAACTGATGAATTTTAAAGTCATTTCAACCTTGAATAAATCTGGCCTCCACTCCTCTCCACCTCCTACAACCCTCTCATTCACTCTGTCAAGGCCTCTGACATTTAGCCTATTTACCTAAACTGGTTCCCTCCTCAGGGTCTTTGCACTAGGTTTTTTGGCTTTTCTATATGTGTTGAATGAATGCAGCTGTCTCTGATTCTTTACTGTCCTCGGACCTCCGTCCACGCACATGATACTGTACATTCATATTGATTTTCCAACCCTGAACCTCTTCTCCCTATCCTCTGCCCTGAACCCTTGGCCACTATCCTCAAACTTAAGCCGCATCCTTTGACGCTAAGTTTCAAATCTAACTCCAGTACATCACTCCAGACCTCTCAAACCAGATCAGCCCCACAGGATGTGCAGAGCTCACAGCATCTGTGCGAGGTTCTCTCTCTACTCCATAAAGCCCGACCCTAGCCATTCACCGTCAGCCCCGCCCTATTCACTCACGCTCCGCCCAGGAAGACTTGCTTCCCTCCTTGAGGCCTACCCCCTACCCTAATCTACTATCACTGGCTCCCTCAAATCCCGCCCTAAATCTTTATAACTCACACAGCGGTCTCCCAAGCTCCACCCAAATCGATTAAGCTCAGCCCCAGACCCACTTAGCCCTGCCCCTCATCGCGGCAGACCCCGCCCCCTGATCAGAAAGCCCCGCCCCACTTCCACATCCGCATCCTCTACGGTCCCAGCCCCCCCGCTTCGACCCAGCAGCCTCACCGTAGGTCTCGGCCATGGCTTGGTGGCGACCGCTGAGGGCCGCAATATGGCGCCGCGGCCGCGCCTGCTCCTCGGCTGGCAGCCGCTCCACTCGGGCTGCAGCCTCAGCTCCTTTCCACTCCCGGACCCGGCGCCGCCACTTCCGCCTTCACCCCCCACTCCCGCGCGAGCCTCCAGAGCTGCGGATACCAGGCCACGCTTGCCCAAGGCCGGGATTGGCGGACTCGGCAGACAGTGGGCGGGACGGACGGCGCAGATTGGTGGCGCGAAAGGGGCCGAGTCGAAAGGGGCGTGGCCTAGCCGAACGATTGGTGAAGCAAGTGAGAGGGGGCGGAACCAGAGGGGCTGCGCCCGGCGGAGGAACGGATTTGGTCAGGATTCTGGGCACAGAGACGAGACTCCGGATTGGTTAGACGTGGACCTGGGGGTGGGGACACGAATGCCAAGAAGTGGCAAGGGCAGGGTGGACAGAGTTGGAAAAGCGGATCTCAAGCTCCTGGGTGCGATTTCTAACCCCACAGGCAGGAAGGATGAAAGCCGGGATGGCACGCTCACATTGCTCCCCATCTGCAATGAAACCTCTGCTGGTTGGGCATGGTGCGGGGCGGGGGCAGAGGCAGGTACATATCTATGAGTTCGAGGCCAGCCTGGTCTACATAGTGAGTTCCATGCCAGCCAGGGCTACACAATGAGACCCTGTCTCCAAAAAAAGAAGGAAAACGTCTGTTGTACGATCTATGCCCTCTTCAGGATCCAGCTGGCTCATTACCAATAGTTAACGCCTTCTAGAGGGCGGAAAGTATACATATATTGTACTGTTTAGTTTATTACCTTGCTTGTGGCCCCAGACCTTACCCAGTTTGGAGCAAAGGGCTTACAACAGTGAAACCCTGCCTAGCAACCACTGACGTTACCACATTTAGGGCACTGATTGGCTAGCTTCAGGAACCTCAATGTTTTCTTTGCACATGTCCTCCCAACCTCAAAAAACGAGAGACAGTTTGCAGTTGGCTATTGTATTTGCATAAAGTCGAGAAGGTAAACAGCAGGGGCAACAGCAGGTTGAGCTCACTGGCAGTAGAAATCCCATTTCTGAAAAAAAGAGAAAAGGAAAAAACAGTAGATAGAAAACCGATGATCACATAGCTGTAGCTGCAAGGACCAGGTTTGGCCTCACAGAAATAACGAAACTAGCCTCGAGCCCTGTAACCTCTGCATTTCCCAATTGAACAGGGCCTGGTGACACATGCCTGAAAACGAAGCAGCCCTCAGGAGGCTGAAGCTGAAGGCTAGTGATTGGGAGGCCAGCCTGGGTACATAATCTGTCTCAAGAAAAAAAAAAGTAATGACTTCTCATTTACAATGAGAAAATGAAGAAGCCCTTACCCTCCCACTCCCACCTCCACCCCGAGACACTCACATCTGTCTTCACATCAATTTTGGCAGGTTTCAGAGTCAGGTCCTCTCGAACAATGCTACTGGGGAAATAGCCCAGGCGGGCAGCCAGGTCTCCATAGTAATCTCCCTGAACCTGGAGAAGAACTTATAAGTCCATTTGGGGAAAAAAATATGGCACTCACACCTGCTAACTCCAGTGCACAATCTTCTCTGAATCTCAGCTTAAATGTCATTTGCTCATGGCTAGGATGTAGCTACTGTAACTAATCCTTACAATGGCATGTTTGCTGGCACTTTTGATGGCATGCTGGTTGCCTGCCTTCACCCATTAGAATTGAAAGGGATTGTTCACTGTTGTACCTGAGGCCTGGAAGAGCTTGGACCCAAGCTGCCCTGTAATTGCTAAAGTAAAAATGCAGTAAGTGACAAAATGTCCTTATCCCTCAAATCTGTTTTCCCCTCCCACCAAATTTTCCCTTCAGATGGAAAACAGGATATATATATATATACCCCATCCCCCATACTCTTCCCTCTAACACTCTGAAGACTTACGCTGCCTCCCCAGAAAAGCCGCCCACGGCCCTTCAGCTTGGAGAAGACATACACCACTTGGCCCCTGTATATGGTCAAGAAGCGGCAATCAGGGGCGACGTAGTCCTGAACAGCCACAGCCATGGAAATAGGGTCTAGAGGAGAAAGCAACAACAGCAACTTCAACACAGACCGGCAGTCCAAGCCCTCAGCCCCCTGCCCTTCTTCCCTGAGTCTTACGGCTGCATTCCTCATCCGCACACAGCTTCCAGTCAGCCAGCTTGGGCATGTCTCGATCAGCCCTGCTAGGCCCTGGGAAAACAGACAGGAAGATGACACCAACGAGCACCGGGGACCACACCATCATGGACCAAGAATGACCAAGGTAGGAATGGGGTCTCGAGTCTCCTCCTGCCCTCCACCCTCCGTGCTGAGTCACAAGGAAAACTGTGTTCACAATCCTGTCTCCGCCCCAAACCAAATTACACCCCCCCACCCACTCCCCAAGGTAGTTATTCCGCCAGAACCATTTCAGAGACAGGGTAAGGGCTATGGGCCAAAGAAAATGCCCACTTGAGCCCAAAGCAACCCAGGCCACTCCAAGTAGCAGCCACCCCCTCAATAATCAGAGACCCAGATAGGCAGGCTGGATTATCTGGTTCCTTCTTCGAGTCATTTTAGGTACCCGGACCCTCCAGAGACCAAACTAGAGAGGCCAGCATAGAAAACCACCTTGGAATTTCCTGTGCTGAATAGTCTGAGAACAAGGCAGTTCTTTGATTAGCAGCCACAGCCTGGTCCCAGGTACTGAGCAAACACTGAATGTCCCAGCCTCAGGCTAGGCACTGGCCCACCTGGCTCACTGCATCTTCCCAGGCTCCTTCCTCAGTGGAAGGCACGAGCAAAGCTATTCTAGCCTCAATTCCCTCCCTCATCTGCGAAGGCAGCAATGAAAGCCAAGAACATCCATCAAGTGTTGGTACTGGTTGGGTTGTTTGTTTTAGTGAGTATGAGTGTTTTTACTGCGTGTGTGCCTGGTACCCTTGAAGGTCAGAAGACGGTGTTGGATCTTTTGGAACTGGAGCTAAAGACGGTTGTAAACCACCATGTGGTGCTGGGAATTAAACCTGGGACGTCTGGAAGAGCAGCCAGTGCTCTGCTCTTGACTGCTGAGCCGTCCCTCATTCCAGCCTACTCTTTTTTGAGACAAAGTTCTACTACGTAGTCCTGGCTGGTCTGGAACTCCCTATATAGATCAGGCTGGCCTCAAAATTACAAGAGATCCAGCTGCCTCTGCCTCCCCAGTGCAGGATAAGACATGCACCTCCATTCAGGGTTAGAATTAAGCATATATTTTTTCCTTAGGGATAGCCTTCATTTCCTCAGGAGGGGCTACGACAAACCCAGTTCATTAAGGATTGAAGTATATAAAGTTAAGGAACATGTGTCCAAGGTAACTGAGCCAGGGAGGAAGATTTGTCTTGAAGTCTCCAAGCATCACTGTTATCTGACCTGACATGGCCCTCATAGCACATTAACAGATAAAAGGGGACCATAAAAAAGGGACCATAGGCCAAGGTACGTGTTTAGTGACCTCACAATGATGCAGTCATATTCCTTAATGGTTGTGGCAGCTTGGATGAGAATGGTCCCTATAGGTTAATGTAGTTGAGTGTCTGCGTCCCGGTTGGTGGGTGGACTGTTTAGGAAGGATTTCCAGGGATAGCCTGCATGTGTCACTGGAATTTCAAAAAACCCAGCTCTCTCTGTCTCCATCTTGCAGATGAGTTGTAAGCTCCAGCACCATGCCGGCCTATTGCCAGGATCTCCAACATAATGGCTATGAGCTAATTAATCCTCTTAAACTGTAAGCAACCCCCAAGTAAATGCCTTTGTTTGTTTGTTTGTTTCTTTTTGTTTTTGGAGACAGGGTTTCTCTGTGTAGTTTTGGTTCCTGTCCTGGATCTCACTCTGTAGACCAGGCTGGCCTCGAACTCACAGAGATCCTCCTGGCTCTGCCTCCCGAGTGCTGGGATTAAAAGCGTGTGCCACCGCTGCATGGAATAAATGCTTTCTTTTTCAATTGCTTTGGTCATGGTGTCTCTCACAGCAATAGAACAGTAACTGAGATAGGGTTCGGGGCCTGCTAGTCATGGGTGTAATTCCCAGTGCAAAAAATAATGTATGACAATTTATCATTTATATGATAAAGGGGGGATGGTATGTATGCACAAAGCCATGGTTCAATGTCCAACACCACAAAAATAAAAACAGTAAGATCAGTGTGAATTAAGAGCTTAAGTTATGGAGATTTACTTGAAAAGCTTTGGTCCCAAGCTGGGAAGTGAAACTGGTAGCAGAGAACATGACAGCATGTTGTCTTTATGTTTGAATTCCCAATTTAAAACATGAAAGTGTTTCTTCATGCAGTCGATATTTCACTGTAAACACTAGTTTCAAATCTAAACACTGTTAAGATTCATCAAGGAATGGAAGTCTGAAGGCCTCTGGGAGACAACCAATAAGAAATAAGGGGCTGGGGACATAGCTCAGTCGGTAGAACCCTTAGCCTGGTATCCACGAGGCCCTGGGGTCCATCCACACAGCATTAGCCACATGGGTAAGAGGATAGACATTCGAGGTCATCCTGTTATACGGTGCCTTCTAAGTCAACAGTCGCAAAAAATCCTCAGAGGTTACGAGCACTGCTGCTCTTGCAGAGGATCCACATTAAGTTCCTAACACTCACATGGTGGCTCATAACCATCCATAACTCCAGTTCCAAGGGATCTGGCCCCATCTCCTGACCTCTGTGAGCACCAGGCTTACAGGTGGTGCCTATACATATATGAAGGCAAAACATTCGTGCACGAAAAGTAAAATAAACCTAAAATTAAAAACAAACAAAAACTTCTGATATAGGGAACTATAATCCCAGCACTCAGGAGGCAGAGACTGAGGCTGGCAGATCTGTCAGTTCAAGGCCAGCCCAATCTACACAGCTAGTTCCATTCACCATATTCTCACATTGTAGAAACAATTCCATTTCCCCAAACCCAATTTATTGAAATGCCGATGTATTAGATACTCCAAATGCAGTAACTTGAACCCAGCACTTGGTGCTTCCAATGTGTGAGGGTGCCAGTAACAGCAAGGAAAATTACCAATAGCCTTTTGGTGGGTCAGAAATCCTTGAGTCATTTGACCTAAAGGTGGTGCTTCATCGGAAGGTTGGGCTGGGGGAGGGTCTGCCTCCAAGCCCTGATGACTGCTGAAGGATCCATTGCTCATAGGAATTGGACTGGATGGACTGTATACACTGACTGTTGACTATGGCGGGTGGGCTCAGGGGGCTGACACAAGGCCCTTTTCCCGGTCTTTTTGTATTAAATTTATCACGTTTTGTCTGACTTTGAGTTGTGTATGTGGGTGTGTGACTGATGCCCTTGGATCCCCTGGAAATGGAGTAAGACAATTGTGAACTGACATGTGGGTGCTGGGAATCGAACTCCAGTCTTCTGCAAGAGCAGCCAGTGCTCTCTTACCTACTGAGTCATCTTTCCAGCCCTCCCCCAAACCAACAAAAGGCAGCCTTTATCGTTTCTCTGTAATAGCTCTAGCTGTCCTAGAACCCGCTTTGCAGATTAGGCTGGCCTGGAACTCACAGAGATCCAGGTCTGCTTCCCACTGCCGGCTCAGTCTTTATATTATTTGTATACATCATATATTATTGTATTATAACATTATTTTTGCTATTAAGAAACCTTTCACTATTCTTACCCATGGCTTACTATGGTTACAGATAACCTGGAAATGCTAAATGAAAAATTCTAGAAATACTTTTTTTTTAAATTTATTATGTGTTCAGTGTTCTGCCTACATGTATCCCTGCAGGCCAGAAGAGGGCGCCAGATCTCATCACAGGTGGCTGTGAGCCACCATGTGGGTGCTGGGAATTGAACTCGGGACCTCTGGAAGAGCGGCCGGTGCTCTTAACCGCGGAGCGTCTCTCCGGCCCTTTAGTAGTTTTTAATTTCAAATTTCAAGTCATTTTGAGTACTGCAGCCTCACTCAGTTCCACCAGCACGCCAGGGATGTGATCAGACTTCCGTCCACGTTGTACGTGTCAGCCACTCATCATTGGTAGGAGACCAAGGCTAGGCCCCACTGCTGTGTCCAAGTCATCCTCACTGTACTTCATAGTAGACTCAAGGCACAGAGTGAGCGATGCTGCCAAGAGTGCTGGCATGTACCTGTACTTGCAGCATTTGGGATTCTGGGGTAGGAGGACTGTGAATTTAAAATCAATCTGGAATACACAGAACACACCAGGAAAAACATTTATTTTTAGAACTTTATTTATGTGTATGTGCTCATGAGTGCAGTTGCCTATGGAAGCCAGAAGAGGGCATCAGATCCGTGGGGCTAGAGTTACAGGAGATTATGAAGTGATGGGGGTGCTAGGATCAAACTTGGGTCCTCTGAAAGAGCAAAGTGATCTTAACTGCTGAGTGGTCTCTCCACTCTCCCTAGGGAGAGGTGGGCATTAGCCAAAAAGTTTCATGCTTTCTACAAGGAATGAGGTAAAAGGATTTAGAAAGCTGGGCTGTGGTGGCACACACCTTTAATCCCACTCCGAGGCAGAGGAAGGTGGGTCTCTGTGAGTTCAAGGCCAGCTTGGTCTACAGAACTAGTTCCAGGACAGCCATGGCTACATAAACTCTGTGTCCAAAAAAAACAAAAACAAAACCCTATGGAAATAATGGATTCTGTGACCTTGTGAAAAGAAAAGAAGTTGCTAGTTTACCATCACACCTCAACTGCCAAAGTTCCAGGTGTTACATGTGATCAATGCTCAGTTGAGTTGAAATAGAAGAGGCTAGATGTGATGGGAGATGCTTATAAGCATTGGGAAGGTGCAGGCTACAACAGTGAATTGGGGTTAGGTGCGGGGCCTGATACCCCACCCCAGCCCCATCTTAAAAAATGAAGACGGGGAAAAAGTCCTGTAGACTCGGGCGGAGGTTTTGCTTCTGAAGCAGGTCACCAGTTCAAACACACAAGCAGATTTAAAAAGCACAGACACCACAGCCATGTTAGAAGACCGGGACTAACCTAACCACACACAAACTTCACAAACCCATGTGACCACAGCAGCTTCACTGCCCACCCTGTATTCCTCTCCCTCACTACACTCAGGAGCACACTGCACTCGGTCGGTGAGGTAGAACCTCCCCTTCCCACCTCAGGATCTTTGCACTGCCTCCAGAAATGCACTGACCACTATTCCGGTGGCTCCGGGTGCTTCGGGCCTTACTGGCAACTCTACACTGCTGTGCTTTGATTTCCATTTTCTGCCTTGGCTCCAGAGTTCAGTCACTTGTCAAGATCAGAGCAAGTGACTCAGTGTACCTTGACCTCTGAACTGCCAGGCAGAGAATCCCATGGCAGGCAGAGAATAATCACTCTGGCTTAGAGTCAGGGAGGAGTTTATCAGGGGCAGAGATGAAACTGAACACCTCTACAAACCCAGCACCACTAACATCTCCACCCCATCATCCTAACTGTTCTCAGCTCTACGGCCCCCACCACAGCAGCTCAGGCTGCCAGGGAACTCAGGGCAATCCCGGTCTCAGCCTTCTGGGTACTAGGACCACAGGCTGTCTAGCAGCTTTGATTTTCGCTTCCAAGTTTTCTTCAGCTGAGTCTTCTGATTGCTGGCTAAGAGCCTGGTGGTGTTTATAGGAACAAATAGGACCACTACTGACCATGGCAGTAACAGGAGTCCTTTTCACAAAGAGAGAAAACAAAGCTCACAGTGGGGACACTAACTGCCCACTGAGTGCCAACTAGGGAGGTCCCAAACTGCAAACCAGATAGGCTGAACCCACATGTCACAGTCACCAGGCCAATGTGGAGAGAGAGATGTTTCCACTCAACCTTCTGCAGTAACATGGGAGTCCCTAAGTGACGCAAGCACCAGCTTTGTCCTCCTTCAAATGCTATGGGGACAGTCTTCACTGAGCTATTCCTCTTTAATGAGAGTGCAGAAGCAGAAGCAGGCTTCTGATGTGCCCTTCCAAAGCAGGACTATCCTTGTGTAGAACACAACTTGCCCAAATGTACACGGGGGTCTTGTTTCTGCCCTAGATGACTTGAGACAAAACAAACAAACAAACAAACAACAACAAAACACCCTGCCAAAGCTGTCAATGTACCTTAAGTGTGGTTAATACTGTTATACTCCTGTGTGTTTTCCAAGATTGTAAACTCGCAGAGGCCATGAGATCCAAACTTTCCATGTGGAGGAAACCAAGGAAGACAAAGAAATAAAAGACAATAGTAGTGAAAAACCAAACCTCAAAAAAACCACTTTAATCACAAGCTAACAGCGCCAGGTGCAATGTCTGGGGACAGACTCTGGGTACAATGCTGTGTGGCAACCACACACTCACTCACGGCTCTGAGAAGGCCCCCAAGGGGGACTTACCTTCAAGGACTGAGCCAAAGGGGAGGGAAAGGGCAGCCCCAGAATGGGGACTGAGATGCCCCATGGGGGAAGGCGCTACTTCTTGGCAAACGAGATCTTCATGGCATTGTTCTGCGTGATCTTAAAGCCTTGCAGGGCATCTCGTGCTGCCCCAGCCTGCACTTCGTTGTCAAACTCCACAAAGGCGATGTCGTGCCGCCCAGGAACCAGACGCACCTCCTTGAAGCCAGGGAACCTGGGAGGAGGGAACAGCAGCCCTCAGAGATCATGTGAGCATTCCCCCATTATTTTGGCACTAACAAAATGACAGAGCCCAGAGATGCTAAGCTTCCTTCCCATCATGCAAAACCCAGACCTGTGGTGGTATTGTGTTGCCCAAAATATTGTTCACCTTAATAAATTTATCTGGGGTCAGAGAACAGACAGCCACTAGATACAGAACCAAAAATGGTGGCTAGGAAATGGGCCAGAGCAAGCTATAGCAGAAGTTGGGCGGTGGTACACTCCTTTAATCCCAGCACTTGGGAGGCAGAGCTAGCCGGATCTGTGTGTTCAAGGCCACATTAGAAACAGCCAAGCATGGTGACACATGCCTTTGATCCCAGAAACCCAGCCTTTAATCCCAGGGAGTGACAGCAGAAAGTAGAAAGATATATAAGGCGTGAAGACCAGAAACTAGAAGCATTTGGCTGGTTTAGCATTCAGGCTTTGGAGCAGCACAGTTCAGCTGAGATTCATGTGAAGGAGGACTCAGAAGCTTGCAGTCTGAGGAAACAAGACCAGCTGAGGAACTGGTAAGGTGAGATAGCTGTGGCTTGTTTTGCTTCTCTGATCTTCCAGCATTTACCCCAATAACTGGCCTTGGGTTTGATTTTATTAATAAGAACCTTTAAGATTCCTACTACAAGACCCTATACCCAAAGATTCCCTGGACAAAACACAGGCAGAATCCCTACCATAAACACTGTCGAATGAAAAGTCTTAAAATAATCAAACCACCACAATGTAGACCAACCAAGACACTGGCATCCCTGCTTCCTTCCCCCAAAGTCCACCCTCAGTCCCTGAAACTGGCACCAATCACTACTCTCATTTTTTTGTTTTTGTTTCTGTTTATATTTTTTTCCTGACAGGGTTTCTCTGTGTAACCCTGGCTGTCCTGGAACTTGCTCTGTAGGCTCAGAGATCCACCTGCAAGAACTGATCTTGCTTCCTGAGTGCTGGGATGAAGGCACGGGCCACCATCGCCTGGCCACTCTCTCACCTTCATCTTATTTTGCTTTGTTGACACAGGGTCTGTCAGTAGCCCAGGCTGGACTCTGACCCTCAGCCTGAGCACTGGGGATTATAAGATGCTATCACACCTGTTTAACTTCACTCTGTTCAACAGACATCTTCCCATCAGCAGTCTCCAAGTAGGCAGTTTTGTGGAGATGGCATACCAGCTCTACTGTTTCCAGCTTTATTTAGTCTCTCAAAATTTCCTTCTGCATAATTATAAAGAACCCAGCCAGAGGCAGATCTCTGTAAGTTCAAGGCCAGCCTGGTTTACAGAGTGAAATCTAGGACAGCCTAGGATACACAGAAAATCTCTGTCCCAGAAAATGAATGAATAAATAATTGAATGAATGAATAAATAAAGAAGCTACACAAAGAAACCTTGTCTCAAAAAACAAAAATCAAACAAACAAAAGAACCATCCAAGCCCAGATATAGGTCACACCTGAGAGACGGAGGCAGGAGGATGGCTAGCCTGAGCTATATAAACTGCCTGTTTTTAATCATAAAGAAGCACAGGGGAGGGGCTGGAAAGGACCCGGCAGTTAAGAGCAAGAACTCTCTTGCAGAGAACCCAAGTTCAGTTCCTAGCACCACTGTCAGGCCGCTCACAACCACCTAAAACTCCAGTTCAGGGATTTCTGATGCTTCTGGCACATACACACAGGCACATGCATAACTAAAAATAAATCTAAGAAAATCTTTAGAAAACCTTCCATGCTCCAGGACTGACCCTCCCTCCACAACACAGACAAGCCTGACAGCCTCTTTAGATAGGTATCCAGTACCACCCCACTTTGGGTCTCATGTGGCCAAGGCTACATAGTAGAGAAGGACCCCGACCTCAATCCTCCTCTTCAGCCTTCCAAGTACAGAGACTCCCTGCGTTCACTGCCACTACAGCCAGGGCTGACACGGCATTTCCGTAAGAGGTGCTCAAGAGCATGACGATAGGACCACTCAGCCCTACTCCCTCAGCTAAAGGTCTACAGGCTCCATCACACCGCAAGGGCCAGTTCCTGGGGTCCCCAGTGCCCCTTGCCATTTTTGGAACAGGCTGGCTCATGCAGGTCTAAACCAGCTCCACATTTTGCTCCTCTTTTATTTTCCCTTGTTCTGCAATGTCAGACACAAAAGGCAGTCCAGGACCCAAAACACATGGTGCCCACAGCACTGGGAGCCCCTCTGACCCATCTTCCTTTCCCCGTTCATACTTTCAGACACTAGAATGGCCACCGGAACACGGGAAGCCACCCGCCCAGCCAGAAGCCCCACTCACTGATTGAAAAGCATGGACAGCATGAGCTCGTTGGTCTCCTCAGGCAGGTTGGTGAGGAACAGGATGTGATTGGGTGGATTCTCGGAGAGCTATGGGGAGAGATGGCTGCCAATGAGCAGGAATACCCTGAGAAGGATGCCTGGTACTACACTCTGCTCTCCACGCTGGCCAGTCTTTCGCCCAAGGCAGCAGAGAGAGACCTTCCAGCGTCTGCCACCACTGTGTGCTGGGGCTAGGACAGGACATGGTGCACAGCTGGTCCCTAGTGCATGCACTACCCCAGACTGCAGACCTTGACTGAGCCTCATCCTGCTTCCCCCGACCAGCATACAGGCCAACCCCTCTGTCCCCGGATGGCTCAGCACTCATGGAGCTCGGCTCCAGTGCCACCTCCCACCTGACCTAAGAGCCCCGTGTAATTTCTCCACTTCTATTTGCAGACAATGCTTGTGAGACCTGGGGTAAGAGGTGGGGGTCACTTACAGGCTGAGCAGGCGGCATCTGTCCAGGCATGAGCTGCTGTGGGGGCATGGCCCCAGGGGGGATCTGGCCAGGAGCAAGGCCCGGTGGTGGGATCATGCCAGGTGGTGGCATGTAAGGAGGCTGGCCTGGCATGTGGTGCATAATGCGGGGTGCCTGAGTCATCGGTGGCATACCCTGTGGAGAAGAGAGGTAGGACTGGTGGGCTACAGGTCAGGGAAGAGGTCAGAGATGAGAGACAGAAAGAGAAAGACCCACACCTGAAAAGATTAAAAAACAAAACAAAACAAAACAGCACCCAACAAACACCAAAGCGTGCAAAGCTGAAGACTGGACTCAAGAAGGAATGCTAAACCAGAACAGGGATTTGAAAAAGTTAAGGGTGCAATCAGAGTATGGCCCAACTTTGTTTGACCTATAAAAAGAAACTAGAGGGGGGCTGGAGAGATGGCTCAGTGGTTAGGAGTGGGTACCACAACAGTTTGGTTCCCATCACCCAGTCAGGCAGCTCACAACTTCCTGTGATTCTGGCTCTAGAGGACCCAATGCCCTCTTCTGGCCTCCACAGGTATTGCACTCGTGTGCACATACATCCACATACAGTCCCAAATAAAAAGGACACATACGTAAGTAAAGATACACAGAACAAAACCAAAATCAAGGAATGGGAACCAGGAGACAAGTGTGCAAAGGACAGACCATCAAAACCAATCAAGTAGGCCGGGCAGTGGTGGCGCACGCCTGTAATCCCAGCACTCGGGAGGCAGAGGCAGGTGGATCTTGTGAGTTCGACGCCAGCCTGGTCTACAAAGCTAGTCCAGGACAGGCTCCAAAGCTACAAAGAAACCTGTCTCAAAAAATAAAAAACAAAAAACAAAAAACAAAACAAAACAAAAAAACAAAAAACCAATCAAGTACATGCTGGGGAAGAGGCACTCAAAAGACACTCCTCCACCCACCCAACCCAATGGAACAAGTCCCTCAATCTACCGCCACACCAGGCCACGCGGCTGAAGGCCTGACAGAAAGAGACATGTTCCCGTGCCCCTGCTTACCGGTACAGGCTGGACAGCGCCCACCACGGGGGCAGCTGCCCCACCCTGAACAGCCTTTTTGGCAGCTGGCGTCTCCTGACTCTTGGGTTTCCTCTTCTCTCGTTTGCGGTCCCTCTCCACAAAGGTACCCTTCATCTTGGCAATGATGTCTGAGTCAGTCTTGGCGTACTGGATGCGCTACCGATCAGAACAGACAGGTCAAGGTCATGAAAATCAGAGAAAACTACCAGAGTTCAAAATGAGACCTCATGAGGAGCTTGCTAAGAAAACTATAGAGACTGCTTGGCCACAACTTCCTCATCTGTAAAATGGGGATATTTTCCACTTGGCAGGATTGTGGTAGGAACTTAATAGGTCTAAGGGCCTGGAAGGAGCAGTACCTGGACTACAGTAAGCTGGTAATAGTAAGCCAGGGTAGGTGCTTACAGGCTCTCCTATGAAGAACCCAGACAAATGCTCAGACTCATAAAAATAAGATACTTAAAAACATTTTTTTGAGACAAGAGTCTCACTATGTAGACTTGGCTGGCCTGGAACTCCCTATGTAGAATAGGCTGGCCTAGAACTCAGAGACCCATCTGCCTCTGTCTCCCTAGAAGTAAAAGCATGCGCTACCATGCCCAGCAGTAAATAGTTTCCTTTAAAGTCCCATGCTCAGAAGTGCACCTAGAGTGCTGCAGAACGAACTTTGCAGATCCAATGCTTACAAAAGAGCAAACACAAAGGGATGGAGATCAAAGCCCATGAACACATGGAGCGTGTAGCCAGAGAACAGCCAGGGAGGGAGCTAAGGGATGAAGAGGGCTGGGCCTGGGACTCTAGCTGCTCAGGAGACTGAGGCAGAGGGATGCCAAGTTCCATTTCTGCCTAGCTACACTGAGAAGGATTAAAGGGGAAGAAGGTAAGGTCACAAGGACAAAGGGGACCCTTTGTGCTTTTCCAGGCAGGGGAGGCAGTGTTGTGATGAGTAATGAGCGCTCTCAAAAGGCCCTGTGTAAGCCGGGCAGTGGTGGCGCACGCCTTTAATCCCAGCACTTGGAGGCAGAGGCAGGCGGATCTCTGTGAATTCGAGGCCCAGGCCTGGGTGGGTGGACCCGCACATGTGGAACCAAGGGAAGAACAAGGCTTGGTCAGAATACGGCTCCCAGTGGAGCCAGGAGAACATTCTGTAGGTTTGGAAGAAGAGGAGGGCTTAGGGAATCTTTGTTCACTTCGGTTGGGGCCTATATTTGGTGGAAGAATTTTAGGCAAGCTCCCATCCTATACTCCAGGTTGGGTTGGAACAGCTGGCAATCCTCTTGCCTCAGCCTCCTATGAGGCACTGTGCTCAGTTTCTTGATCATCTGTGTCCCCACAGCCCCAGTATAAGAACACTGAATGTAGAGGAACAGCAAGAAAAAGTAGCATCCTGAGAGAACACTGCGGTCACAGGTCCACACCCACCTAGTCTCCTGCAGCGCGCGCACACACACACACACACACACACACGCGCACACACGCGCACAAACCAACCACCTTCAAATTCAAGATGCTCACCATGGGCTTGTCGTAGAAGGGGAAACCTTGCATGGAACGCAAGGCATTAGTGGCGCTGCTGACCTCCTTGAAAATGACAAAGGCCTGGCCCCTCATCTTCAGGCTCCGAGACACCAGGATATCCAGGATCTGGCCAAACTGGGAGAAGATGGCATACAGGGACTTCTTCAGCTCTGTGTTCAGGGAAGACAGCACACACTGTGACAAAGGCCAGGCACTGTATCCTGGGGTGTGTACTATCCTTAGAGAACAGACAGCCCAAATGAGGATCCCCTGCCAACTGACACAATACCCAGAAAGCTACAGCTCAAGAACCCACAACTGCTGGGTAGTGGTGGCACAGACCTTTAATCCCAGCACTCGGGAGGCAGAGGCAGGTGGATCTCTGTGAGTTCAAAGTCAGCCTGGTCTACAAAGTGAGTTCTGGAACAGCCAGGTTTACACAGAGAAACCCTGTCTTGAAAAAGCAAAACAAAACAAAACAAAAACCAAAACAAAACCACAAACAAACAAAAAAACAAAACACCCACAATAAGAGAAACAGCCAAGAACTACTCAAGTGGACATGTTTACATGACCCGATCAGCTGCAGTATCTGCTCCACATTCGCTATTGAAAAAGCAAGCACACGTACTTCTTGCCATCAGGTCTCCCGCAAAGCCAGGCTCCTGGTCCTGTCTTAAGTCTGAAGTGCCTTTTTTAAAATGTGAGATGGAGTCTGATTCTAGAACCTCAAACTCTGAGCAGCCGCCCTGCTTCGGTCTCTGAGTCACAAGCATGACCTCCTAGTCTCTAAGCACACCTTAGCCCTTGCACTCTCTTCATGGAATGTCCTTTCCCCGACGTTCCCAAGACTGCCCTCCTCTAGCCCCTTCAGTTTCGACATAAATCTGCCACCGCCAAGAGGCCCTCTCCAACTGCACTGTGGACATGCCCCTCTTGTTCTCCTTATCCTGCTTGTCTTCTCCACGTGACGTCACAAGTTCACTTACTGACAATCCCTCATTAACAGCTACAGGCCTGTGACTTGGACAAGATGGCCCAAGGCTGAATCCCAGGACTCAGGAGCTCGAGACAGAAGGATCAGGTACTCGAAGTAATTCTCTGCTACACAGTAAGTTTGAGGCCAGCCTATGGTACATGAGACCATCTATAAAAACAAAACAGCTGGGTATGGTGGTACATATTTAATCCCAGCACTCAAGAAGGAAAGGCCAGCCTGGTCTGGTCTACATAGAGATCCAGTCCAGCCAGGACTACATGGTAAGACCTTGTCTTTAAAACTAAAAACAAAAACAAACAAACAAAAACAAACAAAAACAAAAAAAAGCAAAGCTATAAGCCCAGCCCAGTCAGATGTAGTAGTGATACACATCTTTTCTGACAGGGTTTCTCTGTGTAGCCCTGGCTGGCCTCAAACTCAGAGATCCACCTGCCTCTGCCTCCTGAGTGCTGCGATTAAAGGTGGGCACACATCTTAATCCTAGTACTCAAGAGGCTAGCTCGACCCTGTCAAAAAACAACAACAACAACAAAACACCGAGGAATGAGCCACCACGAAGTGCTTTAGCAAGGTAACTCCATAAGGCAATATCACTCACACAGTAACTCCACAGCCTGGACAATTTAGAGACACCAGCCATTTTTCTGGCACTCCAGCCCCACACCCCTTTTCGACACTTCTGAGACTGTGTCTTATTAAGTTGTTCAAGCTAGGCCTGAACTATTCTGTGGCCCTGACAGACGTCGAGTTTGGCATCTGCCTGCATGGGCCTCCACAGAAGCTGGACTTCAGTCCTATGCCTCACAACACATTTTCCATTCCTTTTCCAGTATCCATCCCCAAGTGGCAGCAGCATCTCAGCTCCCTTCACACACAGTGGCTGCCCTTCCCAGGCCTAGGGAACAGAAGGAACCCTCTGCTTTACTGTGAGTCCTGTTTGCTATGGCGTGAAGCACTTTGGAGAGGCTGGTGGTGCTGGATCCCGATGGAAACTGAATTGTGGACCTGGCTGGGCCAGATCCTTCTCAGTGTTCTCAGGATACTTGCTCCAGGCTGGGGCAAATGTATTGACAAGGAGTGGGGCCTTGTATGTAGCCTCGGCTGGTCGGTAACTCAAGATCCTCCTGCCTCCGTCTCCTGAGGACTGGATTATAGGCCTGCACCACCACACCCAGAGAAAAATTGTCTTTGGTTTCTTTTTCATTTGTTCTGATCATGCAGCCCAAACTGGCTTCTTCTCTGCCACTCTCCCTAAGTAACAGATTTATGGCCTCTGCCACCCAGCCCAGTACAAGACTTTGCTTAACCAGTATCCCACTTATGTCCCAATTTTTCTTATTTGATCTCAAGCAAGTTATGCCACCCAAATTCCAATTTCTTAATCTGAGAGGCTCGTGAGAATTAAATATATCCAAGACTATAGAATCCTGAATACATCACCCATGTTACATAGCACTCACTACTCATCAATCACTAAGACCACCACCCAGAGGCCAGTGGACAGGGAGAGTCTCCATGATAGCAGACTGAGCTGGGCTTGATGGAGAAAAAGATCCCCAAAGGTTTCACAGAAAGAAGGGACCAGTGAGTGAAGACTGAAGATTATCAACAATGTGCAGGTTAAAAAGCAGTTTAAAGGGTGGTTGAGGTGTGTTGGAAACCAAGGACTCGGTGTGTACAAAGGCCTAAGTTAACTCTTAACAGACTGAATGGGGATGGCTGAGAAACAAAAGTGGATGCTAGAGGTGTTAGGGGTCAGCTCACGTGAGATCCCCTAGAGTACAGGCTATCCCAAAACTTACCATCCTTCTTGATCTTCTCATTGAGATTGTTGATATAAATAGTGTGGTTGGGACGGGTTTCAGGAACTGCCATGGTGTGAGATGCTCAGGGACAGCTTAAAGGGAGAGAAAGAGGAGGCTTCAGCCCTATGTTTCCCAAAATTCTTTGTTCCTAAGGGCTGATAGGCTTTGCTCAAGGGTCGCTTTCAAGAGGAAGTTGGGTAAGATCGGAATTGGGGAAGGATGGCACAGCTTGGCAACAAAGCCAGCGTAGGACTCCGCTTCTCCAGCCCGCGTGCTAAGGGGATCCAGAGGGTAACTACGAATCCCAGAATGCTCTACGAGTCCTGGCAAGCAGAGCGTACCAAGCGGCGATTCCCATTAGTCCACGCGCGCGAACGGCGTCCCGGGAGGAAAAAAGAGCCCGGATGTCGGGGCCAGTTCAGAAAGTAGGGACCGATTTGGGACATCCTAGTCTCTCAAAAAGAGGTCTCTCGAAGTGACGCAGCCGAAGGGCCGACGCCAAGTGCTCCACCCGCCTCCCCAGCGCCAAGGGGGCGTCTACACCCGCGGGGATTCACTACCTGAGCCGCCGCGCCCGCCACGCTACTCTGCTCAGACACCCAGCTGCCCGCTCCGCGAGATGCTCACCGCGCGCAAACTCGGTAGGTTGACTGTTTAGAGTAAGTCTCTGCCCCGGCCTCAGCGCCTGCCGATGAAAGGAACACTTGGGTTCCCGCCCGTGTGATAATTCCCGCCCCCCTCCCGGAGTGGACAGACCAATCAAAGGAGGCTACGAGCTTCTGGCCAATCGGGACATGGCTCGAGCTCAGGTGCCTTCCAGACCGCACGTCGGAAGCCACGCCTCTTCCTTTTCCGCCAGCGGCCTTGGGTCACGTGATCGCCACGGAACGCTGTACTGGTTGCGAGTTCTGTCACGGGGGATGAGAAAGGGCGGTGGAGGCTGACTCCCGGCGGAAGTGTGTTCCTGAGTTCTGTTCCCCAGTCGAGCGGTATAGCTAGCGTCTTAGTCGACCCTTGATCGCCTGGGCTGTTGCAACTCTCATACTTCCCGGCTGATTCCAGGACCCTGCCCACCGCTAGGCTGTTTTCCCTGCCGTGTGCCTTTTTAACCTCTTGACCTCTAGCTCCTAAGGTCAATAGTAACGTTTCAGATTCGAGCCAGGGATGTGAGATGAGGCAGGTCACCCCACACCACACCCCAGATCTGAGCCTCCTTATTACAGAAGTGACTAATACTAGCTAGCTCCAAAATTTCCCTCCTAATGTAGCCCCAGCCCCGTAGCACAGTCCACCCTTCAGGATCCTTCATCATTTGATTTAACCCAGTTTCTGTTTCCACTGTTTCAACCAGGTTCAGGCACCATATTCTGCAATTCAACTCTAATTTTTATTTATTTTTTGTTTGTTTATTTGTTTATTTATTTGATTTTTTGAGACAGGGTTTCTCTGTGTAGCTTTGGAGCCTGTCCTGGAACTCACTCTGTAGCCCAGGCTGCCCTTGAACTCACAGAGATCCGCCTGCCTCTGCCTCCCGAGTGCTGGGATTAAAGGTGTGTGCCACTACCGCCCGGCTTTTTTTTTTTTTTTTTTTTTTTTTTTTTTAATTTTTAATACAGGTTTCTATGTGGAGGCCTGAATACCACATCCAGTTGCTCCAAAAACTTAGATCTCCATCCATAAGAGATTTGGGAGGATCATATTATTTGCACATCAGCTCTTCCTGAAGACTCTACATGACTTCTCCATGCTCCTTCCCTCTAAAACCCACAATCCCTCCAATAATCCACGAGCCCCAAGACCCCAACATTTCACCTCCTTTACCCCCAAGTCCCCTGGACTTAGCTTTGCCACCCCTTCCCTGTAGTCTCCAGGCTTCTGTTCCACCCCCCCCCCCACCGCCACCTCCGCCCTCTGCTGTGGAGGTTGTTCCCCCTCATGTCTACGGCCTGGAGAAGAGCCGGCTCCTGAAGGAGGCCTTGGAGAAGGCTAGCCCAGTCCCCAAAGGCAGAGAAGATGTGAAGAGGCTTCTGAAGCTACACAAGGACCGGTAGGCTCTCCAAACCCTCAACATCACCCCGGTCTCATCCAACCACCTGGGTTTGCAGCTCACTTCAGCCACCCTGTCTCGGGGTTCCCATTTCTTAAGTCCTCTCCCTAGCTCTTCAGTGCTTGGCCTCCAGCCGCAGAGAGCGCAGCTCCTGCACATCCCTAGTTCTGAGGCAGAGGCCGATGCTTCTGCCCCTCCAGACAGTGGCTCCCAGATTAGCCAGGGTTGTGATAATAGGGCCCAAAGAAAGTGTGTAACTCAGTGGTGGCTTCTGAAAGAGAAGCAGCTACAAATGCTAGTGAGTGAGCAAGTTATGGAAGCCTGTGTCAGGAGAGCAGGCAGCATCTCTAGTAGAGGTGTATGTGTTGCTTTCAAAGAACTAACAAAGAGGAGCTGGGGAGTAGGCGAGCAGCAGCCCACGTCGAGCGCGGCAGGCTGGGTGAAGGAATTTGGACTGTCCTCGGGTTTCTGATAGCCAGGGAAAGGCTTTGCTCAGAACAGGACTACTGTTAGGACTGGAGGTCATGAATAGAACTCAAGGTCTCAGGAAGAAATATGATGCACCCAGGGACACGGGCAGTCAGGGAAGAGGGTAGAGAAGAGACCACAGGCCCCTGTCCAAACTGATAAGAAACTCCCAGTGCCTGGCATAGGGGCACGTGACTGTTATCTCAGAGCTTTGGAAGGAAGAAGAGAGGGAGGGAGGGAGGGAGGGAGGGAGGGAGGAAGGGAGGAAGGAAGGAAGGAAGGAAGGAAGGAAGGGAAATTCTTAAACTCCCCAACCACACTTATAAGGCACACCAAGCGCCCCAGCCACCATTATGCGAATTGAATGCAGACACCTGTCACACCACGTAGATAGTATATGTCAGATTAAAAGGATTTGTTTACTTTGCTTTACTTTTTTGTTGTTTTTGAGATAAGGTCTCACGTAGCCCAGGCTGACCTCAAACTCTATGTAGTTGAGAACACCTGTTCCTTCTTCCTCCACTTCAGAAGATGACAGGTATATATTACCACCACCAGATGTTCGGTGGTGGTGGTTTGAGACAGGGTCTCTGTATATAGCCTAGGCTAGCCTGGAATATACTATGTAGACCAGGCTGGCCTGGGACTCACTATGTAGACCAGGCTGGCCTGGAACTCACAGAGATCCACCTGTCTCCCCCTCCAAAGTGCTGGGATTAAAGGTGTGCACGACCATACTGGTCTGTTTTTTAATTTTGACCCAGTGTCACACTCTAGCTCAAGCTGACCGAAAGTCTATATAGCCCAAGCAGTCCTGCCAACATGAATCACCATGGTTGACTGAGTTTTTTAATATGTGTTGCTCTCGGCAACCTCACAGAACAGGAACTGTTACTTTCCCGTTTTCTGGTTGAGAAAGCTGAGACTCTCAGAGGGCTAGAAGGATAACTCAGTGGTTAAGAGCATTCTCTGCTCTTGCAGAGGACCTCACTTCCCAGCACCCACAAGGTGTGATATAACTAACTCCAGATCTAGAGGATCCAGCACCTCATCTGGCCTCTGGGTATCCACACAAGTGGCAGACACTCACATACACTTAACTCAAAGGAAATCTAAAATGAAAGAAAGCTGAAGCTCTTAGGGGCAGTGACTTAGCCACAGTTCCACTTGAACTCCAGTAGGGGATTTGGTGCTTCTGCCCTGCTGTAGTCAGGATTATCTCAGCAGAGATCCTGGAGCTTTGTGTATTCACCCTGTGTGTGAGCATCCCCATCACTACCCCTGGCTTTGCCCTCCCACTGGCCTTGGAATAGAAAAAGCAGACAATGGCCCTGAGCCTTGAGGGACTGAGATGGCTGAAACAATGTGGCTACCTCAGGCAGGGCAGGGCTGTGCAGGCCTGCTCAGATTCATCAATGAGGCCATCTCTTGGGCCTTAAGCATATTGTCACCTGGTTTTGCTCAAGGCTGAATTAAATCGATTTAATTGTGTCTATATAAGTATGCTACAGTGTTTGTATATGTGAGGTCTGAAAATACCTGGCATGAGTCAGTTCTCTCCTTCCCACAAGTGGCTCCTGGGACTCCACCTCAAATTGTCAGGCTTAGCAGAAGGCATGCTTATCCACTGAGCCATCACACCAGCCCCTGGTGGGGAGAATAATCAGGCACTGGTCATGGTAGCACGACTTAATCCCAACACCTGGGAAACGAAAGCAGGGAGATTGCCATTGGCTGGAGGCTAGCCTAGGCTTCATTTGGAGATAATGTCTACAAAAAAAGAAAAAAAAAATAGCATTTGGGTATAAAACATATCACCTTCTAGAAATTTTCTGAGGTAAATCCTTTTTTTAATAAGATCTTTATTGACAGATAATTCACATAGTATACAATTTTCCTGTTTGCACAACTTGATAGACTTTAGTCCAGCATCCTCATAGACACATGACATCTCAGGTAAATCTTTATGACTCATGGTTGCACAGGTTCTGCACCTGTTCTTTGTCTTTCGAGCCCTCTGAGAAGCAGCAAGAAACAGGCAAAAGGATGATTCCCACCTCCACCCTCAGATGAGAAAGCTGAGGCTTGGGGTGGGGGGGCGTTACTGCCTCAGCAGGGGAGTGGACCTGGGGCCTTAGGATGGCTCAGTCTCCAGGAAGTGAGCTCAGAGCTGTTCCCTTGTGACTTACTGTTCTGCTTCAGGTTTCGAAGTGACTTGCAGTGGATCCTCTTTTGTGCTGACCTACCATCCCTCATCCAAGAAGGCCCTCAGTAAGTGCCCACTGCCCTGATGCGAGAGGACCCTGCCAGTTTTCTACGGCCAAGCTGGCACTGTGGGACAAGCACCTTCCCCCAGGCATCTTGGGGAGAAGAGAGAAAGCCCATATCATGATGTGTGTGTGTGTGTGTGTGTGTGTGTGTGTGTGTCACAGAAGGACCGTTCAAGTGAGTAAGTGAATGAACCCCAGTGAGTGCACAGATGAAATGGTCTATCTCCTCTCCACTTTGGTACCTGTTCCCAGGAAGCCCAGGTTTGTCCCCACCTTCCAGCCTGTTCTCTCTACCTGGCATGGGAAGGGAGGCAAGTCCTCTAGACCACACACCTCTCCCCTCCTCTGAGGTCTGGGGAGTTCATTAGAGACATGGCATGTGCCGCAGAGTGGGCTGTCTCTCCTAGGTGTGGACTGGTGGCCTTGTGGATGGCAGGCACTCTTCTGTCAACTCCTGACAGCGTCTCTCTGCAAAGACTGGTGCAGGTAGCCATGGAGAGAGGCTACACGGTGCAGGGCGAGATGTTCTCTGGTGAGTTGCCTGGGAAATACCTCTAGCCCTAAGTTCCACTGGCTCCTCTCTAGGACAACTGAGGCACTGAAGGTGCATGCGGGGTCTCATTCCCTCTTCCTGGCCTGCCCACTACAGTAAAGACCAAAGCTGTTACCAGGAGAAGTCAAGCCATTATTATGGCAAAGTAGTTAAACAACTGACCTTTTGTGCCTTACTTATAGTACTGGGAATTGAACACAGGGCTCTAAGGCAAGTGCTCTACCACTGAGTCACACTCCAGCCCCTCACTGGGGGGTTCTAGGCAGGGGCTCTGCCACTGAGCCACACCCCAGCCCCTCACTGGGGGATTCTGGGCAGGGGCTCTACCACTGAGCCACACCCCAGCCCCTCACTGGGGGATTCTAGGCAGGGGCTCCTCCACTGAGCTCTAATTCTAGCCATTTTTTTTTCCATTTGAGACATGGGCTCACTAAATTGCTCAGCATGGTCTTGAACTCACTGGGTAGCCCAGGCAGGTTTTGAACATCTGATCCTCCTAATTCAACCTCTGAAATAGTTGGGATTACAGTTCTATGCCATCAGGCCCAGCTTGTGCCTTGTTTTCTGAACTTACACAAATGATAAGCCATTTTGAAATGTTCTCATTCATATATTTATTTATTTAATCCATACTTTCTCCCTCTCTTCCTCTCTGTCCTTCTTTCCCTCCCTCCCTCCCTCTCTCCCTCCCTTCCTCTCTCTCTCCCTCTCCCCTCTCTCTCCCTTCTCCAGTGGCTGACATGGCCAAACTGGCCCGGGAGACCTTGGACTGTGAGGCTGAGCTCCTCTGTGGTGGCCTGGGTGGTCCCAACAGAGATCGGGTCCTGAAGCACCTCATCACTGGACATCCCTTGCTCATCCCGCATCCCAGGGCCAGGGAAGGGAGCAGGGTAGGAATGGTGAAGGGTGGGACCCAGGGCCACACCACAGTTTGGACCTTAACACCAGCTCCAGCTATGATGAGGATTTCAACCATGAGCCATGTCAAAAGAAAGGCCATAAGGCCCACTGGGCAGTGAGTACAGGTGTGTCCACCCCACCTTTACCCCATATGCTGCTCTTAGATCTCTCCACCCACTAGTAACCCTGTTCACATTGTATCACCACTGAAGAAGAGCCTGGCCTCCCTCTTTCCCATGTGCTATGTAGCAAAAAGCTCAGCAGGCATCAGGTCCCTCGAGTATCTGCCAATTAAGAGTTCCCACAAACAGGATAGGAGCACAGACGGGGCAAGGGGATCCAGGCGCAGCCCAGCCTCTTTAGACTCCACCACTCCGGGCCTGTTGCCCAGCTGGAAATTGAGGGGTGAGGGAGAAGCAATTTGAGCGGTTTCTGTGGCTCACGGTTCAGGGGATAGTTCATGGAAGGGAGGGCGTGGCAGCTGATGGCTCTACCAGTGCTGGCAGTGGAGGCACAGCTTGTTCTCGGTTGACCCGGAAGCAGAGTGCTCCACCCAGCACCGGAGATTGGACTATAACCCTGCACCTGCACTTCAGCCCCACCCCAGAGATCCACTTCTCCAGCAAGGTCCCACCTCCCAACACAGCACCACCCACTGGAGGCCACAAGCCCAACCCTTAACCCTGAGGGGATGGTGCACATTCAGTAACAGAGGCAGCCCTGCCTCCTCTTCCGGCTGCCCCATGGGCATGTGACTCCTATGGAACACGGTTGACACACTCCATGTGTCTGTCGCCAGCACCATGGCCTCCAGATGTGTATCTGGCTCTGTGTATGGGTCTTTGTGGGGCAGCTGGAGATGTTGGGGTCTTCTTCATTTCAGTGCTCTCCCCATCTGCAATGTGCTTCAGATACCTGAGACTTGGAAGCCAGAGGCCCAGCTTGTACCCACAGAGTCCTAACCTTGTGGCAGCAAGGTCTGGAGGGTCACAGAGGATTCAGGAGCCCTGGCACCTAGCTGTAACTCAGGCAACTCACATCCTCTTCCTGTCCCCCAGGGGTCCTGATAGGTGTGCAGAGTGTGCCAATCCCTGGCTACATGGAAGACTCTGAGTTGCCAGGCCTCTTCCACCCAGTGCCTGGGGTACCCAACCAACTACCATCCTTCCCAGAGGAAAGCTCCCCAGGTGCCATCTTCCTTCTCTCCAAGCAGGGCAAGAGTTGGCATTTCCAGCTGTGGGACTACAACCAAGTCCGGGATAGCAACCTGCAGCTGACAGACTTCTCTCCTGCAAGGGCCTCTGATGGGCGGGCGTACGTGGTACCTGCTGGTGGGGTGCAGGCTGGCCTCTGTGGCCAGGTCCTGCTGCTTAGACCACAGAGTGGAGTCATTAGCTGAGGGTGGGGCACCTGCCTTGCCCACATCTCCATCACCATTGGCTGCCTCAGCTTCATCCCTGTGCAATGTCTACAGTACAGCTGTATCTTGAGGACCTCCTGCTAGAAATCTTTCACAGGATCACTCCAGCTATGCATAGAGTCACAAGCTTGACCATTGTCCAAAGTCTAAATTCATTACTTGCAGGATTAAGCACTGCTTTGGTTAAGGGAAACTTGGTTTTGGGGAGTTTTTGTTTGTTTGTTTGTTTGCTTGCTTGTTTGTTTTTTAAAGCATGATCTCTGCCTGGAGGTGATGGCACATACTTTAAAACCCAGAAGTGAGAGGACTGGTTCTCAACCTGTGGATCATGACCCCTTTGGGGGGGTCAAATGACCCTTTCACAGGGGTTGCCTAAGACCATTGGAAAATACATGTTTACATTCTGATTCATAACAGCAAAGTTACAGTTATGAAGTAACAAAAACAATTTTATGGTTAGTGGTCAGCACACCATGAGGAACTATATTAAAGGGTCACAACATTAGGAATAATGAGAACCACTGAGGTAGGGACAGAGGGGTTTCTGTGAGTTCAGGATCGTCCTGGTTTACATAGCAGACTCCATGCCAGCCAGGGCTACATAGTGAGACCTTTTCTCAAAAAGCAAAAACAAAACCAAACCAGGGGTCTTATTTGTAGCCCTCGATGACCTATGTAGTAGACCAGGTTGGCCCTAACCTCACAGAGATCTGCCTGGCTTTGCTTCCTGCATGCTGGGATTAAAGGTGTGTCCCCCGCACCCAGCCTAGAGGAAGACTCTTGATAGTAACTCAGACCCTAGCTATGGTCTTCCCACCCATTGATCTCTCTTTGGGGACATCTTTTTAAGACACTGTCAGCTCACTGGACGTCTACAATAGCCTGTACCCCCTGCTACCCCACCGTCTGCAAGTTTGCTCACAGGGCAGAAATTAACCCAACTCCCTTCTCTGCCTACTCAGACTATTGCTCACCAGCCTGACAGCCATAAAGGCCTTTCAGATACTAAGACTGCAGGTGCCAACACCAGCCTGGGGCTGAATATGATGATCACTGTCCTTGAGCTGGCAAGATGGCTATGGGTAGTGCTTGCCAAGCCAGGTGACCCAGGGACCCATGTAATAGAAGAACTGGTTCCCATAAGTTTTCCTCTCACCCCCACTTGGTTGCTGTGGTACTTGTGCATTCAACACAAATTCAAATATAAATAAAACATTTTAAAAGCCTACTTCCCCTTCTGCATCTTGGCTCCAATATCATTTCTTCTTCAGAGTCCCAAGGACCCTTCTTCCACATGAGGGGAAGAGAGGAATATGCTGTGGGTTTTGCTTGTTTGTTTTTTTAAAGATTATTATGTACATAGTGTCTGCCTGCATGTACACCTGCATACCAGAAGAGGGCACCAGATCTCAGATTTGTGCTTCCATGTGGGTGCTGGGAATAGAACTCACGACCTCTGGAAGAGCAGCCTCTTAACCTCTGAGCCATTTCTCCAGCCCGTTTGCTTTTCCAGACAGTTGTTGTTATGTTATGCAGTCCAGGTTAGCCTTGTGTATGCCACATCCTGCCCAAGGCTGGGATAGTGGTGCAGACCTATAATCCCAGCATTTGGAAGGCAGAGGCCAGATGATCAATTCAAGCTCATCATTGCTACCTGACAAATTCAGGGCCAGCGTGAGCTATATAAGACTCTTAAATCACAAAGGAAGTAGGTGTGTGTGACTCCTGCTCTATCCATCCTAACGAACCAATTATAACGAAATAGGCACCTGGTATACCACTCGGAAGGGGAGGAACAAGTCTTGGTTGCCACAGTACTCCCATCACCCAGCAAAAGATCACATGTTAGGGGAGATGTATAGTAAGTACAGTATGTACTAACCAGTGAGTGGGGTAGGTAGCAGTCTGTCTGAATCCTGACCCTGATATTTGATTGGCACTGCCCTGGTTCATTGTACCAAAGCTCAAAGGACTAGCCTAGGAGCCCAGTGTCTTTGCATGTCTAGCATAGAGCCAGGCCTAGGAGAACAGCAATTCAGGCTAGGCTTGATGGCACATACCATCTCAGTACTCAACAGGCTGAGTCGGGTGCGTCACGGTGAGTTTGAAGCAAGCCTGGGCTACATTGTGAGTACCAAGCAAGTTTGGGCTACAAAGACCTGTAATCCCAGCACTATGGAGGCCAATGAGAGGACCTCAAGTTCCAGACCAGCCTGAGCTACAGTGAGAACCTGTCTCAAAATTAAAAGAAAGGGGCTGGAAAGAAGGCTCAGCAATTAAGACCACTCACTGCTCTTGTAGAGGACCCAAGTTTGGATCCCAGAACTGACACCAGGCAGCTCACAACCACTCCAGCTCCAGAGGCCATGGGGTTCAGTGCCCTCTTCTGGCCTCCTTAGGCACCTGAACACATGTAACTAACATACACACGCATACAAATACAATTTTTTTTTTTTTTGGCACGTGTGTATTTTCAAGACAGGGCTTCTTTGTGTAGCCCTGGCTGTCCCAGAATTCTCTATGTAGACCAGGCAGGTTTTGAACTCAGAGATCCACCTGCCTCTGCCTCCTGAATGCTGGGACTGAAGTTGTGCACCACCACTGCCTGGTGATGACAAATTGTTTTTAAATCTAAACAAAGCCAGGCGGTGGTAGCACACACCTTTAATCCCAGCAGAGGCAAGTGGATCTCGGTGAGTTCAAGGCCAAACTGGTCTACAGAGCAAGTTCCAGCATAGGCTCCAAAGCTACACAGAGGAAACCCTGTCTCGAAAAAACAAACTAACGCACAAAAACCCAAATAATCTAAACAACAACAACCAAAAAAAATGGCATTTCTGGGTCTTAAATAAGTGGTGAAGCTCCTCAGCCTGCCTCAATCTCCTAAGGTGACCACTACCCCATTATCCCACCCCCGCATGAATGAGTCTCAGCTCACATACACAAGTGCCAAGAAAATATCCACAGCATTGACTTTATCCTGTTTATTGGGGTGCCACCATGGGCGGGAGGCACAATAAAGCTATTTCGCCTCGATTCCCTGACACCACCCCAGCTAACTACCTCGTATATAAATACATATAAAGTCAGTCAGTAGAAAAGGAAGACGTGTCAGCCCTGGAAGACTTAGGGCTTAGGGAAGAGGTAGGTTCCTGTCCTCACCAAGCCCGTCTGTGTGGGCCAGGAAGCCAAGGTTCTGGAGCGGTGCTGGAGCACAGGGACAGCGTGGTTTCTGCCCCATTCCAGAGTTCTAGAGTCTTTGGTTAGAACCAGGCTAGTCCATGGTCAGGGTCAGAAGCCCCACCCACTTGTGCTTCTGGGCAACCTGGAAGTTCATTCAGTATGTGGGTAGGGCACTTAGACAGTGAAGCAAGGCAGCTCTAGTTCCCAAGGAGAAACCTCCTCCCTGCCTCGGAAACGCCTTCCTGTCACTGGACTCTACTGAGACAGGAGAGCCCGGGGTCAAGGGCAGAAGGAGGAAGTCCTGAGGCTGGAGCTGGTGCACCAAGGAAGGAAGATGGTCACAGTGCTGGCACAGGTGGATGTGGCTGTGGTCTGGCTCTGCAGCAGCTTGAAGAGTCCACAGAGGAACAAAGGTTCCTTCCAGGCCTTGGCAGGGAGGAGGGATGCACGGTAGCATCGGCAGGTATCCCATGTCGTCACACCCTCCTCTCAGCAGTTGGACGGCCTCCAGAAGGGGCTGTCACTGCCCGAGGAGGACAGCAGCTCCTGCAGGTCTTCACAAGGTGCCTGATCCTCTGGGGAACAGAAGTCAACCTGCTGAAGCTCTGGGCTCAGAAAGCCAGCTCAAGGAGGGGTTCTTGGCTCTTCCAGCGGTGGCCCCGGTACTCATTAGCTTTCCTAGCTGATCAGGATGCCCTCCCTATTCATGTTCTGCTAACTCTATGACTCCATCTATCCTGTCCCCCAAAGCTCCTCAGACCACACTGGTCTGGTGATACCTTGAAGTCCCTCGTCTTCCACCAGCAGCCTCAGGCCTGACGACACCTTAGGGCTCCTCCAGCCAGACACATGCTGTACCTTGCAAGTGAATCTAGCAGCAGATGAGATCAGCTCTGGGCCAGCCCCTGAAGGAGGCGGATCAAATTGTCCAGACCCCAGAGGTAGCCATCCTCACGGTTGCCCTCGGCCCAAGGCAGCCTGTGACTGAGCGTTTGGTGGTCAGGCAGGGCCACTGTCTTGCCGAAGTCAATCATCCAGACCTTGGCCAGGCCGGTGTGGTCATGCACAAAGAGAAGAGAACTGCCCACTACCTGCAGCAGTTAGTGAGAGAGACGCAGTTAGAGAGAGGAGCAGGCACTAGCCAATCGATTCCCCAGTGAGCAGTACAGCAGAGTAGTAGACGACAGAAACTCTGGAACAAGGCTGCCCTTGTTCAAATCCTGACTCTGCTACTTCTGGGCTGTGTAGCCTTGGGCAAGCATCTTACCCTCTCTGTGACTCTGCTTCCACATATACAAACTGAGAACAATAGTATAATTTACACACACAAAGCATTTCAAATGTTTTCTAGAATACAACAAATACACAATATATGTTACCAGTGTGTATGTGTGTGTGTGTGTGTGTGTGTGTGTGTGTGTTTATTATGAGGATGGCCTAGAGCTTCCAACAAGCTAAGCAGGAGTTCACAGGCTGAGCTACAGCCCTAGCCCATTACCTTCATTTTCTAGCTCTCATTTCTTGTTTGTCTGACAGGTCTTACATAGTCCCAGATGGCCTTGAATTATCTATATAGTCAAGAATACCCTTCAACTCCAGATCCCCCTGCCTCCACCTCCCATGTGCTGGCCTGAACTCCCAGCCCAACTGCTTCCTCCTCCCAGGTGCTAGAACACTGAGAGCCAGCACCTGGGCTATTTCCTATCATCATTTTTTACACCACAGCACAAAAATGGCATCCAGGATGTGACTGGGTCAGAGGGCTCGGACTGGACAGAACTGGAAAACTCTAAAATAGGGCAGTAGCTTCTTAGGCCTAGGGACTGCGGCTGATGATGTTAGGCAAGTGGCTTCCTTCCTTTGGCCTTGGTGTCCTGTCTGCAGAATGGGGAAGTTGGTAACACTCTCCCTCCTGGGGTCACAGTACCAACCTACAAGCCACAGGCTCATCAAGTGCCTCCCAGTGTCTGCCTTGAAGCACACCTTGGTGGGTGCTGTTAGTGGCACTTTAATTTACTTGTGTGGGATTATGGATTAGACAATCATTGCTGAACAGGTGTGGTAACACACATCCACAATCCAAGCATTTGGGAGGCAGATGCAGAAAAAGAGTCACAAATCTGAGGTCAACCTAGGCTATGGCAATGTAGTGAACTCCAGGCCTGCCGAAGCTACAGAGTAAACTTGTCTCAAAAAAAAAAAAAGGGCAGTAAGCCGGTCATGGTGATGCACACCTTTAAATACAACACTCAGAAGGCAGAGGCAGGAGGCAGGTGGATATCTATGAGCTAAGGGGAAGCCTAGGCTACAAAATGAAACTCTATCTCAAAACCAAATGGCCTGGTGAGATGGCTCAAAACATAAAGGCACGTGCCACCAAACCTGATGATCTGAGTTCAATTCCTAGGACCTGCACAGCAGAAGGAGAGAACTAACCCCCTCTGACCTCCACAAGAGTACCATGGCACATATACACCCCCATCCCACATTCACATACTCTAAATACAGTTTTGAAAATTATATAACAGGCTGGGCAGTGGTGGCGCACGCCTTTAATTCCAGCACGCGGGAAGCAGAGCCAGGTGGATCTCTGTGAGTTTGAGGCCAACCTGGTCTACAGAGTGAGTTCCAGGAAAGGTGTAAAACTACACAGAGAAACCCTGTCTCCCAATACCAAAAACCAAAACAAAAACAAAAAACAAACAAAAAACAAACAAACAAACAAACACACGAAAAACAAGAGCCTGTCTAGAGAGCCAGATGCTGTCAGGCCTCATGATTATAAGCCATAGTCTTAGCTACTTGGGAAGCTGAGGCAGGAGGATTGAAAGTACAAGGCCTATAGCCTTTACTACAGAGTGAGCTCAAGGGCAGCCTGGGCAACTTAAATCCTATCTCAAAATAAAAACCTAAAGAGGTTAACCTAGTCTACATAGTGAGTCCCAGACTAGCCAAAAATACATAGTAAGAACCTCTCAAAAAAAAAAGGATGAAAAGTTGGGGATATATCTCAGTTGGCAGAGTGTCTGCCCCCAAGCAAGTTGACACACACCCATAATCCCACACTTAGGAAGTAGAGGCAGGAGGATCAAAAGTCCAGGTCATCCTTAGCAACAGAGCAAATGCCTGCCTGGGCTACATGAGATCCTGGGTTCAAATCCCCAGTACCAAACAGAAGAGAGGCAGACAGACACCAGCCAGGCCTGGATGCATGTTGCCATATGGTAAACGTCCAGGACTGCTATGTCTCTCCAATTGTCAGGGAAACTGGAAATGCCGATTTCTATGTGAAATTTCATATTTCAAATGGAGGCAAGATCCTAGGCCAGCAAAACCAAACAAGGAGAGGAGAGGCCTCTACTCCCACATGAAGCCTGAAGATAGTAACAGGGACAACGGTGACATTTGACCAGAACAAACAGGATGATGACAGCTGGCACCCACTACGGTTTACCACGGGCTGGGCTCTAATACATTAGTCTATTTAACCTGCATCAGTGCCCACGTGGCTGCTGCTGTCACCCACACTACATGTGCCAGAGACACTGGGGCCTCCTGGGGTGGCTGCCTGGGCTTAGGAGGCTGAGAAGAAGCAGAGCTGGGATTGAGACATGTACAGGCAAGACTTCCAGCTCAGGGCTTTCTAGAAAAGTCAGAGACACCACTGAGAAGAGGGGAAATGGCTGAGAGGCCGAGGGAAGGGCTTGGAGAAGAGAGGAATGCCATCACTTCTCTGTCAAGCGAACAGCCTCAGAGGCACAGGGCGACAGCAAGCACAGTGGCATACAACTATAATCCTAGCACTGGCCAAGGCTAAGGCAAGAGAATCAGGAGTTCTAGGCCAGTCTAAGCAACACAGCAAGTTTGAGGTCAACCTGGGCTACGTGAAATCCACAAAACAAAACACACACACACACACACACACACACACACACCCGTGACCTGGCAAGATGGCGCAGTGGGTAGGGCTCTTGTTGGCAAGCCTGGTGACCTGAGTTTGATCTCCAGGACCCACAAGGAGAAAACAGACTCTGTCAGGGTGTCCTCTGTCCTCCAAGTATGCACTAGCCCCTCCACACACACAAATAAATAAAAACATAAAACACCTGAACAAAAAAGCAAACGCTAAGAGAGCCTGGCTAGGAGAGGAAAGAAAAGGCAAGAACCACCCACCAAGGGAGGCACATAGAGACACACCATTACAGCCACAAACTGATGCTAAGAACCCGGAGTAACAACCGTGAATGCCTCTGTATGCCCCAAAGGTCACTTTCCAGTGACTCACAATCCTCGGCAGTCCCCTGCCCTTGTCGGAGCAAATGAAACTGTCTGGATGGGATAGGCTGGGTGTGGTGATGTTCCCTATAATCCCTGCATGTGGGGGGCTGAGGTAGGAGAATTGTGAGTATGAGGCCACCCTGGGCTACATGGAACTGTCTCAAAAAACCACGCCTCTTCCAAAGGAAAAAAAGCTACGATTGGGGGTTGCTGAGCACAGTGACTGAGAAACCCTGGTTTTGACTCCCAAGTCCTGGAGGGAGTCAAAAAGAAGGAAACTGAGGAGAGTCCAAAGTCATACGCAGAGCCAGACTTATCCCCAGACCTCCTGGCTTGAATCCATGTCCCACTCCCTCCCTTCGGGATCCCCGAAACTGGCTGGAGCCCACATACACCGATGGCACCTAGGGCTCGCACCTCATGGGTCTTGAAGAAGGGGGAGTTCTCCAGAGCCTCGCGGAGGTCCTCTAGTCGCGCCACGTACTTTCTCTGAGTGTGAGAGGAGGGTAGCTCATTAGTACAGAAATGCAGCAAGCTCTTGGTGAGCCACCTTGAGATGAGATCCCACCCTGTCATCCTAGACGGTCAGTCAAGAGGGGACAAAGGGAACCAGGAAATGGCGGGAAGAGGGGGTACTGGCATGAAGCCA
The DNA here is from genome assembly GCF_903995425.1 of Onychomys torridus. Lineage (NCBI taxonomy): Eukaryota > Metazoa > Chordata > Mammalia > Rodentia > Cricetidae > Onychomys > Onychomys torridus. The sequence goes on from NC_050443.1 coordinate 15,399,070, forward strand.
ATAAGATGGTGCACACATGAGTGAGATGGATGAAATGAATCCCCACCAGTCCCCACAGCTCCCTCATAAGAGGTGGAATCAGTCTCCCCTCCCCCTGAGCCAGGCCTGGTCTCTGCCCAACACCGTGCTGTGCCTTGACACCAGGGGCCTCAGACATAACACTTGCTATCTTAGCTTCCTGTTCCCATGGTGAGAAGAGCGCAGGCTAGCCTGCTAGATTGAACAGACAGACAGACACCCAAGTCCCGAACAAGGCTGTGAACCAAGGTAGACATAAAAGCCGTGCTAGTCAGGACCAGCCAGGACCAGCCAGTCTCAGCCAAGCCACCAGCTGCTAGCAGACTGTGAGCAAGGCCGGCCAGGATCAGCCCAGCCCAACCTCGCCCAGCCCAAGCAAAGGAGCATGACTCAGAAGCAACAATAAATGGTGGCTGTCTTTAGTGCCTCCGTATTAGGATATGAGCGTCCCACTCACCAGGATTCCAAGGTCCCCATCCACAAAGTCTTCCAGGACCTTTGTCACCTGCTCCCGAGCTTGGGTCTTCTTGAAGTTGGTATTGCAGGTCCCATCGGCCTTCTGCAAAGCAAGATGGGAACTGTCGTCATGTGTGCTGCTTCCCCCAACCATGATAACCCCACTCGGGGAGACGGTCCACCTGCCACTCTTACATAACCTGTCCTCCCACAGCTAACAAGGCTGAGCCCATCTTGCACATCAAGCTGTTAAGGGATCAGGATTTGGATTTAGCAATGATTCTGCCACTGTCTATGGGAGTGGGCTTAAACGAGTCCATCTCTTTTTGAGACAGAGTCATGTGTATCTGAGGCTAACCAAAAAACTCACTACATAGCTAAGGCTGACCTTGAACCCCTGATCCTTCCGCCTCCTTTTCCCAAGTGCACTACCTCACTCAGCTTAAACAAGTCCTCAGCCTCAGATGCCTCATGGGCGGGTATCTACTTCCTAGAGCTGCTGGTGCAACAGTTACCTGAGACTGGGCATGTAGGACGTGGGCCCGCAAAATAAATGAGCAAACATTCCCTGTGCTGACTTCAAACTCCGGATTCCCTGCTTCGCAAGTGGACAGGAGCCACCACACCTGGCTATCCTGACTTATTAACTATGTGATTAATTATTCAAACAGATGTGGGTGGGGAGCCCGAGCCAAGAGTCTCGTTGTATGCTAGGTAAGTAAGTGCACTATTACTGTGTTACAGCTCCAGTCTCTACTTAGCTGTCAGTGTTTGTTCAGTACTACTGCAAATTGAACCGAGGGCCTCACACACGCTCACAAGCCTTCTAACACTGAGCTACAACACCCAGGCCTCCTTTTCCCTTTTAACTTTTTATTTTTGACACAAGGTATCTCTAAGTTGCCCAGGCTAGTCCTAAACTTACTCTGTAACTTGGATTGAAGCTGTGATCCTCCTGCCTTTGGGGATGAAAGGTGTAGCTACAATATCCAGCTTTCCAAGTATATTTAATTTATGAAATAAAAACTTAAAAGATCCTTCCAGCCACTGCATTCCACAATGGAGGGAAGCAGATCATGTTTGGGAGGCCAGGGAGGCTGGGACGGAGAAAAGGCTGGACTAGGGGAAAGAGAAGCTGGTACATGAAGACACTCCAGGAGACAGATAAAGAAACCCCGCCTCTGCTGGACGCAGGGACAAGAAGTGAGGCCTTTCTCAGACCAGGCCGTCTGGACTCTGCAGACATGGGCCTGCTTCCTTCTAGCATTGCCGGCCTCCCATGGTCCATAAGAATCCCAGTCCACTGTTCCAGTCCCAGAACTCTTGAGTGTCAAACAAACTGGCTCACTCCTGGCCCTCACCTTGATGCCTTCTATCCGGAAGCCTAGGGTAGAAGTTGAGCTCAGGGTCTCCCTCCACTGCATATATCGGGGCTTGGTGACCGCACCCTGAGCGTGCTCCTCAGGAGTGGGGGCCCCAGGGTCCACTGCCACCATCTTCTCATACATATCTTTCCGGGGCTTGGGCCGTTCTCGGGCCTTCACCAGCTCCTCTTCCAGGTAGGTCCTAAGCACAGGACATGTGACAAAGGAAACCATTAAGCACGGAACTGGAAGGCTCACACTTCCTGGTGGGGGTGGAGGTGCAGGTCTTTGAGCCCAGCACTTGGAGGCAGAGGCCGGTGGATCTCTGTGAGTTTGAGGCCAACCTGAGTTACCTAGTGAGAGACTCTGTCTCAAAACAACAGAACAAACAAAAACCCAGTCAACTACAGAAGTTCAAACAGCGAAGCTTTCAGAAGAAAACAAGAGAGCAGTTTCATGCTGTTATTATAGAAGGCAAAGGTGTTTTTCAAACACAAGGCCATTAACAACGACAAAACCAAAACCAATGTCTGACAAAACAGAAGTACTTGTGCTTATTGGTGTTTGGTTACCACTGATCTAAAACACTTGGGACCAGCAGCTGGAGAGATGGCTTCAGTGCTCTTTCAGAGGACCTGCGTTCCAGTCCCAGCACCACAAGGTGGTTCACAAGTGTCTGTAGCTCCAGTCCTAACTGAACTAACACCCTCTCCTGGCCTCTTTGGGCATAAGGCACACAAACACATGTGCAGGCACAACATCTGCCCACAAAATTAAGAAACAGCCTCCCAGCACCAGCACCCACATGGCAGTTTGCAAGTGTCTATAACTCCAGTTCCAGAGCAGCTGATGCCCTCTTCCAGACTCCTTGGGCACTAGGTACACACATGGTGCAGATGTGCGTCAGGCAAAACACCGCAACCCATAAAATTTAAAAAAAATAAAAGGAAAATTTAAATAAATAAACAAATACCTGGAACCAAAAGTACTTCTGATTTTGAAGGTTTCAGATTTTAGAATTATCACATGAAGCTTCCAATTTCACCAGAAGTTTGGAATTTCAGATTTTTAAAAACTGGCAGAGGGAACATGCTTGTTTGGAGGAAAGGGGACAGTTTTCAGGAGCTGGTGGTTGGCCACCATATGGGTCATGGGGGTGGAACTCAAGTTGTCAGGTTGGGCAGCATGAGCTTTACCCAGACAGCTGTCTCACCAGCCCCAGATTTTTCTTATTTTATTTAACTTTGAGACCCTCCTGGTCTGGAACTACTGTATAGACCAGGCTAGCCTCAACTTCATAGAGATCCAACTACCACTGTCTTCTGAGAGCTGGAATTAAAGGCAGGCCATTTGTTTTTATTTATTTTACTTTGTTATTTATATCTGTGAGTCTGTGTAGATATACGGACAACATGTGCATGAAGGAGCCCTTGAAGCCAGCAGAAGGCCATAGATTCCCCTGGGGCTGGGGCTGCAAGCTGCTGTGAGCCACAGGTGCTAGGCACCCAACACAGGTCCTCTGGAAGAGCAGCAAGTGCCTGTGACCAGGGAGTCACCTCTTGAGTCCCAGCACTATTTTCAAAGAAGGAACAATGATGATTTATGAAGAGAAAGTGAGGAAATCCCCGGACTGGTAGACGGGCCAAGGAAAGAATAACAGAATTGCAGATGTTTTTGTTATTAGAGTTGTTTAATGGTATTAATAGAGTAAAATGGCAAATGCAAGGCCATGGGTTTGGTCCTCAGTTCCAAGGAAAAAAGAGAGAGAGACAGAGTGAAATTAGAAAGTTAGAAAATATACACATTATCTGTGTGTGTGTGTGTGTGTGTGTGTGTGTGTGTGTGTGTGTGCGCGCGCGCGCGCAAAACAAAGGATTTAGATCCAGAATAAGTAAATAACTAATAAAAAGAGAGAGAGAGAATCAGGCATGACGGTGTGGTGGTTTGAAAGAAAATGGCCCCCAAAGGGAGTGGCACTATTAGGAGGTGTGGCTTTGTTGCATGCAGTAGCTGTGACCTTGTTGAAGGAAGTGTGTCACTGCAGGGATGGGCTTTGAGTTCTTCTATGCTCAGGCTACTCCCAGAGTCACAGTTGACTTTCTAATCAAGATGTAGCCAGCACCATGTCTGCCAGCACGCCACCATGCTCTCCGTCATGATGATAATAGACTGAACCTCTGAAACTGTAAGTGAACCGCCACAATTAAATGTTTTCCTTTTTAAGAGTTGCTGTAGTCACGGTGTCTCTTCACAGCAATAGAAACCCTAACTAAGACAGTGGTGTATATTTACAATGCTAACACTTAGGAGGCAGAGGCAGGAGGATTGCCATTTCTGAGACTGTTGGATCTACATATTGAGTTCCACATCAGCCATGGCTATACAACAGATCCTGTCTCAAACACAAAATTAAAACAAAACAAAACTAACCAACCAACTAAACAAACAAAACCTAGGGCTGCGGATGTAGCTCAATGATGTAGCTGACAGGGCTTGCCCAACATGCACAAAGCCCTACATTCAACTCCCAGCACCAACATAAAATAAAAGACAGTACTGACTGAGTAACCACTACAGCCAAAGTGAGTCCTTAACTCTAGAACTAGCCGGGCGGTGGTGGCGCACGCCTTTGATCCCAGCACTCGGGAGGCAGAGCCAGGTGGATCTCTGTGAGTTGGCCAGCCTGGTCTATAGAGTGAGTTCCAGGAGAGCCAGGACAGCCAGGACTGTTACACAGAGACCAAACCAAACCAAACCAAACAGAAAACTCTAGGAACCAAAAAGTAAATAAACACAAGTCTGGCTTGGGGCTGGGAATGTGGCTCAGTTGGCAGACTACCTGCCTAGCACGAATGAAGCCTCGGGGTTTATCTTCACTTAAGCCACATATGGTGTCATATGTCTGTAAAACTCAGCACTTGGGACCTGAAACTCAAGGCTATCCTTGGCTGTATAGCCAGAATGAGGCCAGCCTGGGTTACAAGAGACACTCTCAAAAAGAAAAAGACAAAGAAAAAAAAATAAGCAAACACAATGAACATTATTCCAGTGTATATCCAGTAGTTTAAATGATGAAACAGGTGATACCAAGATAGAACCAAAAATACAAGAAAGAACAGCAGGCCTGCACACCTGGAACCCTCACAGCAGGCCTGCACACCTGGAACCCTCACAGCAGACTGGCACATCTGGAACCTTCGTAAGCCACTGGCAGGAATGCACACTGATTCAGGAACTTTGAGTTGACTTGGCCCTATTTTCAAAAACGTCCATCCTTGCTGGGCGGTGGTGGTGCACACCTTTAATCCCAGCACTCGGGAGGCACAGCCAGGCAGATCTCTGTGGCCAGCCTGGGCTACAGAGCGAGATCCAGGACAGGCACCAAAAACTACAGAGAAACCCAGTCTCAAAAAACAAAACAAAACAAAACAAAAAGTCCACCCTGAGTGTTCCATGGCTGCCCAATCCCACCTGCTGCCCATCTTGCAGTCCATGATAGAGGGGCCCTCAAAGTCAGCCAGGAGATCTTCCATCTGGTTGAAGTCCTGGCCATCCCGATGCACCATGCCGTAATAAACAGGCACAAAAGGCTGCAGGGGGTCTCCCATCAGCTGTTCCAAGCTGCGCTGCTCACACTGACAGAAACGCTTCAGAATCCGACCATCCTCACCAGCCTGGAAGTTCCCTGTGGAAAGCAAGCAGATCCAGGAGAGAATGCATCAGACCGAGACCTGCCCCCCCCTCCATGCATCACACCAAGCATCGCCATCTTGCCAGACACTCCCAGCAATGCCGTCACTCCACCCATTTTTGTTGTGTTGTTTTGAGATGGGGGCATTTTGTTTGTTGTTTGTCTTTTCTGAGACAACTGGCCTTGAACTCTGGCCTTGAAGACCTCGCCTGCCTCTGCCTGCGCCCAGTGCTGGGACTTAAGGCTCCCACGCCCAGTTCACACCTTGCTTTAGATGGGCTTCTTTCTACTCTCTGCTGTTTATACGGGGTCCTATTTACACCACAGTGTACCATTATTTATTTTGCAAGGCAAAAAATTCATTTATTTTGCCTTGAGTTTCAGGTCCCAAGTGCTGAGTTTTACAGACATATAACACCATATGTTACTTAAGTGAAGATAAACCCAGGGCTTCATGCATGCTAGGCAGGTAGTCTGCCAACTGAGCCACATTCCCATCCCCAAGCAAGACTTTTATTTTGCATTTTTACTTTTATTTGTATGCATGTGTGTATGTGTGTGTGTGTTCACAGAGGCCAGAAGAAGGCACCAGAACCCCTAGAGTTACATACAGGCAATTGCAAGCTACTCAATATGGATGCTGGAATCCAGCACAGGCCTTGAGGAGCAATGCATGCCCTTAACCACTGAGCCATCTCGTCAGATTCTTTCTTTTTTATTTTTTATTTTTTTTTTTGGTTTTTCAAGACAGGGTTTCTCTGTGTAGCTTTGCACCTTTCCTGGAACTCTCTTTGGAGACCAGGCTGGCCTCGAACTCACAGAGATCCACCTGCCTCTGCCTCCCGAATGCTGGGACTAAAAGCATGCGCCGCCACCACCACCCGGCCCAGATTCTATTTCTTAATTTAAAAAATATTTTGTGATTGTTCTGTGTGAACCTGTGCATGATGTGATTAAGGGTGAGTGTATGCCAAGACCATCTTGTGGAGGCAGGTTTCTCCTCCAACATGGACTCCAGAGATTCAACTCAGGGCATCAGGCTTGCCCAGAAAATGCCTATATTCCATGAGCTACCTGGTCAGCCCTGTTTTGTAATTCTGAATGGGTGCTCTTGTCCTCAAAGGGAACTCTGAGATCTGGGTTGAAACATGACTCTCCACAACAGACTTGCAAATGCAAAAGCCACTTGGGTCTGTCTAAATTAATTCATGTTAGAAACAGTGGCTTGAGCCTATAATCCCGGAAATTGGAAATTAGAAAGTTCAGGCAGGAGAACTGACCCAAGTTTGAGCCTAGTTCAGGATACACAGTGAATTCAAGCTTGGGCTTCAACAGCAAGACTCCAGGTTTAAAATAAATAAATAATAAAACTCATAATTCTGGCATTATCTGGAGCACTTACATGACTAAGGCAGAATTCCAAATATTTCCTTTTTTTTCTTTCTTTTCTTTTTTTTCTTTTTCTTTTTTTGTTTGTTTGTTTGTTTGTTAGGGCAAAGGGATAGTTTTGCTGACATTAAGGTCTTGCTACATAGCCCAGGCTGGCCTCTAACTTGGCAATCCCCCTGCCTCAGCCTTCCAAGTGCTGGGATTATAAAGTGTGCCAAACCAGGAGTAGTGGTGCAATCTTTTAATCCCAGCATTTCGGAGGCAGAGGCAAGAGGATCTCTGTGAGTTTGAACTTTACATAGTGTGTTCCAGGCCAGTCAGGACTATACAGTGAAACACTGTCTCAAACAAACAAGCAAATAATAATACAATAAATGTTGCCACCATGCCTAGCTTTCAGGTTATATTGGGCCAAAGATGGTGGCAACAGTGTTTTCTGTTCCACCTGAGATGTTTCCTGTATGCAGAGACACAAGGCCACGTGACTTTGGTTTGAGGGTCTGCTTGTGGGAGATACAACAATAGTTCAGGGATTCAGTTCTGTTTCTCAGTGGCCTGTGTCCCACTCTCTCAAAACTTTGCTCTTAACTCTTCAGTTGATCCTGCAAAGGTGGTAAGATTCCTTCTGTATTAATGTGGGAAACTGAATTCCAGGAAGGGAGAGCACAAGCCTGCTAGGGTCACCCTAAATAAGGCACAGATGCAGGATGTGAAGCAGTACCCATCCACTCCAACAGAATGCTAAGGAACCACGTCTACCCAGACCTAGCCAGGTGTGGTACACGCCTTTGATCCCAGCATTCAGGAGGCAGAGGCAAATGGATCTCTGTGAATTCAAGGCCATTCTGGTCTATAGAGTGAGTTCTGGGCTAGCAAGGGCTACATAGATTCTATCTCAAAATAAATAATAAAATAATTACTAGGCCAAATGTTTCTCATAGCAGCCCCATAGTGTGGAAACTGTCACCAAGCCAATAGTAAAGGCAAGTGAATTTATACAGAGCCGTGTTCTCCTTAGTCCGAACGCCCATGCCAGCCCTGACTATCTGTCCACCGGGTCCCCCGTCTCACCAGCATGTCCAGAGAGCTGGACCCAGGGGTAGTGGTGCTTACGGAAGGACACCATGAAGGGCGAGTACTTCAGAGCTGTCTTCAGCTTCTTCCAGGGCTTGCTCTGTAGGGAGGGCAAGCATGAAGTATGGGTCAAGGTCAGGGAATTACTGTCCTGGGGGCTTCATGGTCCTCAAGTTTATTGGGGTTGCCAAGCCCCACTTAGTCCAGCCGGTGGGGAAGTCTGCCTCTATTATTTTCTCTGTTCTGTCTCTGTGTCTTTGTTGTATGAGCAAGGATAGGCTAGGTTTGGTTACCATAGCAATCACCAAAATTCAGTACCCTAAAACCCACATCACAAAATGTGGAAGCCAAGCCTCTCTGCCTCTAAATCTGGAGCAAACCATAGAGACAAGAGTGAGGCCACAGAAAGAGGCAGCCACAGAATGAGGCAGATGACAAAGGTGAGGAGCTTTGGCTTGTCCCCCTTCTGACAGACTCTGGTCCTTTTTTTTAAAAATTTGCTTACTTTTATTTTATTGGTATTCTGTAAGTATGTCTGTGTGAGGGTGTCAGGTCCCCTGGAACTGAAGTTACAGACAATTGTGAGCTGCCATGTGGGTGCTGGGAATTGAAGCTGGGTCCTCTAGAAAAGAGCAGCCAGTGCTCTTAACCGCTGAGCCATCTCTGCAGCCCTGACTGTTCTCCTGAACTGAGGTTAATGACTTGCTGTGCCAGTGAACTGTGACCGGAAGTGTTACTTCCAGGTGGAAGCTGCAGAGCCAATTCAGATGCCCCATGTTCAGCTCCATGGTGGAGGCAGGGAGCTGGGCAAGCGAACAGGCCTCGGCCACTAAAGGAGGACAGCACAGAGCAGGACCCCCACCCCACAACCATAGCTAATTCATTGTGCAGTATGAGCAAAAGTAAACTTTTGCTGTTGCTCTAAGTCATTCAGATTTGGGGGCAATTTGTTACCATAGCAGATCTTTAAAAGAGTATTTAGACTTACTGATATGTATGGAAGTTTTGCCTACATGTATGTATGTGAACCATATGTATGCCTGGGGCTCATGGAGGTAAGAAGGCACTGACTCCCCTGAAACTGGAATTTATGGATAGTTGTACACTGTCATGTGAGTGCTGGGAACTGAATCCAGGTCCTCTGTAAGAGCCCATGATCTGAACCCTGAGCCATCCCAGCAGACCTTCATTGACTTTGACGAACAGGAAGATAAGCAAGGAGACCTCAAAAGAAATATAGAGGGGCTAGAGAGATGGCTCAGAGGTTGAATGTATACTGTTCTTACAGAGGACCTCAGTTACCCACACTAGACACCCACTGGGGCAGTTCACAACCGCCTGCAACTCCTGCTCCAGAGGCTCTGACACCCTTTTCTGGCCTCCATAGGCACTAAACTCATGTGCACCCTCCACCCCTACACAGGTATATACATAACTAAAAAATAAAAAATCTCATGCAGAGCATGGCACACAACTTAATCCTAGCACTTGGCAGTCAGAGCTCTGGGAATTCATGGCCAGCCTGATATGCATAGCTTCCAGGCTCCAGCTGGCCAGAGTGACACAGGGAGAGACCCTGCCTCAAAAATAAATGAATAAATAATATTAATTTAGTGTGGGTTGTTTTTTGTTTGTTTGTTTGTTTGTTTGTTTGTTTGGAGATACAGTTTCTCTGTGTAGTTCTGGCTGTCTTGGATCTCACTCTGTGGACCAGGCTGGCCTCGAACTCCCAGAGATCCACCTGCTTCTGTGTCCTGAGTGCTGGGATCAGAGGTGTGCACCACTACACCTAGCTGAGACCCTGTTTCAGGGTAACAAAAATTAGGGCCAACAAGATGGCTGAGGGTGGAGAGGGTGGGGATTGGGGGTAAAAGTGCTTGCTGACAAACTGAAGACTTCAGTTCAATCCCCAGAACCCAAAAAAGCAAGAGCACAGAAGGATGGTAGAAAGAAAGATAGATGGAAGGAAAGGGAAAGAGTTGGGGGCGGAGGGAGAGGCAGAGAGAGGGAGTGCAACAGGAAACCAGAGAAGGCAGGGGTGCAGCTCAGCAAAAGTGTGAAGACACAGCTGCCCAGGGCTCTGGACCTGACCCTACACTGCTCAAAAAGAGACAGATCCACAGCGGGACTCAGTCAACTGCATCATGCTGCTGCAGGTCTGACTGAGGCGTGTGTTCGTGCCTGTACACACACACTTACCCCAGGCACACGGTGGCCCGTAGTATGAACTGGGAGAGTAGGTCACCTACAGGGAAGGAAGCTGTGTGCTCACCCTGCATTGCCCCCAGGTTCAAGGGCATGTTTTCTCCCAGCTCTCCAGCACACAGCCAACTGGAGGGAGCCAGGTGCTGAGCAGGGCGTCAGGGTGGTAGACAGCATGGGATCCAGGAAGGACTGTTTTCTCCCGTGGGGAGGAGATGATTAATCAAGGTTCCTGTTTACTAAGCACCTGGAACATTCCAGGCACCATGACAAAGACTGTGTGCCATACCCTATTTAATCCTAAAAACAGCCCCGGGAAGATTGTTGTCTGTGTCACAGGGGAGGAAACAGACTCAGAGGTGAAGCCACTGGCCTATAGACCAGGCACAGTGCTGGGTTTCTGGTTCTACTCTGACCCCACTGCCCTGGAGCTTACCCACTGCATTCCAGCTGGACTGAAGCTTATGGAGGAGGGGGGCTGCTGGGTTACAAGTGTGTCTCTAGCACCTGATGTGACACAGCAGGTGTTTCGAAAACATTGCTTGGAATAAAGGTTACTAGACACTGTCTTTTATTATCATAAACATGTAGTATGCTCTCTTTTTCTCTTTCTCTTGTTCACTGTACTGGAGATGACATCCTAGACTTCCTACATGCTAGACAAACTCACCACAAGTGTTCTACTACTGAGCCACATCCCAGCCCCTCACTGGGGGATTCTAGGCAGGTGCTCTACCACTGAGCCACACCCCAGCCCCTCACTGGAGGATTCTAGGCAGGTGCTCTACCACTGAGCCACACCCCAGCCCCTCACTGGGGGATTCTAGGCAGGTGCTCTACCACTGAGCCACACCCCAGCCCCTCACTGGGGGATTCTAGGCAGGGGCTCTACCACTGAGCCACACCCCAGCCCCTCACTGGGGGATTCTAGGCAGGGGCTCTACCACTGAGCCACACCCCAGCCCCTCACTGGGGGATTCTAGGCAGGGGATCTACCACTGAGCCACACCCCAGCCCCTCACTGGGGGATTCTAGGCAGGGGTTCTACCACTGAGCCACACCCCAGCCCCTCACTGGGGGATTCTAGGCAGGGGCTCTACCACTGAGCCATATCCCCAAGCCTTTCTCTTTTAAGTATATCTTTTTTGTTGGGGGGGGGGGTTCAAGACAGGGTTTCTCTGTGTAGCTTTGCGCCTTTCCTGGATCTCGCTCTGTAGACCAGGCTGGCTTTGAACTCACACAGATCTGCCTGCCTCTGCCTCCTGAGTGCTGGGATTAAAGGCGTGCACCACTACCACCTGGCCTTTTAAGTATATCTTAATCAGGGCTTTCTGGAAATACTTTATCATGGCCTTAGCTCACACGTCCTCCTCCTTCAGGAAGCCCTCTCTGATACCCTAGATCTGGCCAACTGTATACTAGAGACTCCCACAACCCCCTAAGCTTCTCTCATTCATCCCTGACCACACAAGCTATTAGTGTCTGGAGACCCATCTGTGTCTTAAGGGAGGCAACTCTCTCTGAGTTCAAGGTTTTAACTCTGGTCTATGTGGAGTTCCAGGCCAGACAGGACAACATGGTGAGACCCTGTGTTAAACCTGAGAGTCCTAAGGATAATGTTTTAGTCTCACATTTGTCTCATAAGATTAAAAAGAAAGAGCCCTGTCTTGATCCCCAGTGTCCCCAGCAGTACAGGCGCTCAGGAAACAATCATTATCTATTTAGAACAGGATGGGGAAAAGGAAAGGCCAGTTAGGATTAGGAGTTCAAGGTCACTTTCAGCTACATAGTGAGTTCAAGGCCAGCCTGAGCTATGAGATTTTGTTTTAAAAACAAACAAGGTGTGTGTGTGGGAGGGGGGTGACAGAGCTGGGACACTATGGTCAGATGTGATTTCAAAACTAAGAGAAGGAAGCAGGGGCTGTCAGCAGTGAGACAATACAAGCAGGCATCGGTGATGGGGGGCCTCGTACACCCAGGCTTAACAGCAGGACAGTTAGGACAGCAAAGGGTGGCCACCTCAAGATTGGAGGCTCTGACACAGCCTTGGGTTCCCGAGGGCTTTGGGAAGGCAGAGGAAGTGTCTTGGCAAGTGTGGCAACTAAGGAAGCTTCTGGAAAGACGAAGAATTTGAGACAAAGAGGCCTTAGGAAGAAGGCAAGATGGAGACAGATGCATAGGCCAAAGGGGCTAACATGGAAACTTTGAAACCCAACCAGAAATAAGTCCAAAATTGTGGACTTGTCTTAGACAATACTAAGCACAAGATGCCTTTCTGTGCCTCAGTTTCCCCATCTATAAAACAAAGATGAGAAGAACGCTCGTCTCTCAGTACTGCTGGGACTCGAGGACACACCTGAAAGTTTCAGGCCATCCTAGACTACACAGTGAGACTCAATGTCAAACTGAATAGAAGAGAAGGAAGGGGGGCGGGTGGGAGGGAGGGAAGGACAGGCAAGGAAGCGCTGTGTACAGCCTGTGACCTCAGCTACTTGGGAGGCTGACTGAGGTAGGAAAATGGTACGTTCAAGTTTGCCAGGGATACACACCAAGTTCAAGGCCTGCTAACATGGGAAACCTTGCCTCAAAGTAAATACTGGAAAAGAGAACTGAGAATGTAGCTCAGGGGTAGCCTGCCTAGCATTTACAAGGCCCTGGGCTCATTCAACTCCTCAGGTTCAAACACACACACACACCAGAAGCAGGGCCAGTGAGATGGCTCAGCAGATAGATGTACTTTCTGCCAAACCAGACAGCCTGAGTTTGATCCCTAGATCCCAGACAGTGAGAGAAACAACCTCCCCAAGCTGTCCCGTGACCTTCATGTGCATGCTGCAGCATGTGCACATCCACACACTAGACAGAATAAATAAATACAAGGAACAAAACAGCAAAGCAAAGAGGTATAAAGTACCTCGAGCAGGGCATGGTAAAGCATAGCTGTAATCTGAGCACTCAAGAGGCTGAGGCAAGAGCATCGCCATCAGTTCAAACCCAGCCAGGGCCACAGCAGCTACGCAGTGAGTTCCAAGCTAGCCTGTACAACTCAACAAGACTACTTAGCAAGTCTCCAAGGCAGACAGAGAGAGTGGGTAGGAGAGAAAGGATGGAGGGCAGGGAAAGGAGGCAGACATCTAGACAGGCACTTACAGTTTCTAGTATATGAGAAGGGTTTGAATATATATATATATATATATATATATATATATATATATATATATATATATATAGGCAGCTCAGGCACATTTCAAACTTAGGTTAATCTTTTCCTTCAGCCTCCCAAATGCTGAGATTACAGGTGTAAGCCACAGCACCAAGCCTAGGGGCTAAATCTTTGTTTGTTTATAGATAGGGTCTCACTATGTCACCATGCTGGCTGGCCTGGAATTCACTATGTAGACCAGATATACCTGCCTGTGCCTGCGGGATTAAAGGCGTGCACCACCACATAGCTTCCAGGTGGTTAAATCTTAAGTGTGTGACCTCCTTGGATGAATGATTTCATCTCTTGTGCCTCGGTTTCTTCATCTATAAAAAGGGATAACAATAGTATGTGTGTCATAGGGCTGCCGGGAGGCGTAATGAACCAGCGGAGCGTGACGTGAGCATGACAGTTGCTGCCATCCATGTTGCTCTTGCTATTAGTCACGCAGTTCCAGCTCAGCTGTGCAGAGACGTCAAAGAGCTGAGAGGGTAGACACAGGGAAGAGCCATGGCAGAAAGCCCTGGGGGCCTGGCTCTTTTGTGTGGGCATTAGCACGTCTAGGCAGGTCTGTTTCTCACAGCTGGGGCCACATGTGTGAACATGTCCCTGAGGGAGGTACGCTAGCTAAAGGGGGATCAAGGTAGATTCCAAGGGCCCAAGCCCAGTAGGAGGACTCCACAGACAAGCTGGCAAGCAGACGGACTCTGAACTCCACCTGGGGCTCTTTCCACACCTGCATCTGCTCTGCTCCCTCCCTCCCTGAACCTGCCCTGCTTGCTCCTCTGATTCATCAGGACAGAGCCGCACCCACTGTTGGGTGTGAAGGTGGAAAATGTAAATAAGAGTCTGAAGGAGCCCCTTGGGGAGCAGAGGACAATAGGGACACTAGGTGGGTACCTGGGTAGGCTGAGGATGCCTGAGCATTTTGCCCTTTGAACATCTAATGAAAAGCCAGAGATAGCCAGCCTGGTGCTCATGCATGTAATTCCAGCACTTTGAAGGACTGAGGTAACAAGATCCTTATCACAAGTTCAAGGCCAGCCTGGTAGGTACCTGGCCTGGCTGAAGATCCATGAGCATTTTGCCCTTTGAATTTTTTTTTTTAAAGATTGTATTTTAAATTATGTGTATGTGGGTGTGGGCAGGCATATGTGACTGCTGGTACCCACAGAGTAAGAGGCATTGGATCCCCCTGGACATGGAATTACAGGTAGTTGTGAGCCATCCCATCATGCTGGAAATAGAGCTCTGGAATCTTCTGCAAGGGCAGTATGTGCTTTGTTTTGTTTTGTTTTATGAGACAGGGTTTCTGTGGGTAGCTTTGGAGCCTGTCCTGGAACTCACTCTGGTCTCACTCAGAGATCCACCTGCCTCTGCCTCCTGAGTGCTGGGATTAAAGGCATGCGCCACCACTCCCGGCCCAGTATGTGCTGAGCCATCTCTGCAGCCCCCTTAAATAGTTAATGAAAGATAGAACAGATGGGCTTGTTGGCTCATCCCAGCCTTTGGGAACCTCAAGGTAGTAAAACTGTCCTAAATTCAAGGCTAACCTAGATACATGTTGGATACCTGGCTATTCCTGACTATCTGGCCCTTTGACCATCTAATAAAAGCTGGAGACAGCAGGCATGCCTATAAGCCCAGCCTTGGAAAGGCTGATGGGGGACTGGGGAGATGGCTCAAAACACTTGTGCTCCTGCAGAGGGCTGGGGTTCCATTCACAGCACTGACATAGTGGCTCATCACCATCTCTACCTCCAGTTCCCAGGGCTCTACCCCACCCCACATGACCTTCCCAGGCAGCACATCCATGCACATAGTACACATACATACATGCAGGAGAAACACTCATAAAATAAACAAATTCAAATAAAAGTTTTTAAAAAAGGCTTAAGGCATCAGGATGGCCACGAGTTCAAGGCCAGCCTTGCTTCCCAGTGAATATGGTCTACACAGCAAACTATCTCAATGCACCCCACCCCCACCCCCAGCACTATGGAACTTGTCAGTAATCCCAGCACTTAGAGCAGCAGAGGCTGGATAATCAAGAGTTCAAAGCCAGCCTCAGTTACATGGGAAGTTTGAGGTTGAGGTTACAGAAGAGTGTCTAAAGAGGGAAAAAAAAGTAAAAAAGAAAACCATGGGCTCAATCAAGACATCTGAGAATGAGTGTGCATTCCTTCTACCTTATTGGTGTTCCTCAGAGCTGGTTATCAGACCCCTCCAGAGGACTCAACAGAAGTTACAGACTTACACAACCTTACGATGTCAGATGTTCCTAGGCAAGATGGAGTCAGTCAGTGATCCTCCACTGCGGACAGGCCACCCCCCAGAACAAGTGACCAAGGAGGAAAGCCAGAAATGAAAGGGGAAAGGTCCCAGGAGTCATGAAATGGGTTAGTAACCCGGCTGTCAGAGGGAGGTGGTCCCCGGATGGAAGCGGTATCTAGAGAACACTTTCTAAGCCAAGGCAGAACGGATGGGAGGGTGGAGGGCATGCTCTGGGGAAGAATGGGTCCTACTCACTCCAGATCTGTCCTCCGGATCGCTGGTACCTCCGCCCCCAGCTACCAAGTCATCCTCAGATTCATCAAAAGAGGAGGCAGAGGAGAAGCCCCCAGTGCCCCCCTCAATCCGGGATGGGGGTCCAACCGGTTGGGCCTCAGGCTCAGGAGTCTCGGGGGTGATGATGAGGCGGGGTACAGGACACAGGGAGTTGCACCCCAGGTGGGAGCACAGGTTAGTCACCAACTCCCCAGGCTCTGGTTCCTCTAATGGATCATCTCCATTGGATTCCCCCAAAACGCTGTCAGCCCAGGGACCGTCAATGCCAGGTTGAATCCAGGCACCATCAGTGTCTTGTGTTGAAAAACCATTACTTCCAGGCTGTTTCCAGGCTGTCTGAGTACTCTGTCGTATGAGGGAGGCATGAGTTTGGGAGTCTGTCCAGGGGCCGTCGGTGTCATGTGGTGTCCTGGAACCATCCGCGGATGATTCTTCGCAGGGGCCATCAGCCCTTGGTTCTGGTGAGGGGCAGACTCCGTCTGGGTGAGTTTGGAGTTGGGACGTGCTGAGGTGGGTCCGGAGGTGATCAGCCCAGGGCTTGTCCCTCTCTGGCAGAGTCTGCCACAGCTCGAGTCTTTCCAGTCCGGTCCAGGACTCATCAAGCCCTGGTTGGATATAGAGGCTGGCTCTCTTTGGCTGAGACGGGAGGTCGGATTTATGAGGATCAGTTCGAAAGCCATCTGTCCAGGAACCGGCCATCTCCATCTCTACCCCGGCGCCGTTCCTTTCTGGAAGTGTCTGGAGGTTGGACCCGTCTAGCTCCTTATTTTGGCTGGGCTTCTCCGACTCTGCTCCTAGCCCAGCTGCTTCGCACACCGCGTGCCCGTCTCCACAAGATTCTGCCTGTGGATCATCCGGACACCTCACAGGCCCGAGGTCGGTTCTCTCCGCCTCAGAGTGCAGGCTGGACCCCTCAGTCCAGGCCTGAGGCCCGCCCCTCTCTGACCGTCCCGTCGGGCCACCCGCTCCGGGCCCAGGTCGCTGCAGTCCCGGCTGTCGCCGCCGCCCACCTCGCAGCGCCTCCAGCCCCATGCGGGCCCCGGCGGGCAGTGCTCCGGCCTCCGCCTCGCTCAGGCTCCCCCGGCACGGGCAGCGCCTCATGCCCGCTCCCTCGGCTCGGGCTTCGGCCCGTCCGGCCCCACCTTCCCCTTTAAATCCTACGAGGGGTGTGGCTGGGGCGCCCCAACTCGTGGGTTCCGGCCCGCCGAGCTCCAGGCCGCCCGGACACGCAGGGGTTAACCGATACTCCGCCTCCCAGGGAAAGCCCAAAACACCGCCCCCCACCGGATGTGACGAACGTGGGGCGGAACCTCGGCTGGCACCGCGGGTCTCACTGGGAAAGAAAGAGCTGTGTGCTCCTGATGCTGATCTGGGTCTAGGTCGCGCGTGGATCCTTTTCCCTGCGTCCACATCAGTGCAACCCACGCACAAGTTCAGCCACGCATTCATTCAACATTCAGGGACAAGATGGACTTTCCAAAGACTTAAGAGATCCCGCGGGCGTAAGTTTGAGTGCCTCCGCAGTCACTTCCCAGCCGTCGTTACCTTGAGCGAGTGTCTTTACCTACTTCTACTAAATTTCCCGTAAGAAACCTGATGTCTAGATGGGCACGGTGCTACAAGCCTGTAATCCCAGCACTTGGGGGTGGACGTAGGAGGTTCAGGAGTTCAAGGTCATCTTTAGCTACGTAGTCAGTCCCAAGTCTGGGCTACAAGGGACCTGTCTCAAAACACACACACACACACACACACATACACTCACACGAGAGGGGACTGAGATAACTCAGCAGGTCCATCGAGCCTGATGACCTGAGTTCTATCCCACGACCACATGGAGATTCATGCTCCCACCACACAGCATAAATAAATGTTCGGGGGTTTTTGTTTTTAAAGAATTACGGGGCTAGAGAGATGGCTGAGCAGTTAAGAGCACTATTTGCCCTTGTAGAGGATTGGAGTTCGTTTTCCAGCACCCTCTATGGGGGCTGGCAGTCATCTGTAATTACAATTCCAGAGGATTGGATACCCTCTTCTGGCTGCCTGAGGACATACACAGGGTACAAAGACATATATGCAGGCAAAAACACTCATACACATAAAATAAAAATAAGCCAGTGGGTCATGGTCCATGCCTTTGATCCCAGCACATGGGAGGCAGAGGCAGGCCTGGTCTACAGATTGAGTTCCAAGACAGCCAGGGCTACACAGAGAAACCATGTCTCAAAAAAATAAACAAGCATAAAATAAAATAAAAATGAATCTTTTTAGTCTTGGCATGGTAGCTCACGCCCAGTACTCAGGAGGCAGAGGTAGACAGATCTCTGTGAGTTTATGCCAGTTCTAGGGCAGCCAGAGCTACATATAAAAACACTTTCAAAAAATAATAATGATAAATACGTAAATCCTCTTTTTTTTTTTCTTTTTTTAAGGAATTCCAGGGGCTGGAGAGTTGGCTCAGAGATTAAGAGCCCTGGCTGCTCTTCCAGAGGACCCTGCTTCAAATCCCAGCACCCACATGGCAGATTACAACTGTCCGTAACTCCAGTTCCAGAGGATCTGACACACACAGATATACACATATGCATACTTTAAAATAAAATATGTCTTTTTAAAAGATTTATTTATTTATTTATTATGTACACAGAAGAGGGCGCCAGATCTGATTACAGATGGTTGTGAGCCACCATGTGGGTGCTGGGAATTGAACTCAGGACCTCTGGAAGAGCAGTCGGTGCTCTTAACCTCTAAGCCATCTCTCTAGCCCCCAATAAAATAAGTCTTTAAAAAGGAATTCCAATGTTTAAAACAAAGAAATCTCATGTCTAAGCCATGAGTGATGGCACACTCCGTTAACAGCAGAGTGCACTCTGGAGGCAGACACAAGATGTTCACTAGCTCAACACCAACCTGAGCTAGATGGCGAGAGCCTATCTCAAAAAAGCAGAGGCTGGGGATTTACCTTTGTGGCAGAGCATAAGTACAGGGCCCTGGATTTTTAAATAACTAAATAAAGATGATCTCATGTCCTGAGGATTACGTATCAGGACGTGACACTGGATCACTTGGCAGTAAGGGATGCTGCAGTACAAGGTTGATCTGTTATTTAGTTTTACTTTTTGTATGTGTGTGTCTGTGCAGGTACATTCAGGTGCCTTTGGAGGCCAGAAGCGGGTGTCAGATCTGGAGCTGGGGTTACAGATGGTTGTAAGCTTCCCAGGGTGGGCTCTGGAAACTGAACTCAGATCCTCTGGAAGAAAAGCAAGTGGTTTTTAACTCAACTGCTGAGCCGTTTCTCCAGCCCTGCCCACCCCCACCTTTGATGCTGGGGATCATACATGCTCTATCACTGACATACACCTCCAGCTCCATTTCCTCTTTTTATTTGAGATAGGGTCTCATGTAGCTCAGGCTGCTCTCAAACCCAAGGATGACCTTAAATTCTTGATCTTCCTGCCACTGTCTTCCAAATGCTGGGATTATAGACATGCACCACCATGGATAGGGCTTTGTGGTCCCGGTTCACCAGGAAGAACTTTGAGACTTCTGCTCTTCCCTGGCCTTTGTTTGCAATGTGTGCTATGAACTCGGGTATATGAAGTATGTGGTACAAGTCCATAGTGAGTCATGGCCCTATAGGATTATTGTCTGAGGTGATTGTTCAACCTATCCCTTATGGTGAGCAGTCTGCAGCTCCCGAGTCAGACCCTCACCTTTGGAGGAGGACAGGAGGTGCTTTCAGTCTTGAAATTGAGTCACCCATGTGAGCACAGGCCCAAGGCTCCAGGATGAGTCATCTCTTCACAGGCTAATGAGAAGTCAGAGACGGGAACCCACCTCATACATTATACACATTTGAGAACATGCAGTCCAGAGGCGGAGGAGGGCTCTTCTGAGGTCACAAAGCAAAGGGACAGACACAGGGAGACCTAATTCCCGACAAAGAGGGTGGGGCTAGACAGAGAGGAGGGTGCAGTAAGGAACACATCTGCAGTTCTCCCTCTCTTCCGCGGTGGGAAAGATGTCCCAACCACCAGCTGTTTCTATTCCAGACAAGAAGAATGAGTCAATTTTCTTCCATGCCAAGGCTCCTGACTCAGCACTGGGAATCTTGACTGAGTATGTTCTGGGAAATGTCCATCCTTCAGGAGACAGAGGGCCCCACTGAGGCCATCTCCTGAGTGGGTGGGGAGTAGAGAGTAGGGTGCAGGAGGGAACACAGGGACAGTATGCAGCCAAGGGGAGTTAAGTTGAAGGCCTGAGCAGGAAAACAGTTCATAAGCAAGGCAGTGGATTTAAATGTGCAAGGAAGGAGGCTGGGTGCCAGGATGTGGGTGTTGGTGCAGACTGGAGAGGCTCTGTGTGCAAGGAAAATGTTTGGAAGACTGTTCAGATTGCTGGGGGCGTGGCTCAGTGCTGTGGGATGGTGAACCCTAGTCTACAGCTCAGTGGTGGAGAAGCTTGCTTAGCATGCACGTGCGCCAGGATTTGTGCAGCCGCTGGCGGGGGCTGGGGGGTAGATCTAAACACATAGGGTAGCGTTTGAGCTTGTCAGGAGGAAATGTAGCTGGATGTTAATGGTGCATATGTGCAATTTCAGGAGGTGGGAAGTGGAGACAAGATCAGGAATTCAAGGGCATCCATCATTGGCTACAAGAGAGAGGGAGGGGCTTGAAAGAGGAAAAAAAAATAGGGAGGAGAGAAGGGGAGGATGCTTCCTATGCTTTCAAGAAAGCGTATTTCTGGTGCTCACGTGCCTACCGGCTGACCCTGAGGACCCACTGAGCCAATGCCTAGGTCCCACCCCCTTGCCACGCCTCCTCACTCAGCCGGGTATATTTTGTACAAGTCAGCAAGCTGCTGCGCTACCATTGGCTGGCTGGTCAGAGGGGGACGGGCATGCAGATGTTCCCGGAAGCTCAGGAGGCCAATGTGCTATACTGGGAGCCTGAGCCTGGTGGACTGGGTGCTTAGCAACGGGGAAGGTGCCCCGTAACGGGGTGTTTTGGGGGGAACGGGAGGAACTGTGAATACTTAGCAGCCCGGGGTAAGGCGGTGCCTAGCAACAAGAGGGGCTCTGAGAAGCAGAGAGTAGTCCTAGAGGATCTGTGGGTGTCTAGCAACAGGGAGGACCCTAGCAACGGCGAGGCTTATGGGGGGGGGGGGCTTGGGGAGGCGCTTAGGGAAAACCTGAGTTCTTAGCAATTGGGGGGATAACTAGGAGAAACTTGGAAATCAATTAACGGGGAGGGGGGCTCAAAGAACGGGGTGAAACAAGGAGGCCCAGTCCTGTAATCCTTACTACCCCTTAGGTAATGTGGCTGGAGCTAGGGGCCGTGCTGCGCGGGACCCGTGGACTGCTGGGCAGGACTGTTCATCTGCCCTGTGGGGCCCTGGGGCTTAGGCCCCACTGGTGGGTAAGAGGCTGGGGAGGGGGCCTCCAAGGACAAGAGGCTGAGGGAAGCTTGAGAGGGTAAAATGATAGAGAGGCATCCAAAAAGGAGAGCTACTCTCCACTGTACTAAAATCCAGTTCTCTGCAGGGACCATGTAGGGGTTGTCGGGCCCAAAATGTTCATCAAGACCGGCCAGGAAGAGGCCTAAGTGAGGAGGACATTCGCAGGGCACGAGAGGCCCGCCCCAGGAAGGCGCCCCGTCCCCAGGTATCATTGCTCCCTGCCCTTTTACCCCCGCCCCATACTCGGGGAGGCCACTGGATCCGGATCTTGAGGAAGGTGGCAGCAGGCTGGCAGGCTCGTCTGCCACTCTGCCCACCTTCCCTGCCTTTCTCAGCTTAGTGATCGCTCACGTGAACGCAAGGTTCCTGCCTCCCGCATCAGTCGCCTGGCCAGCTTTGGGGGTAGGTGTGGCTTGGGGGATCTTCATGTGACCTAGATCAGAGGCAACATTTGCAGGGTGAAGTAAGGGAAGGGATGAATCAGAGACAGGGTGAGAAAGGAAAGACCTGCAAATCCCAGAAAAATAGAAATGTAAACCTTAACATTTATTGAAAACCTGCAATGAGCAAGATCTTGTACAGTGTGTTCTTTTCTTCTTCTATTGATGGAGGAGTGAAGGCCGGGTGGGGGTGGTGGGGGTCGGGGGTGGAGGTGTGTGTGGGGGGTGACCTGACTTTAGGTCCTGTAGCAGGATTGTTCAAACCTGTATGAAATAAAGGAATGTGTTGCAGCCAACGTTTAAGAAAGGAGAGGAGGAGGAGGCCAGGGCAGCCATCTGTAATTTCAGCAGTTGCCATGTAGGTAGGGACAGGAAGACAAGTGTTCAAGATCGTCACTGGCTACAGAGAGTTTGAGGCCTGGGCCCCATGTAAAGGGGAGAGGGAGAGGAGGGGGAGGGGAAGGAGGGGAAGGAGGGGAAGGGAGAGGACAGGGAGGAGGGGAGGGAGAGGACAGGGAGGAGGAGGGGGAGGAGGGGCTGGGCATGGTAACGCAGGCTTTCGTAAACTCTGCTCTTGAGAGGCTGAGGCCAGAGGATTGAAGAGCCAGGCCTGGTGGTGCATGCTGGAGGTCCAGCTGCCCGTCAGGTTAATGTAGGGCTGCTTGAACCCACAAATTCACCTGGGCATCATGGACCTTCTTTCAAGAAAGAGAGAGAGAGAGAGAGGAGGGGAGGAAATTAGTGAGAGGGAGGGAGAGAGAGAGAGAAAGAGAAAATAGCATAGAAGAAAATATAAATAAATATTAAGTATGGATACGTGAATGTTTATACACACATGATCTTGTTTGTTTTTGAGGCAGGGTTTCACTATGCAGCCCTAGCTGCCTGAAAGCAGGCTGTCCTGGAACACAGAGATCTGCCTGCCGCCGCCTCCCAAGTGCTGGGATGAAAGGCGCACTCCACCATGCCCTCCCAACACTCCTCAACACACAAATACTTCTTCTGATATTATCTCCTGCAAGCTAGTCTAGCCTCAAACCTCTGAGCCTTCTCATCCACCTTCCAAGTGTTCGGAAAACAGGCCCTGCTCTCTACAGGTTATTATAATGTAATATCTCATTCATCACAGGTCATAGCTCAGATGTTAAAGGTAGGCTCAGTTGAGCATTCTGAGTAGAACCTGGGCAACGGTATGCCCAGGGTTTCAGAGCAGAGGGATATTCTCATTCATGATTGGGAAATTTACTTCACTTCTCTGAGCTTCAGTTTCCCTTCCTACAAAATGTAAGTTTTTCTGTCAAATACATTTCAGAGAAGTACAAGAACAAAACTAGGTAATACATGGGACACACTGGCATCAGTATACGGCATGGAGATACAGAAGGAGAACATAGCATACTTGGCAAATGCCAGCTGCAAGCTAGAGGTGGGGACAGTGAACGAGGTGTGGAGCCTAGCATATCTTTAAGAACAAGAGTCAAGGGCTGGAGAGATGGCTCAGCAGTTAAGAGCACTGGCTGCTCTTCCAGAGGTCCTGAGTTCAATTCCCAGCAACCACATGGTGGCTCACACTGTCTATAGTGGGATCTGATGCCCTCTTCTGGCATAAAGTAGGACATGCACATAAAGCATATATATACATATAAAAGAACAAGAGTCAAAGTCTGGAATGGTAGTACATTCCTTTAATCCCAACGCTTGGGCAGAGGCAGGTAGATCTCTAAGTTCTAGGCCAACTTTGGTCTATAGAGCCAGTTCCAGGCCAGCCAGGGCTACACATTGAGTGCTTATCTCCAAAAAATATACAAGAGGAGAATGAAAGCAGATGAGAACATTGAAGGAGGGAATGAAGAGTGGGCCTGGGTTATACCATATTGCAGGGAGAGGAAGCCATGGGAAATAAGTGACTTGGGCAGAAAGAGAAGGGCTGAGAAGCAATTCCAGGATACAGCTTGGAATTGACATCCCTGAGGCCCTGGGTTCCGTCCCCAGAACTGCAAGGGAGAATATATACATTTGTTTTATTTTTCGAGACAGGCTTTCTCAGTGTAACAGTCTTGTTGGCTGTCCTGGGACTCTCTTTGTAGACCAGGCTGGCCTCAGACTCACTAAGATCTGCCTGCCCCTGACTCCCAAGTGCTGGGACTAAAGGCGTGTGCCACCACTGCCCGGCAAATAAATATATATGTATAAAGGAATAAAAAAGTAAGGCCAAGTGTGGTGGCATATGCCTAAAATCTCGGCACTGAGAGGTAAAAGGAGAATCAGGAGTTCAAGGTAACATAGTGAGTTTTAGGTTAGACAGAAAAGCCAGTTCCAGACCAGACTGGCCAATTTAGTAAGACCCTGTCTTAATTTTTTTTTTTTTTTTTTTTTAGCTGAGGATTGAACCCAGGGCTTTGCGGTTGCTAGGCAAGCGCTCTACCACTGAGCTAAATCCCCAACCCCCCCTCCTTTTTTTTTTTAAGATGCTAGGGATGTAGAGTTTTTGGTAGCATCTGTGAAACACTGTGTTTAGTCAGTGTTGTGCCCGAAGAAAAGAAAAGCTGGGGATGCAGGTCCACTAGGAGGGTGCTTGCCTATTAACTGAGGAATAAAAGGTCTCTAGACAGCCGTCCGAGAGGCAGGAGTGAGCGTCTGAGAGAGGAGGCCGGGTAGGCAGGCACAGAGCCTCCTTTCTTGTTCTCCAGGGCTGGCTGTGGGCTTGGGCCTGGGAGCACTGGCTGAGGTGACCAAGAAGTCGCTGCCAGGAGGAGGTGCACCGCACAGTGAGTAAAACAGCCTCACCTGTTCATCCAGCTCCCGGCCTCCAGGGCTCGGCTTCTGGCAGAGGGCCGCTTACTAGTGATGGGCTGGGCATGGGTGTGTGCAGCTCCGTAGTAAATTGTTTATCTAGCACACAGAAGTCACACACTGACTGGTCGCCATGATCCACACCAGGTGACTCACAACTGCCTGTAACTCCAGCTCTGAGGAATCCAGTGCTCTCTTCTGGCTGCTCCAGATTTCAGCACACACATGGCATACACACACGCGCACACACACAAATTTAAAAAAAATTTTTTTTCTTTTGAGACAGGATTTCTCTGTGTAGCCCTGGCTGTCCTGAAACTCACTCTGTAGCCCCAACTGCCCTTGAATTTACAGGTTTTTCCCTGCCTCTGGCCTCTTGCTTACTGGGATTACAGTTGTGAATCCTCATGCCTAGCTTTTTTTTTTTTTTTAAGATTATCATTCTTGTCTATAATATCAGCACTCAGGAAGCAGAGGCAAGAGGGTTTTATGAGTTTGAGGCTTTCTAAGCTACATTGTAGGTTTAGAAAACTGGAAATGACATGCACAACCTTAATCCCAGCACTCAGGAGGTAGAGGCAGAGAACTCTCTGTGAGTTCGAGGCCAGCCTGATCTACAGGGCTGTTACACAGAGAAACAAAAATAAAAAACCAACTAAATAAACAAACAAACAGCAACAACCAAAAAGAAAAGAAAGGTTCTTTCTGTGCACATGATACTGATGCTTACTTCTTGCTACAGAGGGTGGCTCTGGACTGGGTTCCAGTCCATTCCTTTCAGAGGCCAACGCTGAGAGGATCGTGCAGACCTTATGTACAGTCCGGGGGGCTGCCCTCAAGATCGGCCAGATGCTCAGCATCCAGGGTACAGCATGACTCTCAACTCCTGACCTATGAACTCATTCCCACCCTACCCCACCCAGCAGCGAGCCCTGATTTCAGGTGCTTACATGGACCCCCCTCTCCATCTCCCTTACTATTCCCCTCATTCCACTGTCTCCTAAGACAATAGCTTCATCAGCCCCCAGCTGCAGCAAATCTTTGAGAGAGTCCGCCAGAGTGCCGACTTCATGCCCCGCTGGCAGATGCTGGTGAGTATTCAGTTTGGGTGACTGGTGACTTGGTAGCCCATGTCAGTGGATTGCATAAATTGACATAATCTACAAAGCACTTAGTTTATATTACATAAAGTTCTTAAACCTGTCCGTGTTATTCCATGAGTGACATGCAAGTTTGAGCTGTGATTAATTAAAGGAGATCATGCTAGGACATGATGTCACACACTTGTGGTTTTTTTTTTGGTTTTTTTGTTTTTTGTTTTTTGTTTTTTGTTTTTCAAGACAGGGTTTCTCTGTGTAGCTTTGTGCCTTTTCTGGAGCTCACGTGGTAGCCCAGGTTGGCCTCGAACTCACGGAGATCTGCCTGGCTCTGCCTCCTGAGTGCTGGGATTAAAGGCATGCACCACCACTGCCCAGCCTGATGTCACACACTTGTAATCCTAGCACTTGGAGATAGGAGCAGTAGGATCAGGAGTTCAAGGTCATCCTGGGCTACCTGTCTCAAACAAACAAACAAAATTAAAGGAGATTTTATCCATAAATAGGATAGCATAATACCTGGTAGCGAGCTGCTCTGTAACAGCATGAGAGCGTAGGCTCCAGCCACCTGCTTGCCTACTGTCTGTGTTGTGCTGCTTACCTGTGCTTTCTGAGCCACGCTAAACATGCCAGAACCAAAGGAAGCCCGGCTTCATCTTCATCATGCCACTTTATGATGTAATGATATGGGGATCTAATAAGGAATGTTATCAGTCTTCATTAACAATCTCCTAGGGCGGTGGTGGTGCACACCTTTAGTCCCAGCACTCAGGCGGATCTCTGTGAGTTCAAGGGTAACCTGGTCTACAGAGTGAGTTCCAGGCCAGTCAGGACTTCACAGTGAGACCCTGCCCCTGAAAAATAAAAACGACAACGTTGGTGTTCCTCCTGTGGAACTCCTCTGAGTCTTAGGAGCTCCATCCCACTTTCCTCAATAACTCCACATTTGTTTCCTCCACTGAAACACAAAATAAATAACTGCGCCTGGCTACTCCGTCACCTGGGCAAGAGACTTCTCCCTGATCCTTAGTTTTCACATCTGTAAAATGATGTATCAGCCAAGGGTGAGCCCCGAGGTTGCTAACACAGGTGCTCAGTACAGGGAATAAACTCAGCTGACTGGAACTATGATGCTAACTGTCATGCTCACTCCCTTCAGAAAGTTCTAGAAGAGGAGCTGGGCAAGGACTGGCAGGAAAAGGTGGCCTCCCTCGAGGAAGTGCCCTTTGCTGCTGCCTCCATTGGGCAGGTACACCAAGGCATGCTAAAGGATGGGACTGAGGTGGCTGTGAAGATCCAGGTGAGCAGGGAGGCTGGGCAGGAGTGGGGGTGGGCACTGTGCTGTCCCTGTGTATGACTCCCGACCCCTCCTCCCTCCTGACAGTACCCAGGTGTTGCCCAGAGCATCCAGAGTGACGTGCAGAACCTACTGGCCCTGCTAAAGATGAGTGTGGGCCTGCCAGAGGGTGAGTTGCCATGTCTGTCCCCACCAAGGGAGGGGTGCCTCACGGGAGGAAGTGGGGCTAGCCTGGGACAGCATCGAGAGTGCACACACATCACAAAAGGATGCCAAACAGAAAGTCCAGTGAGCATGAGTGAATGTGGCACAGCTGCAAAGAAACAAGCCCAGATCAAATGCACAGACAGACAGACTGGTGTGCAGGGAACCACAGAAGCTAGTGGGCAGCACCTCTGTGCTGCATCCAGTGAGCACTCACCTGTAGAAGACAGCGCGGTATGTATGCTTGTGGGAAAGGAAGGGAGTCGAGATGCAGACAGGCCTGGAAGTGAGATAAGAGGAAGAGGACAGCGTGAGTTTAGCATAGACCAGAGACCCAAGATGGCTGGGGTGGGGCTCACAAGAGTGTAGTCCGGCGTGCACAAGCCCAGGGTTGAGCTCAGAAGGTCAAGGTCATCCTTGGCTAAGCAGCGGGTGAAAAGAACTGCAGTCCCCATAACAGCACCAAACCCAGGAGACAGACTTCCACAGAGACCGCAGTTGTAGGAAAGACAGAGGGAAGGTGAGTCCAAGGGGAGGTGGGTGCACGGGGAATCTGAGGCAGGAGGATTGCTGAAAGTTAGGTCAAGCCTGGACTACATCGAGAGACCCTATTACAAATGCAAAGCCAAGCATGGTAGCGTGTCTGTAGTCCCAGTATTTAGGAGGTGGAAGCAGGAGGATCAGGAGTTCAGAGTCAGCTTTGTCTGCATATTGAGTTGAAGGCCAGCCTGGGCTATATGAGAGCGTGTCTTTTAAAGAAAAGAGGGGCTGGGCATTGGTGGCACACGCCTTTAATCCCAGCACTCTGGAGGAAGAAGCAGATGGATCTCTGTGAGTTCGAGGCCAGCCTGGTGTCCAAAGTGAGTTCCAGGAAAGGCGCAAAGCTACACAGAGAAACCCTGTCTCGAGAAACCAGAGAGAGAGAGAGAGAGAGAGAGAGAATAAAAAATGAGGACTGGAAATCATAGTCTATATAAGACTAAAGACCTTATAGCTTAACTTGACAATTCAAAACTACTGGTATATGGAGGCCATCGCAATAGAATAAAAATAAACTCAGAGACTGGATAAATGTTTGCAAAATGTATGTCTTGCAAAAAGTTGGTTGGTAAAATATAAAACACATGAACTTCTTTAAAACTCAACATAAAAAACCAATTAATACAATAAAATGGGAAGAAAGTCTAAATAGATACCTCCTGAAAGAACATATACAAAGCACAAAATTCTGTTATAAAAAAAAAAAAATGCTTACATCCTTGGGGATTTATAAATCAGAATAAAATGGTCCGCCACCATAAACCTATTAGAGCTGTAGTGATCCCCAGTGCTGGCGACATCAAACACATAGGACTTTGAACACAGAAACTGTCATTCAATGCTCATAAGAAAATTGAAAAATGGCATCTTACAAAATGTTATTTCTAAGTCGGCAGCAAACCCTAGGTCACCTAGTATACCTCTTTTATTATCTTCTAGATCTTCTGGTGTTTTCTGTTGAAGAGTTCTAATCCATTACACTTCCTGAGTAAATTTGTAAAATGTGTAAAGAGTATGTGTAAATTCAAGTTTTTACACTTGATTCGTGCTGAATCTATTTGTTGAAGAGACTCTTCTCCAATAAATCATCTTTGTTTTAAAAAAAGAAAAGGAGGAATGAAAAAAGGGGGTACAAGTCAGGAACAGAGGTGCAGTGAGAGCCGTAGAAAGAGAGATGCATAGAAAACAGAGAGGACGGGCCCATGGGAGCCTGGGGGTTCTGGCAGGGGCCAGGCAGCCATCCTCAGCTGCCATCCCTCCACCGCACCCCAGGGCTGTTTGCTGAGCAGAGCCTGCAGGCCTTGCAGCAAGAGCTGGCTTGGGAGTGTGACTACCGAAGAGAGGCTGCTTGTGCCCAGACCTTCAGGTAAGCTGACACCCCCAGCAGCTCTGGGGTGGGTGGGGGTGGGAGCAGGACAATGGGACTCCTTCCCTGCAGCAGTCTCCCCTCCCATCGGGCTGGGCTGGATGTGCTCGCTAACCTCTGGCAGTCTTCATCTTCACATGGCACTGCAGACTCCTCTTTCTCTCTTTGGTTCTTTTATCTATCCATCTATTCCTTATTCTTGCATGTTCTCTAGGGCCTGCACAGGTCACTTCTCTCAGAGTGTCATATCTGCTGCGGTCTCACAAAGGGGTTCAATTGCACCATGAGGTGCAGATAGGCCTGCTAGCGTGAGGAAGGGTAAGCATTCTGCAGCATCAGGGCCGGAGGACACCAGCTCCTTCTCCACAATAGGCAGAAAAAAACAGTGTCAACATCTGGGAAGCCAGGGTCGGTCTCACTATGTAGTGCCTGCTGGCCTGGACCTTGAACTTATGGAGATCCACCTTTGTCTCCTAAGTACCGAGATTAAAGGCATGCGTCACCATGTCATCTCAGCCTTATTTACTTTTAAATTTTATTTTAAACCAGGCATAATAAGGTACACCTTTAATCTTACCACTTGGCAGTCAGAGGCAGGTGGATTCTGTAAGTTCAAGGCCAGCCTCATCTATATAGAGAGTTCCAGGCCAGCCAGGGCTACATAATGAGACTCTGTTTCAAAACACCAATAAAAACAAGAAACTTTTTAGTTTGTTTTGTGTATGGATTTTTTTCTCTTTTGTGCCTGCACATGTGTCTGTGCACCACATGGATGCAGTGCCCATAGAGACCAGAAGAGGGTTTGAGTCCGCCTGGAACTGGAATTATAGACGGCTGTGAGTCACCTTGTGGATGCTGGGAACCAAATCTGGGTCTTCTGGAAGAATAGCCAGTGCTTCTAAAAGGAGCCATCTCTCCAGCCCCTCAGCCTTCTCCTTTGAGATCAAATCTCTTGCTGAAACTAGAACTCCCTGATTGGACTAACTGGCTGGCCAGCAGACCCAGGGATCCTCCTGTGTCTGTCTCCTTGGTGTTGGGATTACAGGTGTATACTGCCTTTTTGTGTGTGTGTGTGTGACTGTTTACAGGGTTCTGGGGTCAAACTCAAGTCCTCCTGCTGAGTGGCAAGCAGCTTACCCACTGAGCTATGTCCTCAGTTCCTGAAAGAGCCCTATGTCCTCATAGCTCAGCAACCCTACCATCAGCCTTCTTGATAAATTCTGTATGGACATTTATATTGTATACCATCAGAATTTTCTAGAATACTTAAAGCACCAATGTGTACACATCCCAACCTAGGAACCCAAGTCTATCGGATCTGTCCAGCAAGATGGACAGATAAGTTGTGGTGGTTTTGTTTTTGTTTTTGAGATAGGGTCTCACTATGTATCCCTGGCTGGCCTTGAACTTGCTCCAATCATTCTGACTCTGCCTCCCAAGTGCTGGGATTACAAGCATGCCCCATACCTGGCTTTTATGGTGTTTTTAATTACCAGTTGAATCTTTAAAATTTTTTTTTTCCAGAGCTGAGGACCAAACCCAGGGCCTTGTGCTTGTTAGGCAAGCGCTCTACCACTGAGCTAATCCCCAACCCCTAAAAATTTTTTATTTATTTATTTTAATTATTTTAAATGTGAGACTTTGGATTCCGCTGGAGCTGGCAGTATAGGCTGTTGTGAACAACCTAAAGTGAGCACTGGGGACAGAACTGGAGTCCTCTGGAAGAACAGCCAACATGCTCCCAACTACTGAGTCCTCTCTCTAGCCA
The DNA here is from genome assembly GCF_903995425.1 of Onychomys torridus. NCBI lineage: Eukaryota > Metazoa > Chordata > Mammalia > Rodentia > Cricetidae > Onychomys > Onychomys torridus. The sequence continues at coordinate 15,429,993 of NC_050443.1, forward strand.
GCTCCCCTTCTCCCCCCACCCCACTCCCCTTATTTTTTGAGACAGGATCTCCATATGTAGCCTGAGCAGTTCTGGAACTCACTATGTGGCTGTGCTGGCTTTGCACTCCTAATCCTGCTGCCTCCGCCTCTTCACTGCATGTGCCACCACATCCGGGTCTCAGTGGCAGACTGTGTGAAGAGGAAAGTGAACAGACTATAGCTGTGCAAAACAGTGTGGCTATACTTGGAATTATGGTCATGTGTAACAATTAAGGACCCCAGTCCAAGGGTGTAGCTAGTGGGTGTTTGCATAGCATACATCATGCTCTGGATTCGACCCCAGCATCACATAATCCAGGTATGGTGGCTCATGCCTATAATCCTAACACTCAGGAGATGGAAACTGGAAGATTAGAAGTTCAAGGCCATCCTCTGCAACATAGCTGAGTCAGAGGCAGCCTGGGCTATATGAGACATCATCTCAAAAAGCAAAACAGAACAAAACAAAAAAACAAAAACAAGAGACACCTTGAGAGGAACCCCTACAGTATGGCTCACAAGTCTGCTGTGACTCCCAGCATGACTCCAAGCTCAGGAGACAGGGTGAAGAGACAATCCAGACATTCAAAACATGTGTCTGGACCCTGATGAATTTGGGATTCAGTCTCAGGTCAGCCCTTACCAGGCTGTAAGGCTTATCAGGCTTATCAGGTGACCTGATTCTGTACAGTGGCCTCAGGAGAGCATTCTCATGGGGAGGTGTGCTGATTAAATGCTTAGGACAGCCTTGGCTCTTGAGAAGTTGAGCCAGTACCAGAGACCACACAAAGTAGGACTAAACACCAGCCCAAAGCAGGACACTGCGGAGCAGAGTGACCCGGGATGACAGGCCAGAGCAGCCCCATGTAGGATCTGGGGACATTTTCCCAGCCATCCTCATACCTCTGGTGCCTGCCCATCTGCCTGTTCCCAACATCCCCACAGTTTGCTCACTCATCTTCTTCACCCCTGGTCTACCTGGACACATGTCCCTCAGTTTATCACTCATCCCTCTGTTGGCCTCACCCATCCACCCACACCAGCATGTACAGTACCAAAGAAGGACTTTTGTCTTTATCGAGGAGGTGATATCTGTACAGGTGTGTTCATGTATGTTCAAGGCATCCAGAGAACAACCCTAGTTAGGTCCCATCTGTGTTTTGTGACAGCATCTCTCTCTGGCCCAGAACTGGACAAGCAGGTTAGCCTGGCTGCCCATTGAGCCCCAGGGACCTCCTGTTGCTGCTTCCCCCAGTTGTGTGCACCACACTCAACCCATGGGTTCTGGTGATAAACTTGGGCCCTCATGCTTATGTGGTACTTTATTCACGGAGATATCCCCTTGGCCCTTTTTTGTTTGTTTTGGGGCTAGAATGCCATGTAGCCCAGACTAGCCTCAAAGTCCCTATCTGGCTGAGGATACCCTTGAACTCTACTTCTCCATGCTAGGATTATAAGCATGTACACCACACCAGGGTCTCAATGGTAGACTGTTAGATGACAGGGAAGACTCCCACTGTGATGTTGTGACTGTCAACCTGCTGAAATAGGTACTCTTGGGAGGGAAGTGTATGTATTTCACACATATCCTTCTTGCCTCCAGCTCCCAGTTGCTGAGATTACCGGCATCCGCCACCACGTGTAGATCAGGAAAGGATTCTTCAATTTGTTTACCACTATTCAGAGTACAGGACCCTCCTGCATCTATAGGGGACAAATTCTTAGACACCCTTAGTGAGTTCCAAACCCTGCATAGACTGTTTTTTTGTTCCGTATGTATGGAGAAGTCAGACTTATAAATTAGGGACAGTGTTTTCTGATGCAACATGTTGATATTTCTAGGAAGATTTCTATTCCAGGCTTTTGCCCACAAATTGAATACCTCTCACCTTTGTTCAGACTGTCATCCTCCTGCCTCAGCCTTCTGAATGCTGGGATTAGAGGCCTGTGCTGCTTTTCACGGTGCTTTCCTCACCTCAAGCCAGCATCAGTCATGCATGGGTGTAACTTTTGCAGCTTGTAGTAAACTAGCGCAGAGTTCTCTTCCTCACAGCTTCCCAGATAGATTTATCCTCGATAAGAATCTGAATGGACTATGGTTTCTTTCCTCATTGAACCTGAGCATTTTGTCTTTTCACTTAAAGAAAGTACTCTATGGGCTGGTGAGATGGCTCCTCACGCTAAAAGACCTTGCCACCAAGCCTGGTCACCTGAACTTGATCCCTGGGACCCACATTGTGGAAAGAGAGAACTGATACCCACAAAGTAGTCCCCTGTCATCCACACATGCTCCATGGCATGTGTGTGTCAGTCAGTCAGTCAGACAGACAGACAAACACACACACACATAAACACATATACATACACTCATGCACACACAGAGACACGCACTAAATAAATATAAAAAAAATGAGAAAAAATTAACCCATCATCACCCTCCTGTAAGCAGCCCTAATAAAGCTCATTTAAAAAAAAAAAAAAAAAGTGGTTAAGAGCAGTGGCTGCTCTTCCAGAGGACCCGGGTTCAATTCCCAGCACCCACATGGTGGCTCACAACTGTAAGTCCAAGATCTGACACCCTCACACAGACATACAAGCAGGCAAGGCAACAATGGACATAAAATCAAAATAAATTTTAGGTTGGGGATTTAGCTCAGTGGTAGAGCTCTTGCCTAGCAAGCACAAGGCCCTGGGTTCAATCCTCAGCTCAAAAAAATAAATAAATAAATAAATTTTAAAAATGCCATGGAAGTAGAACAAGTTGTAACGGGGTGGGAGGGGCAAGAGGGGGTGACAGTGAGGTGACTGAGATACATCGTGTGTGTGTGTGTGTGTGTGTGTGTGAAAATGTCATAGTGAAACCCATTATCTATGATTAATATATACCAATTAAAAAGGCAAAAATCATTTTAGAAAAAGCAAGCTGAGTGGTGGTGGCGCACGCCTTTAATCCAGCACTCGAGAGGCAGACCCAGGTGGATCTCTGTGGGTTAGAGGCCAGCCTGGTCTACAAGAGCAAGATCCAGGACAGCCAGGGCTACACAGAGAAACCCTGTCTCGAAAAACCACACACAGACACAGACACAGACACAGACACACACACATACACAGAGAGAGAGAGAGAGAGAGAGAGAGAGGGAGAGAGGGAGGGAGGGAGGGAGGGAGGGAGGGAGGGAGGGAGGGAGGGAGGGAGGAAAAAGCATTTTATGCTTTTTATTGACATATCTGAGATGCCAGCATTACTCTCTTGCTTTGGGACCATTATTAAATAAAATATAGGTGATTGAATACTGCTGTTGTAATATTGCAGCAGTCGGCCTGCTGAAATGGCTAAGCACTCAGAGGGGAAGTGTATTACAATGTATACCATGCATATACTGGACAAGTAGGTGATTCCTGCTCCAAACAGGGTGGGGTTAGATTTTATCATACTGCTCAGAATGGTATGGAATTTAAAATTTGTAAACTTAAAGCTGGACTTTTTCTTCCTTCCTTCCTTTCTCCCCCCACCCCTCCAGACAGGGTTCCTTTGTGTGGCCTTGACTGACCTGGAACTATTCTGTACAGCAGACTGGTCTCAAACTCACAGAGATCTGCCTGCCTCTGCCTCCCAAGTGATGGGACTAAAGGTGTGGGCCAACACTCAGCAGGAATGTTCTTTTTTTAATTTATATTTATTTTTACTTTATGGGAGGGTACAGATGTTTTGCTTGTGCGTATGTCTGTGCACCATGTACATGCAGTGCCCTCAAAAGCCAAAAGAGGGCGTCAGATCCCCAGGAACCGACATTATAGACAGTTGCGAACCATGTGGGTGCTGGAGTTGAACTCCTCTCTGGAAGACCAGCCAGTGCTCTTAACTGTTGAGCCAGCTCTCCAGCTCTCTTCTTTTGTCTCTCACTTGCTTACCTGCTCTTTGAAACAGCGTCTTATCATGTGCCCTGGCTGGCCTGGGATGTGCTGTGTCACAGAGACTGACCTTGAAGTCCTGACCTGCCTCCACTCCCCAGTGCTAGGTTTACAGACATGCTCTACCACATCCAGCTTAGACCAAGGTTTACCACAAGTAACTAAAACTCTTTAGTGACTCCAAGGAGTAACTGGTGACTCAGTGTAGAGCCATAGACTTAAAAACTTAAAGAAAAAAATTGTAGTATTTATCATTGAGTGTTGTGTGTACATGTGCATACACACCAGTGTGTGCATGCTACAGCATGCATGTGGGGATCAGAGGACAACTTTAGGAATATGTGGGCCCTAGAATCAAGCTCAGGTCATATGCCACAAGTGCCTTTATTCTCTAAGCCTTCTCACTGGCCATAAACGAGTTATTTTTAAAGTGATGCATGAACTAGATTTTCTGAGCTCACCATCGAGTCACCAGAAGTCAGAGAAGGATTGGTAGGAGGGAATCGGTAACTGGGTCTCCAGCACCATGCAGTAAAAGACAAGGCAATACAACAATGTCTGTTAAATGCCAGTCACCCAAGGCAGCCAAGCCAGAGAAGTGGGAAGGAAAGGAAAGCCTAGAGCTCCGAGGCCTGAAGGACCTCTCAGTAAAACAGCCGGTTCAAACCCAGCCTCTGCTCTCTAAAGCCTGAAGTCTCCCTTCCTCCCCTTCTTCCTGCCCCAGGAAGCTCTTGGCGGATGACCCCTTCTTCCGGGTGCCAGCTGTGGTACAGGAGCTGTGCACTACACGTGTGCTGGGCATGGAGCTGGCTGTGGGGATCCCTCTAGACCAGTGCCAGGGCCTGAGTCAGGACATCCGGAATCAGGTATGTCTCCTTTTGGGACAGAAAGGGAGAAGGGCCAGGCATGAACTTTCTCCCTTGGCCAAGAGGACCAGGTAGAACACCCCACTGAGATGTCTTCTTCCTCCTTCAGATTTGCTTTCAGCTCCTGAGGCTGTGTCTGAGGGAACTGTTTGAATTCAGATTCATGCAGACAGACCCCAACTGGGCCAACTTCCTGTACGATGCTGCCAGCCACCAGGTTGGTCCCTTAGGATGTGAATCGGAGTAATCAGCTAGCTGCTGTAAAGAGCATTTCCCCAGAAAGATGGTTCAGTGGGTAAAGATGCTTCTTACTAAACCTGATGGCCCTTAAGTCAATCCCCAGAACCCATGTGGTGGAAGGAGAGGACCAACCTAGTAAGCTGTCTTCTGACCCCCACACATGAGCCATACACAATATAAAAATAAATACAAAAAAAAAAAAAAAAGATGGGGCTGGAGGGATGGCTCAGTGGTTAAGAGCACTGGCTGCTCTTCCAGAGGACCATGATTGATCCCCAGCACCCCCGTAGTGGCTCACAACCACCTGTAACTCCAGTTCCAGGGGACCTAATGCCCTCTTCAGCCTCTGTGACACCAGGCTTGCAAATGGTGCACAGAAATACATATAAACAGAACTCCCATACACATACAATAAATCTTTAAAAAATATAAATGTATTTTTAAAATATAAATAAACCAAATACCATGATGGGAAAAACTACAAGCCGTGTAGGCCCCAAGTACAAATTGCAGGATAATTATAGTAAACACTATTGAAAGTTTTCTGGCACTCACTATGTAGCCTAGATCAGCACTGAATTCATAATCTTTCTGCTGCGCTTGGAATTGTAGACATGTGTCCCCAGACCTGGCTTCCCTGTATATATAAAGCTTTAAATTATAGAACTATTATTAGGCATGGTCTGTACCTACGTATAAATGTAGAAGATGTGCGTGGAGATTTCAGGAAAAAAATTTAATTTTTAAAATTATTATCTTAGAATTTATGTGTATGGGAGTTTTGCCTGCATGTATACTACATGTCATGTGTGTGCAGCACCTGAGGAGGACAGAAGAAGGTGTTGGATCCCCTGGAACTGGAGTTAGAGACAGCTATGTGGGTGCTGGGAATGGAACCCAAGTCCTCTGAAAGACCAGCAAGTGTTCTTAACTACTGAGCCATCTCTCCAGTACTCAGGAAATTATTTAATGATATTAGTTTCAGGAAAGTGATAACCCTGGAGAAGGTCCTGGGAGTACACAGGTGAGGGAGGAGTAAACCTGTGTGGGTGGTGTTCATATTTAAGCTGAGGAGTAGGATTTTTCAGATGTCTTATTCTCTTAATTATTTTATGGGCCCAAGATTTGCATTTGGGGCAAATAAGCTGGGTATGATGGCCCCTGCCTGTAATCCTAGCACTCAGGAGGCAGAAGCAGCCTTGACTACATAGAACAAACCTGTTTGGCAAAAAAAAAAAAAAAAAAAAAAAAAAAAAACCAAAAAGAAGGCTAGCACTAAAGCGCAGTCTTAGAGCACCTGTCTAGAATGCACCTGGGAGCAGCTGGGGTAGAGCACCTGTCTAGAATGCACCTGGGAGCAGCTTGGGTAGAGCACCTGCCTAGAGTGCATCTGGGGAGCAGCTGGGGTAGAGCACCTGTCTAGAATGCACCTGGGAGCAGCTGGGGTAGAGCACCTGTCTAGAATGCACCTGGGAGCAGCTGGGGTAGAGCACCTGTCTAGAATGCACCTGGGGAGCAGCTGGGGTAGAGCACCTGCCTAGAATGCACCTGGGGAGCAGCTGGGGTAGAGCACCTGTCTAGAATGCACCTGGGGAGCAGCTGGGGTAGAGCACCTGTCTAGAATGCACCTGGGGAGCAGGTGGGGTAGAGTACCTGTCTAGAATGCCCCTGGGGAGCAGCTGGGGTAGAGCACCTGTCTAGAATACACCTGGGAGCAGCTTGGGTAGAGCACCTGCCTAGAGTGCATCTGGGGAGCAGCTGGGGTAGAGCACCTGCCTAGAATACACCTGGGAGCAGCTGGGGTAGAGCACCTGTCTAGAATGCACCTGGGGAGCAGCTGGGGTAGAGCACCTGTCTAGAATGCCCCTGGGGAGCAGCTGGGGTAGAGTACCTGTCTAGAATGCCCCTGGGGAGCAGCTGGGGTAGAGCACCTGCCTAGAATACATCTGGGAGCAGCTGGGGTAGAGCACCTGTCTAGAATGCACCTGGGGAGCAGCTGGGGTAGAGCACCTGCCTAGAATGCACCTGGGAGCAGCTGGGGTAGAGCACCTGTCTAGAATGCACCTGGAGCAGCTGGGGTAGAGCACCTGTCTAGAATGCACCTGGGAGCAGCTGGGGTAGAGCACCTGCCTAGAATGCACCTGGGGAGCAGCTGGGGTAGAGCACCTGTCTAGAATGCACCTGGGGAGCAGCTGGGGTAGAGCACCTGTCTAGAATGCACCTGGGGAGCAGGTGGGGTAGAGTACCTGTCTAGAATGCCCCTGGGGAGCAGCTGGGGTAGAGCACCTGTCTAGAATACACCTGGGAGCAGCTTGGGTAGAGCACCTGCCTAGAGTGCATCTGGGGAGCAGCTGGGGTAGAGCACCTGCCTAGAATACACCTGGGAGCAGCTGGGGTAGAGCACCTGTCTAGAATGCACCTGGGGAGCAGCTGGGGTAGAGCACCTGTCTAGAATGCACCTGGGGAGCAGCTGGGGTAGAGCACCTGTCTAGAATGCACCTGGGGAGCAGCTGGGGTAGAGTACCTGTCTAGAATGCCCCTGGGGAGCAGCTGGGGTAGAGCACCTGTCTAGAATACACCTGGGAGCAGCTTGGGTAGAGCACCTGCCTAGAGTGCATCTGGGGAGCAGCTGGGGTAGAGCACCTGTCTAGAATGCACCTGGGGAGCAGCTGGGGTAGAGCACCTGCCTGGAATGCACCTGGGGAGCAGGTGGGGTAGAGTACCTGTCTAGAATGCCCCTGGGAGCAGCTGGGTAGAGCACCTGTCTAGAATACACCTGGGAGCAGCTTGGGTAGAGCACCTGCCTAGAGTGCATCTGGGGAGCAGGTGGGGTAGAGCACCTGTCTAGAATGCACCTGAGGAGGAGCAGCTGGGGTAGAGCACCTGTCTAGAGTGCACCTGAGGAGGAGCTGGGGTAGAGCACCTGCCTAGAGTGCACCAGTAGGAAGCTAGGGATGTGGTTGGGTGTATGGCCTGGTGATACAGTGTTTGCCCTTAATCACCAGTGAGGGGCTAGAGGTGTGGCTAAATGAATAGTGGGAGTGGGGCTGCAGGGGAGAGGAACATAGGTCCTGGCTACTTCAGTTGAAAGTGAGGATGTCAGCCTCTCCCCATGTTCCTGTCACCTATTGTTCCCAGGTGACTTTACTGGATTTTGGTGCAAGCCGGGCATTTGGAACAGAATTCACAGACCATTACATTGAGGTGAGTACCCCCATCCCTGGGGCTTCTGAAGGGCCAAAGCTCAGGCTAGATAGTGAGGACAGGGTAAGAGGGAAATGTGGACTGGAACTAAGAAATATGGCCTTCAAGATGGTTCACACTAGAGTGCCTGCTGCCATGCCTGATGCTCTGACTGATTCCTCGAACCCACATGGAGGAGGGAAGGGACTGACTCCTTCACATCCTCTCACTTCAACACGTGTGTGGCATCCACATGCCACAACCCCGTGACACACACACTCTCTCTCTCTCTCTCTCTCTCTCTCTCTCTCTCTCTCTCTCTCTCAACTTTAAAAGAAATAACAAATAAGCCGGGCCTGGTAGCTACTGGGGAGGCCAAGGAAAGATGATTGATTGCAAGTTCAGAGCCTGCCTATGCTACAGGTGAGTTCAAGGCCAGCCAGCCTGAGCAGCTTAGTGATACCCTGTCTCACAATAAAAGTAAAAAGGGGCTGGAACTGTAGCCTCGTAGTAGGGCACTTACATTGCTCCACCAGTGAGGGGCATGGTGGAGGCAGAACACCCACCTAGAATCTACTAGAGGCTCTGAGTGTTGTTCAGCAGTGGGGTGCTTGCTTAGTATTCACAATTTCCTAGATTTAACCCTCAGTACCTCAAAAAGAAGGAATAATAGGGGCCAGATGTGGCACACGCCTTTAATCCCAGCATTCAGGAGGCAGAAGCAAGTGGATCCCTGTGAGTTCCAGACCAGCCAGGACTACAGAGTCCTGAGACTCTATGATAGTAATATTAATAATAGCTAATAACCACCAACCACTTAGTATTATTACAAGTAATATATAATTGAAAGCGACCAGGGCCACTTGGAGTCCCATTTTACAGGTGAAGTAACTGAGGCTTAGAAAGCAATTGCCCAAAATCCTAGCATGCCCGTGGGTTGCAGATAGTCTGAGTTCAGAGCCATGTCCCAGCCCTTGCTCAGCCCCCTTCTGAGAGAAGGACCAGAGATTGCCACCCTGTCCAGGATCTTGACATCCAGCATGCACCCCACAGGAAGTTGTAGCTCCTCAGGGAATACTTCCTCACCTACTTGGTTCTTCCACTTCTTCCTTCTAAGTCAGTCAGTCTCAGAGGCTGCAGAGACGTGTGTCTACATGCGGCTTGGGTTTTCCATTCTTCTACTTGTCACTTCAGACGTTCTCTGACATCCCCTTGGTGGATCTCCCCATCACAGTTCACCATCTGTGTCCCACAGTACTGCCACAGTTAAGGACGTAGAGGGTTAGGGCTAGGCTGAGGAAATGGAGGGCACTGTGAGAATCTAGAAGGACCTGTGCCAGATTGAGGATCCAAGAAAGGCTTCCTGGAGGAGGAGATTTTGAACTGAGAGCTAAGGGATGCAAAGGACAATCAGTAAGAAGCTAGAAGGATATCCAGACAAATATGCAAAGGTCCAGAGTCATCTCAGTCATTGTTCTGTTGCTGTGAAGACACCAGGACCAAGGCAGCTCTTTGTTTGTTTGTTTGTTTGTTTTGTTTTCAAGTCAGCGTTTCTCTGTGTAGTTTTGGAGCCTGTCCTGGATCTCACTCTGTAGCCCAGGCTGGCCTTGAACTCACAGAGATCCACCTGGCTCTGCCTTCCAAATGCTGGGAGTTGCCACTGCCAACCAGCAAGGCAACTCTTATAAAGGAAAGCATTTAATTGGGGACTTTCCTACAGTTTCAGGGCCTTAGTCTGTTATGATCATAGCAAGGAGCATGATAGCAGGCAGGTGGGATGAGCTACATCCTGATATGCAGGAGAGAGAGGGGAGAGAAACAGAGACAGAGAGACTGGGCCTAGCATGACCTTTTGACATCTCAAAGCCCACACCCCACCCACCCCTGTGACATACTTCCTCCATACCTCTTTTGAGTGTGTGTGGGTGGGGGGATGTTCAAGACATGGTTTCTTTGTGTAGCCCTGCTGTTCTGGAATTTACTCTGTAGACCAGGCTGGCCTCGAACTCACAGAGATCCGCCTGCCTCTGCCTCCCGAGTGCTGGGATGAAAGACATCCACCACCCCCTGGCTAAGGCCATGTGTCTTAATCTTTTTAATCCTTTCGAAGAGTTCTACTCCCTGGTGACTAAACATTCAAATATATGAGCCTATGAGGACCATTCTTATTCAAGTGAACAAAGGAGGGAATTTAGGAAAATCCTTTCTGCATGCTGGTGCTTCTGAACAGAAATGGTCATCTAGGGGCTGGAGAGATGGCTCAGCAGTTAAGAGTATTTGCTGGTCTTACAGAGGACCCAGAATCCTATTCACTGTAATATTGTGAAGAAACACCATTACCAAGGCATCTTATAAAAGAAAGCGTTTGATTGGGGGCTTACTTGCAGTTTCAGAGGGCGAGTCCATGACCATCGAGGCATGAATGTGGCACAGGCTAGCATGGCACTGGAACAGCAGCTGAGAGCTTATATTTGGTCCACAGCAGGAAGCAGAGAGAGAGTTAACTATGCCTGGTGTGGGCTTTTGAAACCTAAAAGCCAACCCACACTTCTTGCAACAAATTCATACCTCCTAGTCCTTCCCAAATAGTTCTACCAACTGGGGACCAAGCACTCAGTATTCAAACCTATGAGCCTCTGGGGGCCATTCAGACCACCACACCCCAGCTCAGCACCCAGCACCCATAAGGGCTGATAACCATCTGCAAGCAGACGATGCAAAGCTATCCTCTGGCCTTCATACAGAGATCAAAGAGAAACTCATGTTTCTGGGTGCGAGGCCCATTTTAGTAGGCACTCTGTCTCCTGAGGTGCTGCTTCAGGAAGGGCCTGAGGAGGAGAGGAGCAATGGAGTTGAAAACTTGATCCATGGGGGCTGTGAGAAGTTGTGGAGGAGCCAGCTGGGAGGAAACCTCGTGAACGAAGGGCCATGGGCGCTAACAGTCTTGAAGACGGGATAGGTGACTGAGACAAGGCCAAGGACCCTAGCCTGAGAACTTTTAGGCCACCTCTAACTGCTGACAAGGAAGAATTGGTGACACCCCCCCCCCACACACACACACACACAGGCCGTTTGAGCCAAAAGTCAAGGCTTCCCCGAGTACTGAGTACCATCCATTTCTCATGGACACTCCCTTCCAAAAACCACCTTAACCTTTTCAAATAAAAGAAACAATAACAACAAAAACCAAAACTATTGGTTGGATGTGGTGGCCGATAATCAGAGTACTTGGGACAGGACAGGAGAATCATGAGTTCAAGGCCAGCCTGGGTTTCATAGTGAGACTCTGTTTGTTTATTTTTAAGGTGCCTTGTGTGTGTGTATATATACACATACACACACGCACACGCACATGCACGCACGCACACCACACACGTGCTTGCATGCACCATGGGACACATGAGGAGGTCAGAAGAACATCTGCTGGAATCAGTTCTCTTTCCACCATGTGGGACCTGTGGGGCCTGAGGATCAAATTCAGGTCATCAGGCTTATCAGTGCCTTTAGCAGCTGAGTTATCTTTTAAAAAAGAAAAAGAAAATTTATATGGAACTCTAACAGATGGCCAGACAGCCACAGGCAGGGGGAGCTACAACAGCATTATTCCCTCCAAAAGAAAAGAGCAGTGCAGTGGGTCGGGGCTGGACAGGCTCCTCTCCCTGCTCTGAGCCAGCCTCTTCTGCACAGGGGCCCAGGGACAGCCAGTGACAGCTAGAGTAGCCTGCACATGCGGGCACAGTGCTGAGCCCCACACAGTAATCCCAGGAGGAACCAGAGTTTCTCACTCCCATTTAATAGATGAGAAAGTAGAGGGCCCCCTACAGGTCCTAGTGTCCTCTGAATCCCAGCACCTACTCCACAGGACTGGACAGGAACTTAGCTCCACAGCAAGGCTAATTAGGGGCATCCTGAGTGCTGTGTCTCATGCCCAGTGTAACTGGACCCATCTAGAATCCCTACACCCAAGGGGCTCGAAATCCAGTGGTGGCGATTGCCCTCTGACAACCTGAGACACCATTCCATTGTTCCATTCTTGGCTGGCGTCTGGACCCATCAACAGATGTGACACTGTGCTACTCATGGTGGAGCTCCCAGACAGTCCTGTATTCTCATGGGTGGCAGTGCCCCTGGCCATTGACACCCGCAGGCTCTCACCATTCTTGAGGGAGTTATAGCAGGGACAGAGGAGGGAGGGGGAAGCTTCTAGAAAGAGTCAGTCAGTGAAAATGGAGGTGGATCTAGGTTGGGCAAGATATCCCCTCCCCACTCTCTCCCTCCCTTCTTCCTTTCCTTTCTAACAGTGTTACCTGGTAGTCCAGGCTGGCTTCGAACTCATAACCCTGACCAGCCTCCTGAGTACAGGGATTGTAGGTGTACACTACTGTCAGCCTCTGGCTGGTATTTCCTATTGTCTAGACCCTCCTTTGTAGTCTGGTGTGATGGTGCAGACCCATAATCCTTCAGCTCCTGCAGCTGGAGGCAGGAAGATCAGGAGTTCACGGTTATCCTCAGCTGCATAGTGAGTTCAGGCAGTGTAGGCTATGTCAGACTCTGCCTCAAAACAGACAAAACCCCAACACCTCCCTTCTGTCCTCTGACACCCCAGGTGGTGAAGGCTGCTGCTGATGGAGACAGGGATCAAGTCCTGAAGAAATCCCAGGATCTCAAATTCCTCACAGGCTTTGAAACCAAGGTTGGTTGCCACTGAGCAGAAGGGGCTGGTGTGTGTGTTGCTGTGTTTTCTTTAGGGGGCTAGTGTCTTTTGGGAGTGGAGGATGCAGGAGAAGGATGAGGGGAGCACAGACTGTGTTTCTGTCCCAGGGGAGGGGTAACTGAATGGACTAGTCTATACTGAGGAGCCCGGAGGGTGTGGCTACTGGGGTGGTGGTGGCACTATTTCTATTCTGGGGATCCTTGGCTTAAGGAGTAGAGAGGCTACTTGTCTGTAGAAAGCCAGGGCTCTTGGAGAATAACTGGGGGTGTTGTGGATCGTCGGTGACTACTTATTACTCTTAGGGGATGTTGGGCTAGCAATACAAGTCCTCCACCACTGAGCCCTGCCCCAGCCCAGCCCCTCACTGGTGGATTCTAGGCAAGCTCTACCAGTGAGTCACGCCCCGGCCCTTGCAGTTTGCCTCTTCTGAAGTAATCAGAGGACATTATGTCCGTCTGGATGCATCTGCCATCCCCACCCTAGGCATTCTCCGACGCCCACGTGGAGGCAGTGATGATCCTGGGGGAGCCCTTTGCTGCCTCCAGTCCCTACGACTTCGGAGCTGGAGAGACGGCTCGCCGAATACAGGGCCTCATCCCCGTGTTGCTTCGGCACCGGCTGCGCCCACCACCTGAGGAGACCTACGCCCTACACCGCAAGCTAGCTGGGGCTTTCTTAGCCTGTGCTCGTCTCCACGCCCACATCGCCTGCCGGGACCTCTTCCAAGACACCTACCACCGTTACTGGGCCAGTCGCCAGGCACTGCCACTGCCAGCAGCCTCCTGACTAGAAGGACCTCCCTGCCGACCCCCATGACAGACTCCATCCAGGGATACCAGCTCCACAGCGGGGTTATGGCTCTTCTTGCCCCCTCCCCCTCTGTCCTGGCTCCAGAGCCTCGTTCCTTGCCTTGGATCTTCGGGCCCTTGGAGTTAGCTCCCTGATCCAAAGTGGGCATCCTGGAATTCTAAAGCTGGGAGTCAGCAGATTCCTGCCTTCATCTAAGTGAGCCCTTGGTCCCTTCATGGGGTCCACTCTCGTCTGGAGGGGGCGCCCCCTCGGCCGCGGGTCTTCCAGGATCCGCAGGAGAAAGAGGAGATGGCTGTTGGAGGCGGTCCTCACCTTTGCCTCCCTCGCTCTACCAGCTGCTTTCTTCCGGGGTTCCAGCCTGTGTATTGGAGGATGGGGGTGGGTGCCGATCCTTCTCTCCGAATAAAGGCACCCTTTCCCTTCCCCCCAGTTCTTTTCTCTCTGCACTAAGGGGGAGGAGCTCACAAGGCGGCTCCAGGTGCAGATGGCCAGACCCCCCCCTCCTTGTCTAGGGCCATCTGTTGCGGGGAACCTCCTCCACCCCCCCTCCACGTGCTGACCACCTGCTCCAAGGGCTGTGGCAGCTGAGAAGTACCCTCCTATCACACAAACTCGCCCTCCACCCCCAGCTTCAGACTCCCTCCTGACAACCTCGCCTTTGCTAATGGGCCCAAATACCCCTACCAGCTGCTTTGCCAAACCCACAAGACCGGAGTGGGGGTGCAGCAGAGTCCAGAACTAGGACCTGGTCCTAGCCCAATGCCTTCTCTCCGCAAGCCAGAGTGATATCCCTCCAGGATGCGGGGTCTGTTCCTTCCCCCTCCCCTCGCCTCGCTTGCAAAAAGTGCCTCGTCACCGCTGCTGCCCGCCCCCGCCGGGCTGGGAGAACCGTGGGGTTAAACAAGATTTGAGGACGTCAGGGCGCCTCCTAAAGCAATTCTTCAGAAGTAGAAGCATAGGGAATCTGAGGTCAGGGGTTACGGAAGGAAATAGAGCCTATGCCTGAACCAGAGAGGCAGTCCACCAGGGTAGCGAGCAGGTTCCCGCAAGGCCTGGCCAGGGGGCGGGGCGGGGCGGGCCTCTGCATGGGAGGAGACGCGGTAGTATTTGTGTGTGGGCGTGGTCCGCGGGAAGGCGGGGTCTCTTCTGCATATACAGCAGGCGGCGGGCCAGTGGGCGGGGCAGGGGCGGGGCGCTGAGAGAGGGATGCTCCCCCGCCCCCGGAACGGAATCCTCCGGGGAGCCGAGCTGGCTCGCGCGCTTGCATCCCGCACCGGCCGCCGGCCCCGGGCCCGGCCCGCGTCAGACCGAGCCGCCGCCGCCACAGCAGCAGCAGCACTCGGGAAGCCGGGCCCAGCCGGGGCCGCGGGAGGCGGGGGGCGCCCGGGCCCTGGATGTCCCGCAGCGCGGCGGCCAGCGTGAGAAGGGCGGGCGAGGGGGGCTCGGGCCGGGGGCGGCGCCGCTGCTGATGTGGCGGAGGGTGGGAGGCGGCAGCAGCGCCCGGATGGAAAGAAGATGCCAAGGCTGGAGAGGGTGGTCCTGGGTGGGGGTCTGGGAACAGGCTCCTGGCAATCCCAAACCTGCCAGACTGGGGTCTCCAGCGCAGGCCATCTCTGCGAAGGCCCTGGAAATAGGGATCCTGGGATACAAATTCCCCCCAAATCAAGGACAGGGCTATATAAATTCTAGGTATAACTCCCTGGGCAAGGTTTGGTGTTCAGGGTCTGGGACACAGTCCCTTTTTATCAAGCTGAGGCCTTAACTGAGCCGATTCCAGACAAAATCCGTACTCTTCCCTGCCAGAGGGGTTGGTTCATCGAGCACAACAACCCCTGATTGAGGTCTTGAAGATGAGGTCCTGGATAGAGCTGCCAAGGCCAAGGCTGAGGGGGTGGGGTCCGTCCAAGTACTGTCTACTGCCAGGGGTCCTGGTTCCAGCCTACCCCCCTCCCCTCAGCCCTTGGGCGGTGTCCCAGGCAAATCCCCTTTTCAAAACAAGGTCCCTGTGTCTGGAACTCCACCCTAGCATGAATAAAACAAGGAGAATCTCAGGCATTCCCCTACCCCACCTCCACCCCATGCTTAGTCAGGGGTCTCAAGACATTGGTCTCCTAGGCCACCCCCTTTGTCCCTAGGGCTGCTCAGCTGTCTAAGAGAGGCCCCACCCGGAGACAATGCTCAGCTTTCTCTTGCCAGACCTAACCCCCCAGACTCCAGAATTCAGCCTGGCCTGGGGGCGGCTCCCCAGAGACCCGGTGGAAACCTGTCTGCAGCCTCTGTGGTGACCAGCGGCTTTGTGTGTGGTATGGGGGGTGGGTTTGCAAGGGTTGGGGAGGTGGCTAGAAGTGTGACCTGGTGTTTGTGTGACTCTGTGTGTGTTTGCCTCGCAGCTGGCAAGGATAAGGAGTCCTACGTTGTCTGTCTGCATGCCTGTGGTTGGATGTGGTGGTGTCTGTGGTGGTGTGTGTGTGACCCCAGTGTTTGTGTGACTGTGGATGTGAATGACCACTGCTCACTGTACAGGCTCCTCTACTTTTTAGATTATGTTTAGATGGATGTGTGATTGGGGGCTTGTGTCT
Organism: Onychomys torridus; assembly: GCF_903995425.1. Lineage (NCBI taxonomy): Eukaryota > Metazoa > Chordata > Mammalia > Rodentia > Cricetidae > Onychomys > Onychomys torridus. The sequence goes on from NC_050443.1 coordinate 15,446,314, forward strand.
GTGGCCATGTCTTTTGTGACCGTGTGTGTGTGTGTGTGTGTGTGTGTGTGTGTGTGTGTGTGTCTGACTGAAGATGTGGGTGGAGCTGTGACAGTGTGTAAGTAGGATTGTGACTGTGGCCATGTGTGGCACAGGGTTGTGCTTGCGTCTCACTGATTCGGTAGATCTGAGTGACACTGCGGTCAGTGCAACTCTGGGGGTGTGGGTGCCATTGTGTTTGAGTCATATTGTGCCTGTGTGACTGGGTCTGTGGGATAGCAGTGTGTATGACGGTGGTTGTGTGTTCCTGGCCGTGTCTGTATATGTGACTGGGGTTGTAAAAATGACTCTCCACCAAGCTGTGTGATACTGAGTATGTACTACAGGCACCTATGTGTGATTTGAGTTGTGCATATCTGAGACTCTTGTCTCCTACGAAAGTTTAGTTGTATGGGACTCTGGATGTTGCCTGTTTGCACTGGGAGTACGGAGGTGACTGGCTTCTGTTCCTGTGTGTGTATGACCCAGTTGTCTCTGACCCTGAGTGACTCTATGCTGGTGTCCTAGACTGTGAAAGTGTGTGTGTCTATGTGATTTGGTGATGAAATGACTATACGTGCTGTGTCTAGGACCATGTTTTCCATGGAAAGCCAACTATAAATGCTATGGCTAGGTCATTCCATTTATGTGTATACCTAACTGTGTACTTGTGATGTGGAGAATTGAACTGTGCGGGGGTTTTGTTTGTTTGTTTGTTTTTTATTTTGGGGGGGTTTTGTTTGTTTGTTTGTTTTTTGGGTTGTGGTTTTTGTTTTTTGTTTTTGTTTTTTGAGACAGGGTTTCTCTGTGTAGCTTTGTGCCTTTCCTGGAACTCTGTAGCCCAGGCTGGCCTCGAACTCAGAGATCCACCTGCCTCTGCCTCCCAAGTGCTGGGATTAAAGGCATGAGCCATCACTGCCTGGCTGAACTGTGTGTTTTAAGTTAAGTTTGTTTTTTGTTTTTTGTTGTTGTTGGTTTTGTTTGTTTGGTTGGTTGGTTTTTGGTTTTTTTGAGACAGGGTTTCTCTGTGTAGTTTGGTGCCTGTCCTGGATCTCGCTCTATAGACCAGGCTGGCCTTGAATTCACAGACATGTGCCACCACCACCTGGCTTTTTTAAAAAGAATTTATTTATTTTTATGTTATGTGCATTGGTGTTTTGACTGCATGATTGTCTGTGTGAGGGTGTCAGATCTTGGAGTTTCAGACAGGTATGAGCTACCATGTGGGTGCTGGAGTTCAAACCTGGGTCCTCTAGGAGGTGTTTTAAGTTTCTGTGTGTGAGATTTTGATATTAGTGGGGCTGTGACTTTGTGTATCTGTCCATGTAGGGTAGTGATTGATTATATGTGGCCACATTCTTGTCTACGTGACTTGAATCCTCATGGAGACTGTTTCTCTGTGATAGGGTAACATGGCACTGCTGTGTATGGGACACTAACATGACAGATGGCTGGGCACCATCAGCACTGATGCAGAGTGACTCCTTACACAACTGTTTCTGGAATGGATGTGCCTCTCAAAGAGCAGCCATCCTTGGGTCCCTTGACCTTTGGCTGCTTATATGCTATGTCTGTAGTGCTCTGGCTGTGGCCATCAGTATCTACAATGTGTGGCTGTGTATAAAGAGTGGTTTATATATAACACTGGTTGCCATAGAGGAGTATGGCATGGCTGTGATGACCAAATGTGGGCATGTCACTAGTAATGTGTGACTCTGTGAAAGTGTGGAACCAAAAATGGTGTGTTGATGTAACTGGTATTGTTTGAAGTTGAAAGCTGTGTGTGACTGGGATGGTGAAGGGGGAGAACGGGACTTGGTAAGGCCAGTATGCCTCTGTCCCTGAAGGTGAGGGAGTGAATGCAGATGTGATTGTGTCGCTGTGTGACCAAGCGCTTATGGGTGACCAAATAGGTGACCGATCTGTGTTTCTACCTGGGGTATGTGCCATAGGAGACACAACTGTCATGAGATGTAGTTGGACATGTATCAGCCTTCTGCGTGTGCCTGGCCCAGTCACTGTACAGAGCTAAGAAAAGGAGTGAACAGCATCAGTTGTTGGTGTGAGCAGGTGCCTGTGTGGGCTGAGACACATACATGCATGTGGATAAATGGCCATAGTAGAGCTGTGTGTGCTGGTGCACGCAAACATATGGCCAGATGCTAGTGACAGTTGTATCAAATGACCTGAGGTGTAGAGCTGTTATGATGTCTGTCATAAAGTATGCTGAGCTGTGACCAAATGGCTAAGAACACTGTTGGCTGCCAGGTGTGAGTGGCTATGTTTGTGTATAATCATGGACATGACACTAGAGGGCACAGCCACCCACTTCACATCATCCCCGTGGGCACTGAGGGACCCACCAGTGTCCCCCAACACACCTACTCCTTCCTGGGCCCTTAGAACCAGGTGGCTGGTCTCCCTAGTAACAGTTGCTATGACTACCAGGGTTCTTCCTAGGGAGCCTGAGATGGAGGGGGTTGGCTAAGGTCCAAGGTGGGGGTTGAGCAGGGCACTGACTTCCCCTCAACAAACTTCTCATCTTCTCACTCCCTTGAGCAGGGTGGACCCAGGAGACCTGATCAGCATTTGTCCCCAGCCCCCTGTGGGGCCTCGGGGCCCCCTGAAACCTTCAGGACGGAGTCAGGTGAGTGACCAGCTTAACAAAGGACAGAGTTTGTACCATACATGGAACATAGTTGTGGCTAGTGTGACCAGAGAAGCTGGCAACCACTGTTATACAGACTTCATTGCATACTCAGTGACCATCAAAGCCAGCACGAACACAGACACAGATCCTAAACGCTCGCCAACAGCCTCTCACACACAGTGACTATGTGCAGATCAAACTCTTGCAGGCATACACACTCAGACCCTCACATACCCATAGATTTATAGTTCAAGCTACACACATAGATGATCTCCACATACTTGTCAAAATGCAGCAACTAGTACACTTCCAGATTCCTTAAGTAGCTACTTATTCACACTAACACACAGACACGTGTTCATATGCACATATCTACAGATCCCCCCAGATACACACAGGCAACCACCGGCACTCACTATACACCCATTCTTAGAAACACATGAGGGCCTCTAATCCCAGCACTTGGGAGGCTGAGGCATGAGGATCAGGAGTTCAAGTCCAATTTCAGCTACATAGCAAGCTTGAGCCCACCATGGGGTACATGAGACTCATCTCTAAAGCTGTAGGATGTTGGTGTTTGCCTATAATCCCAACACCAGGAGGCAGAGGTAGGCAGAACTCTCTGAGTTTGTTGTCAGCCTGGTCTACATAGCATCTTCTAGGCCAGCCAGGGATATATTGTAAGATGATGTTGAGGAGGAGGAGGAGGAGGAGGAGGAGGAAGGGGAGGAGGAGGAGGAGGAGGAAGAGATACACATTGACAGTCTCCACCTAGTATGCACAGACCCACAGATCCAGACAGCAGTGTCTCCTTTATCTCAGGCTGGCTTTGAACTCACTATGTTACCATGGGTGGCCTTGAACTGATACCTCTGTCTCCATTACTCTCATGTGCTAGAACTGAAGGCATGCCTGGTTTATGTAGTGTGGAGATGGAACACAGGGCTCCCTGCATGTTGGCAATCAGCCGTGCTATGACTTCAGCTCCGATAGCTCCACTTCTGTAGAGTGACAGCCTCTCCAACAGCACCTGTGAACCCCAAAGCGCAACACTTTGGCTCACACTCTCACGGTGTCCAGTGCTCTCGGGCAACAGGCACTCAGTCAGAAATCTCAATGGCCATGGTCTCGGTCCAGCTACACACATCATTGCCTTACAAACGACTGTCCGCCCGGAGAATGACCCGGGATAGCCCTGCTTTGGGTTTTGAGTGAGTGAGCTTATAAATATATAGCAAGCAAAAGTAAAACAATAAATACCGAGCAGCAGATGGAAGAAGTAGACGGCAGAACATCAAGTGGGCTCTCACAACGTCCAGGAGACACAACTGGAGTGGCCTAATTGAGAAAGCAAATAAAAGCATCAACACCCTCACCAAAAGCCCCTACATACAGTCTCATTAACAGCTCCCTCTTAGACATAGGCACCATCTTACTGTCATAGACTCACACTCTCAGAGGCAACATCTATAAAGGACAGTAGTCATACCCTCTCAGAAACATTGCTCTGTGGAAAACAGTCATGGATGTACCCCTTCGGGGCCAACAATCCATCCCCAGCAACATGCACAGAAAATCCAAGCTCTCATAGACAGTAACTATACAGAGACACATAGCATGCACCAGTGCTCATGTGTGGGCACTCAGACATGAATGCCCTTCAGCAAAAATCTCCAGAGACGCGTGTTCACAGATCACAACCCACTCTTGGGGATGCGGAGCCCCTCACAGACAGCACACAAAGACACACAAACAGTCATTCATATGAGGATTCTTTATACAGCCTGCCTCCCAGACACACTGCCTCTGTTACGAGCACACACCACCCCTGAGGCCCCGCTTCATCTGCACTCAGTTGTCAGAGACCTGTACATATGTTACACACTCTCTCTCTCTCACACTCATTTTCTCGCTCTTTTGTTCTCCCTCTCCCTCCCTCCCCTTCCCATTCCCTGTCTCTACCCTTGAACTTGGAGTTGAACCTCTAACCTTGCATGCTAGCCAAATGCTAGCTACATGTTCTTACCTCTGATTACCTTCTTCACTGACCCTCATATCCTCAACACTCCTGACATTATGACCCTTGACCCCTAGTCCTCAAACTCCAGTGTCCTGACCTCTCATTCTTTGGCTCTCTGTGGTTCTTTCCCATAATACCCCAAACCTCAGAACCCCCAAAGCCCATGACCTGCTTTCCCTCCCATCCAGACCTCCATGTCCCTTGACGCATGTCTCCAAAGCTCTGAATGTCCAACTCTGGAGTCCTCTACATAACCAATATCCACCAAACAGACCTAGTTAACCCCACCTGCTCATCTAGCAAGCCCTTACCGCTGTAGCCTCCTTTCCATACCTCTTACCTCTGTCTTTGACCCATACTCCTGTCCCATGTCACTAGACGGGGCGGGCACCATGAACAAGTTACGGCAGAGTTTGCGGCGGAGGAAGCCAGCCTATGTGCCTGAGGCATCGCGCCCACACCAGTGGCAGGCAGACGAGGATGCGGTGCGTAAGGGCACATGCAGCTTCCCTGTGAGGGTGAGTACACAGGGTGGGGAGTAGACTAGGTCACTTGTTTCATGCCTACTGTGTGCTTGATGATCCTGGGGCACTGGGCAAAAATTATCAAGAGCTCAGTGCTGTGAGATCTGCACTGTGTGTTATGAGCTGTGTGTGCTGTGACTTCCAGACCTTCCATGTTGGTATAAAACACTGGCACGGTGGCACTTGCCTGCAGTCCTAGAACATGCCCTGATCACTTTTGTAGAATTAGACCATGAGGCCCTGCTTGCAGGCAAACACTCTAGCCACCGAGCAGTACACACACACACACACACACATACACACACACACACACACACACTCCACACACACACTCCACAACCCTCCTTCATTTCCAGGCTCTGACTCATTAAATTGCTCAAGCTGGCCTTGAACTTACGCTGTAGCTCAAGCTGGCCTGGACTCAAGATACTCCTACATCCCCTTCACTGACAACATTCCTAATACTTTCTGTCTTCCACCAGATATTACTTGGGGGATAATTCTGCAAGGTAGAGGGCTGTCACCCAGTTCCTCAGGGGCTCATAGATAACATGCACTAGAAGGTCACAAAAAGTTGGCAACATTTGCAAGGCTCTTTTCCTGTTCTGGGCATTCTGGTTTAAGACATACTCCGTTCTCCCAGGGAGATAATTGGATTCTGGGCCTGAGCTGTGGGATTCAGCCTTTCTCCCTTCTCATCTGGGAGACTAAGGCTAGATCCACAGCCTGATTTTCTCTTCCCTAGAAATGGACCCAAAATGTGAGGGGTTCATGTGGCAGGCACAGGAAGTGCTGGGGAAAGTGGGGAAAGAATGTCAGCTAGTAAGGAGGCATCTGTTAAATGAAACCATACTTAGCACCTTTGTACTGCAGGGCTGGGGGTGTGGCTCAGTGGTAGAGCCCCTGCCTAGAATCCCCCAGTGAGGGGCTGGGGTGTGGCTCAGTGGTACAGCCCATGCCTAGAATCCCCCAGTGAGGGGCTAGGGTGTGGCTCAGTGGTAGAGCCCCTGCCTAGAATCCTCCAGTGAGGGGCTGGGGTGTGGCTCAGTGGTACAGCCCCTGCCTAGAATCCCCCAGTGAGGGGCTGGGGGTGTGGCTCAGTGGTAGAGCCCCTGCCTAGAATCCCCCAGTGAGGGACTGGGGGTATAGCTCGGTGGTAGAGCCCCTGCCTAGAATCCCCCAGTGAGGGGCTGGGGTGTGGCTCAGTGGTAGAGCCCCTGCCTAGAATCCCCCAGTGAGGGGCTGGGGTGTGGCTCAGTGGAAGGCCCTGGACTCCATCTTCACCATGAGGAGGGGAAGGATATGAGTACACAACCAAAAACTTAAAATTGCAACTCTGGGCAATCAAGTTCAGTCTTACTGGGGATTCTGGGGATAGCATCTGCAGGAAACACTGATTTACGTTTGACATTGTAGGGGGGCGGGCACTGATATGTGTGTGTGTGTGTGTGTGTGTGTGTATGTGTGTGTGTGTGTGTGTGTGTTTTCATGTGTGCACATTAGGGATTAAACCAGTTGCCTTAGCCAGGCATGGTGGCATGTGCCTATTTATTTATTAATTTATTTAGCCTTTTTATTTTTTAAACACAAGACAGGGTTTCTCTGTATAGCTCTGGTGGCTGTCCTGGAATTCACTCTGTAAACCAGGCTGGCCTCCAATTTGGAGATCTGCCTGTGACACATGCCTTTAAATCCTAGCATTGAGGAGGCAGAGGCAGTTGGGTTTCTGAGGCCAGCCTGGTCTACAGAGTGAGTTCCAGGACAGCCAGAGCTACATGAGAAATTCTGTCTTGAAAAAACAAAAACAAAAACCAGTGTCCTTGTTTGTGCTCAGCAAGCAGCCCACCACTGAGCTACATTTCCAGCACTGCCCTATGCTCTGTTTAACTGATGTCAGGGTAAGTAGAGCAGCCTTGTGACCTCCACCATGTCCTCAGAAGCACGCTAGCCCTCAGAAGGCCAAGAGTGAGGTGTGACGGCCCAGTGACAGAGGCAGGACACAAATCTTCTGTATGTTTTTCTCAGCTGTGTGTCTGGGCTAGGAATGTGGTTCCTACCTTATGGACTGGAGGTGCAGAATGAATGAATACACTTGATGGGCTGAGAACTGTGGCCCTGAAGGTGGAGATGCTCAGTGATGCTGAGAATGATTGATTACTGTGTTTATTTCCTTTCCTCCTTTCCTCCTTTCCTCCCTTCCTCCCACCGAAGTACCTGGGCCATGTGGAGGTAGAGGAGTCCCGGGGGATGCATGTTTGTGAAGATGCCGTGAAGAAGTTGAAGGCGGTGAGTGAGGGGCTGGGTCCAGGGAGGGGGCAAGAGCAGACTGGAAGAGGTAATCCTGACCAGGCCCCTCTGTTCCCTGCCCTCACCCCAGATGGGCCGGAAGTCTGTGAAGTCTGTGCTGTGGGTGTCGGCTGACGGGCTCCGAGTGGTGGATGACAAGACCAAGGTAGGGTGCCTGAATTGGGGCTGAGGAAGGCTTCCCACCTGCCCTGGGGTATTCCTCCCAAGGGGGCCTTCTAGACTGCCATGTGTTCCTGCATCAGCTTGGCTGACTGCAGTCCTAATTCAGGAATGAGGGCTGTGGTTATTTGAGAGCTGGTATGGAGAGTGGGTGGGTGAGGGCACGAACTGGAGCAGCCACCTCAGCGCCAATCCCAGCCACCCCCGCACCAACTGAGAAACCCTGGGCACAAGATTTAACCCCCACTGGGCTCCCGTTGCCTCTTCTTAAAAAAGAAGGGGGGGGGGGGGTGCTGGTAATAGACCCTATCGTGAAATCAGAAAGTCTGTGTGTGTGAGCTGTAGAATCGGGCTGGAAGGTTGCCGTGGAGGCAGGAGGATGTGAGTGCTAGTGTCCCATCTCTAAGTCCAATCTCAGAAAATCTCCAGAGCAAGCAGGCTAGCAAGACTAGCCATATCAGTGAGCTCTGGGTTTGATTAAGAGACCCTGTCTCAGGGGTTGGGGATTTAGCTCAGTGGTAGAGCAAGACCCTGGGTTCGGATTCTCAGCTCTGAGGAAAAAAAAAATAAAGTGAGAAAGAGACCCTGTCTCAATGATTAAGATGGAAGGGTGGCTGAGGATGATTACCAATCTCAGCCCTGGCTCTCCATATGCATGTGCACACACATGCTCCCCCTCACACACACACACAGTGGAAAAAGGGGGGACCACCAAAAACACTTCTGTCAGGAGCTGGGGTGTGGTGGTACAGGTGTGTGATTCTAGCACTAGGGAAATTGAGGGGATTACAAATCCAAGGCCAACCTGAGCTTCATGCTAAAAAATAAATAAATAAAATAAATAAATAGAAACTTGGCATATCAACATGGTTTTGGTTTTTATTTTAATTGAGACAGGGTCTGGCATAACCCTGGCTGGCTTCAAACTCACTATTTTGCCAAAGATAGTCTTGAACGTCTGGACCTCTTGCCTATACTTCCCAAATGCTAGGATGGCAGGCATTCATCACCATACCTGGTCCCTGCTGTGCTGGGGATGCGGCCTAGGGCTTCCTGTGTATTAGGCAAGCACCCTACCACCTGAACATATCCCCGCCATATTTTGTGTTTAGACAAGATCCCCAGGATCCAGGGCCTGGGACTTTTTCTGAGATAGGGGAGTGAGGATTCTAGAACCAGGTCCTTGTCCATGCTAGGCCAACAGCTGTGCCCCAGGCTCTGGGTATCTGCTCCACTTTGCCTCCCCTGACGCTAGCCTGGAGGTGCCCAGGACATGCTGGGGGTGTTGCATCCCGATGCACAGGCAGTTCCTTTTCCTGAATGCTGTTCCCTTCCTTCTTCCTAATTAATTCCGCCTCCAGAAAGCTCTGTTAGAGTCTGGGTTAAATGGTACTTCCTGGCTCCTGCAGGTCCTGGAGTGGAGTCTTTCTCCTAATAGCCTGACTGTGCCTCTAGGCTGTCTCCTCCATCTCAGATGGATCTGGCAGACTGAATCATGATCCTGGGACAGGCTGGCCCATGGCTGTCTCCATGACAGCTGGGTCCACATTTGATTCAGGATGAGATCATGTCACTAATGCATGCAGGAGAGATGGTTTACACTGACTGCCTCCCCAACCCTTCCTAGGACCTTCTTGTAGACCAGACCATCGAGAAGGTCTCCTTCTGCGCTCCTGACCGAAACCTGGACAAGGCTTTCTCCTACATCTGTCGTGATGGCACCACACGCCGCTGGATCTGCCACTGCTTCCTGGCACTCAAGGACTCCGTGAGTGCTGAGCAGCAGGATTCTCTCCCTCACTCTGCATGCCCTGGGCACAGGTCCTGGGCCTCTTTGTACCTGGGCCTCTCATCTCAAGAGGGAAGTATGTACAGGTTACGGTGGTGCCTTGAATCCCAGTAATCTGGAGGCTGAGGCAGGTGGCTTTCCATGAGTTTGCAGCCAGCCTGGGGTCTACTTAGTGAGCTCTAGGTTATCCAAAACTACACAGTGAAATCCTGTCTTAAAAGACAAAACAGCTGGGTTGTGGTGATGCACGCCTTTAATTGCAGCACTCGGGAGGCAGAGGCAGGCAGATCTCTGTTAGTTCAAGGCCAGCCTGGTCTACAGAGCGAGTTCCAGGACAGCCAAAGCTACACAGAGAAATCCTATCTTGAAAAAAAAAAAAAAAAGAGATGTGCATAGTCTCTAATGTGGAGGGGTCTGAGATGTGAGTGGGTTAGTTTATGCATACCAAGCACCAAGGAAAACATTGGTTATCATCACACACTTGTCAGTTTTAGTATTATTGTGTGTGTGCACTCCTGATTGTATGTATGTGTACCATGTGCTTTGCAGATACCTATAGAAGCCAGAAGAGGGCATCAGATTTCTGGAACTGGAGTCTCAGACAGTTGTAAGGTGCCTGATACAGGGGCTAGGAAAAGAACCCAGATCCTCAACAAGAGCAGCGAGCCCTCTTAACCACTGAGCCATCTCTCCGGCCCTTGGCCACAAACTTTTGATCTTCCTGTCTGTCTCTTAAATGTCAGGATTCCAGAAGGCATTCACCCTCAAGCTCAGCAGTTCCACAGAATTTTGCTTATGCATTAGGCACGTTGTGGTCAAGATAGTTTTCTGCCCCAGGAGGCTCCCTTGGGACCTTCTCAATATCTGGATCATTTCCAGGATCCCTTCAGCCTCAGTATACTTTGTGGTTCTTTTCTTTCTTCAGAATTATTTATTCATTTTTAAAGATATTTGGGGGGTCTGGAGAGAAGGCTCAGAAATGAAGAACACTTGTTGCTCTTGCAGAGTGCTAGGTTTCCATTCCTATCACCTGCACAGTAGTTTACGAGCATCCACAACTCCAGTTTCAGGGCATCTGCCACCTCTTCTGCCCTCTGTGGACACCAGGCATGCACACAGTGCACTTACATAGACGCGGCCAAGCTATCGTACACATAAAAAGAAAATGCCTTTTTTAAAAGTAGGCTGGGCATGGTAGTATCCACCTTTAATCCCTGCACTTGCTGGGAAGAGACAAGTGGATCTCTGTGAGTTCAAGGCCAGCCTGGATTGAATTCCAGGCCATCCAGAACTACATAGAGAGACCATGTATCAAAAAAACAAAACAAAACAAAACACAAACAAACCACCAGAAAAAATACATAAAGATTTATTTGGGACTTGAGGGATGGCATGGTGGGTAAAGGTGATTGTTGCTAAGCCTGACTCCCTGAGTTCAATCCCAGGATCCACGTGGTGGAAGTAGAGAACCAACTCTCATATGCTATCCTCTGACCTACACACACACACACACACACACACACACATGTTTAAAAATTGCAATATTTTATTTTATTCCTTGTGTGTAGTGGGAGGAGGGTGTAATGGTTTTACCAGTTATCTGCTGGCTGTGTAACAAATTGCTCTGTAGCTTATAATTACACTTACTTCTTTTTTTAAATTATTTACGTGGTGGTGGTGGTGGTGTGTGTGTGTGTGTGTGTGTGTGTGTGTGTGTGTGTTCACATGCACGCATGCCAAGTACACGTGAACCACAGTGCTGTGACCATCAGAGGACAACTCCCAGAACTTCCGGAAGTCGGTTCTCTCCTACCATGTGGGTCCTGGGGATTGAACTCAGGTCATCGACCTTCATGCTGAGTGCTTTTACCCACTGAGCCATCTCGCTGGCCCTTTCCCTAGAGTTTTTAAGAATTTGAGGGAGTCCTAGCTGGGGCGTCCTGACTCCAGGGCCTCTCATTTCATTACACCTCATAGGTAGTATCTGGGGCTGTTACATTAGCAGACTGGCTAGGTCAGTCCCCCAGCCCAAAGCTATCAGGGCACCTCTCCATAAACCTTTCCAGCATGGATACCACAGGAAGACTGAGGCTCTAAAGTGTGTCTCAAGCAAACGTGAGCGAGGGGGCGCCTGAAGCTGTGGGCCATTTGGGACGTGGTTTTGACATCACCTAGCCTGGCCCCAAGGAACTGCGTGTGTTCAGTGAGCCACAGAGGTCTTTCCAGGTTAAGGGTGGAGGTGGGGGTGGTGGACGGTGTGGACATAGCCTCCACTTCTGTTGAGGGACTGAGAAGTTTTGGGAGAGCACATGGGGTGAGAACTTAGCTGTGGCTATTTGTGGAAACTGTGCTTGCCCGTGGTTGGTAGTGTGGATTCAGTGTCCAGGCACCTGGCTGTGTGTGGGATGTTGGGCACAGTGACGTCTTCACTCTGGGGATAGCCACTGTGGCTTCTCCAAGGGTTGTTGTGATCATACACAGCCAAGTTTTCAACATGGTTCCATAGTCCCTTCCTCCTGATGTGGCCACACAGAATGCATGTTTTCTGCTTGTCACCTAACTTGGCTCCTTCAGTTGGCTTTTGAATTCAGACAGCCAGACCTCATTTGGGCACAGGTCGTGTGTGACCTTCAAGTTTGATAACATTCCTCTGTTCTCTTCCTTGTTGCCTTGAGACGGAGTTTCTCACTGAACCGAAAGCTAGACAATTTGGCTAGGCTGGAAGTTCTCAGAACCCACCTGACTCTACCTCAGGGTTGGGGTTATAGGTTACACGGAGCCATGCCTGGCTTTTTATGTGGGTGCTTAGGGATTCAAACTCAGGTCCTCAGTGTCTGTAGAACACGCACCACTGTCGACTGAGTCATCTTCCCCAGACTTGTTTTGACTTTTAAAGAGAGTCTCATGTAGCCCAGGCTGGCCTCAAACTTCCTATGTAGCCGAAGATAACCTTGAATAACTGCTGGGATTTCAGGCCTGAAGCACCGGGTCCAGCAGATTTTAAATGGCATTAATGGAACTCCTAGTACTTCTTCGGTTTAACTTCTTAAAACTGTTGAAGTGAAACATGTAAAACTGGCCATTTTGAATTGTACCGTGAATCTGGGCATGGTTTGAAGCAGGAGGTTTGGGGATATAAGGACCCCCCCTGAGCTATATAGTGACTTCTAGATCACTCTGGGCTACCTAGGCCCTCCTCCCCCCCGTCCCTCAATAGAATAGTTTGTTCTGGGGGTTTTGTCTGCTTGGTTTGTTTTTTTTTTGCTGTTGTCTTTGTTCATTTGTTTAAACAGGGTCTCACTCTGTAGACCAGGCTGGCCTCAAACTCACAGAGATCCACCTTCCTCTGCCTCCCAAATGCTGGAATTAAAGGCGTACACCACTCCTGGCAGATTAATTTGTGTTCAAGGTTGACTTGGCTGTTCTGGATCCCTCAGAATTCCATGTGAATTTCAGAATCAGCTTTTCCGTTTCTGCAGACACCATTGGCTTTCACAGAGACTTCATTAACTGAGCTCCCTCTGGGGAGTATTGCTGTCTTCCCGTATTGTCTTCCAGTCTAGGGACACAGGATATCTTTCTGTCTATTAGGCAGTCTTTAGTTTCTTTTTTGAAGTGTTTTGTATTTCCGGCATAGGTGCCTTGTACCTCTGTGGTTATATTGTGTGTGTGTGTGGATGTGGGTGTGTGGATGTGGGTGTGTGGGAATGCTGGTAGAGGCCAGAGGTCAACATGGGAGATCTTTTCTCATCACTTTCTACCTTCTTTTTGTTTTCTTCCTTTTGTTTGTTTGTTTTTCGAGACAGGGTTTCTCTGTGTAGCCTTGGCTGTCCTGGATCTCACTCTATAGACCAGGCTGGCCTTGAACTCACAGAGAATGTCACACTTGACGGGAAACATCTCAACCTGCTGAGCCATCTCACCAGCCTCCACAATTGATTCTTTTTTAAAATTTTTCTTTTTTCCTTGAGACAGGGCCTCACTATGTAGCCCAGAATGGAACTCACCGTCTAGACCAGGCTGGCTTTGAACTCACAGAGATCTGCTGGTCTCTGCTTCCTGAGTACTGGGATAAAATGACTGTGCCACCATTCCCAGCATGTCTCGATTTTTTGAGCAGGGCTCTCTATGCTGCCCAGGCTGGTCCTGATTTTCCCTGTTCAAGTGATTGCCCTGTCTCAGCCTCCCGAGTAACAAGAACTACTATTACTAACTGCTTGTTTAGGGAGTGAGGATGTAGGATCTCACTGTAGCCCAAACTGGCTTCCAAATTCCAGATCCTCCTGCCTCGGCTTTGAAGTTCTGAGGTTACCTACAGTCCTGGCTGCAGACATCCAGCCTGGTGTGACCTTTCTAACCAGGCCACCTCTCCTGCAGGGTGAGAGGCTGAGCCACGCCGTGGGCTGCGCATTTGCCGCCTGCCTGGAAAGGAAGCAGCGTCGGGAGAAGGAGTGTGGCGTCACGGCCGCCTTCGACGCCAGCCGCACCAGCTTCGCCCGAGAGGGCTCCTTCCGCCTGTCGGGTGGCGGCCGGCCTGCGGAGCGCGAGGCTGGGGACAAGAAGAAAGGTGGGTGCTGTGTCGTTGGGGAGGGATGGCACGGGTGCATCGAGAGCATCTAGGGGTCCCTGCAGAGGAGTCGTCGTTTTCAGGACAGGGCACCCTCGGCAAAGGCTGATTACATTTGCAGAGCAAATCTTAATTTTAAGAATTCGTGAGGCCTGGAGGTGGTGGCGCACGCCTTTAATCCCAGCACTCAGGAGGCAGAGCCAGGCGGATCTCTGTGAGTTCGAGGCCAGCCTGGGCTACAGAGCGGGTTCCAGGATCCAGGAAAGGCACAAAGCTGCACAGAAAAACCCTGTCTTGAAAAACCAAAAAACCAACCAACCAAACAAACAAACTATTTAGCCGGGAGGTGGTGGCACACACCTGTAATCCCAGCACTCGGGAGGTAGAGGCAGGTGGATCTCTGTGAGTTCGAGGCCAGCCTGGGCTACAGAGCTAGTCCAGGACAGGCTCCAAAAGCTACAGAGAAACCCTGTCTCAAAAAAAAAACCAACAACAACAACAAAAGAATTGGTGAGACAGCATTCTACAGGTACCGACCTGAGCGGAGCTGACCATGGCACGTTCAGTCACCTGAATCAGGGCTTCAGTAAAGCAGTTGGCTTGGTGGCACTTGCCTTTAACACCATCACTTAGAGGCAGACAGAATCTCTGTAAGTTCCAGGCCAGCCTGATCTGCATAGTGAATTTAGGCCAGACAGTGCATATTGAGATGATGCATACTCCACATCCTGCAGCACTCCTTGGCTGCCACACACCCTCACATTTGCTGTCTTCACGCACCCTGACATCAAACACACATGGAGCTGTCATGCATGTGCTTGAGATGGCAGGCTTCCCAAGCTCAGGTCGGAGCCTCACACTCCTGCGGACAGTTGCACACTCACTTGAGAGTGAGACCCTGTCTCAAAAACACAAAAAATAGGGTCCATCTCTAGGACCCAGCTTTGATTTATAGCATGTGTGTGTGTGCGCGCGCGCGCGCATGTGTGTGCGCACACACACACACTCACACCCATCTATAACTCCAGTCCCAAGGGACCCGACACCCTCTTCTGGCCTCTGAGAGTACTGAGCACATGTGGTGCACAGACACCTGCAGGTGAAACACCCATACACATAAAATAAAACTAAAGATTCAACAGAGAACTTTTTAAAAGGTGTGAAATTGTTGTCGGGTGAAGTGCCTGGTGCAGCTTCTGAGCTTGTGAAGGGAACTGTATGCAAAGGCCGCTGTGATTTCCGGGGACTCTGCACCATGGAAAGCACGTTGCTGCTTGCATAGCCAGAGGGCAGTTTACAGTGAGGTCTGCCTGGCTGAGCCTCTCACTCTCGCTGTGCTTCTGGGCCGACTCCGAGCCTGAGGCACTGCCTTTCCCACTTAGCTCACTTAGCCGGGCAGCAGAGCCCCCCACACACACAAAGTTGCTTGTCAGCACTGAACTTATGGATGGCTTAACTGACCTGGCAAGGAGGTTTGGGGAGGGAGCCCAGGAACACTGGAACACAGAGAAGGCAGGGAACTTCTTGAAGTAACACAGCAGTGAGATGGGGGGAGAGGTGGCTTCCTGTTTCCAGCCTGTCCGGGGAAGACGGGAAAAGCAGCCCTAAGCCATAGCCCCCCCCCATGCCCCAGAGTAACTGGGGTACTCAAGTGGCGAGGCTCTGATGTGAAGGCGGGCAGTGTGTGGGGGAGGAAAGGGACCTGCTCTTGAGGAGCCTGCATTTTGAAATGTTTCCAAATGAGTCCAAAGTTTCCTCAAAGTGGGGGGTGAGGGGTTTTGTCCCAGGGTGGAGGGAACCCAGGGTTAAAACAAATTGGGAAGGTTCTGAAAGGGATGTGAGCCAAATCAAGTCTAGAATCACTGGTCACAACTGGAGAAAGAAGCATGGAGGGGGAGGGCAGAATAGTGGGAGAAGCAGGGGCGGGGTGGAGGGTAGGGCAGAGAAAGACCAGACTACAGGAAGTTACAGAGCCTTGTGACTTCATTCGTCAACTCAGTTTTCATATCTGTAAAATGGCGATAATCTTGACCATGTGAGCAGTTGTGTGAAGTGGATGAGTTAACATTGACAAGGCTCCTGGGGCAATGTCTCACAGTTATTCATGTATCAAGTAAACGTAAATGGTCAGGAAAGGAGAGAGGGCCCATGGGGCATGAGAGCAGCTGAGGAAGACAGAGCAGGGACAGGAAGCTACAGAGATGGAGGGTCAGGCTAGAGGACAATTTCCCAGTGGCTTCCTGAGGAAGTGATCTTAGCTTGGGTGGAAATCATGAACTTTTCAGAATCTTGGGGATAGGATGTGTGGGGTGATAAGGTGGGGGATCAGGTGGGGCTGGATTGTAGCTCAGTGGTAGAGCCCCTGCCTAGAATCCCCCAGTGAGGGACTGGGGGTGTGGCTCAGTGGTAGAGCCCTTGTCTAGAGTCCCCCAGTGAGGGGCTGGAGTGTAGGTTAGCATACTGTTGGCTACTGTGCACAGTATCCTGGGTTCTATCCCCAGCACTATAACACAAGGCCTGTAGGCCTAGTTTCCAATGCTTTAAGTGAGGTAACTAACAAACTGCCTCTTGTATCTTTAGCAGAGGCAGCCGCTGCTCCCACTGTGGCTCCTGGCCCTGCCCAGCCTGGGCATGTGTCCCCAACACCGGCTACCACATCCCCTGGTGAGAAGGGGGAGGCAGGCACCCCAGTGGCTGCAGGCACCACTGCCGCTGCCATTCCCCGGCGCCACGCACCTCTGGAGCAGCTGGTTCGCCAGGGATCCTTTCGTGGGTTCCCAGCGCTCAGCCAGAAGAACTCACCCTTCAAACGTCAACTGAGCCTGCGGTTGAATGAGCTGCCATCGACCCTGCAGCGCCGTACTGACTTCCAGGTGAAGGGCACAGGTAAGCCCTTGGATCAGGAGGATGGAACATCAGAATCAGCACCATCTAACGGGGGCAAGGGGTAGAGGAGAGATGGTATACAGTGTGATCGATTAGCACTGTCTGCCGGGGCAAAGGTTAAACATGTGGAACATATGGTCATTAACAGTCTGCCATGAGCAAGGAATAGAAGAGAACTAGCACAATCATGATTGATAAGTCGTGTCTGCTGTGCGTAAAGTGTGTCTGCTTTAGATATGTACAGTCATGATCAGTTAATAGTGCCTGCTGTTATTCCGGGAAACAGGCAAGGTGGCACACATGCCTGCTTCAGGCAGGTAAGTCTACCATGGGCAAGGAAAGAAAAGAGGCAACATGGATGTCCTTTATGTCCAAGACAAAAGCACCATAATTTAATGCTCTTTCCAAACATTTGATGGATATCTATGACATGATATAAATGAATGATAAAAGGATCTCTCTGGCTCAGGAAAGGAAAGGATTGCAATCGATTAGCAATGTCTGCCTTGGTCAGAGAGAATAGAGGGATAGCACACATCATGATATCCTGATGTCTGCTGTAAGCAAAGAGATCCATTTTGGAGCACGACAGTAGGCTACACAATTATTTTAGCAGAAATTTCCCTGGGCCAGGCAGAAAAGAGAGCTGCTGTGTGTTCTGTGTTTGCCCAAAGGAGACTTCCAGAATTTGGTCAATAGAGTTACAAAATCTGTCCACGTAATGGGTAGAGTAGTAAGCAAAGGGCACAGTGGAGATCGGGTGCTGGGGAAGCATTGTATTTGATTATTAATGTCTGCCCTGGGCCAGGGAAAGAAAAGAGGTGCTGTTTGTTGTGACCTAAAAGCAGTATCTGAGCGAGGCATGCTGGCACACACCGGTGTTCCAGTGCTCCAAAGGCAGAGGGATCGTGATTTCAAGGCCAGCCTGGGCTACCTAGCAAGATCCTGTCTATGAGAGCAATGTCTGCTCTGGGCAGGAAAATGAAAGGCTTGGTGCAGTGTGTTGCTGTTGCCACTGGGAACCAGGCAGGGAGCTGTGGAGAGGTCCTGAAGCCAGAGTCTGACTTTCTGCTGCTTCCACATACCTCATGTGAGACTCAGGCTCCCATGGCTGTGGAGATGGGTATGGGAGCGTGTTAATTCGTTTCCGTTGGGCTGAGGGCAGGTGACAGTGTGTATTGAGATGATACATACTCCGTGTCCTGCAGCACTCCTTGGCTGCCACACACCCTCACATTTGCTGTCTTCACGCACCCTGACATCAAACACACATGGAGCTGTCATGCATGTGCTTGAGACGGCAGGCTTCCCAAGCTCAGGTCGGAGCCTCACACTCCTGCGGACAGTTGCACACTCACTTGAGAGTGAGTATCCATATAGAAATTTCACATTCTGATGTACATGCCACAGACACTGGAAGTCACAAACTCAGAGTTATGTGTGTGCAGAAATCACCTGCACACTGAGGTCGCACATACGCCAGAAGTCAGAAGTCACATGCCCAGATTTACATGTTTAAAATGCACACGCATAGCTTCTCACAAACTCAGAAATCTACATGCAGAGTCAGTCCCTCTCTCTCTCTCTCTCTCTCTCTCTCTCTCTCTCTCTCTCTCTCTCTCTCTCTCTCACACACACACACACACACACACACACACACACACACACACACACACACCTATAGTGTACATGTAGTCGCTCAAGGGATACCACACACCTGAACCTCTACCACACTTGGAGGCCACGTCCTCAGACCCTGCATTGCCTTTTTGGATGAACACATGCAGATATTATAGAAATTGATCTAGAAACCCACTTGAGTCTGTACATCACATTCACCTTGTGCCCTTGAAGACAGCATAGAGATAGATCTGTTGCATATCTCACATGCCAGTCTATGGCTTCTCTAAACGGTGCCTTTGCTTCTCCAAGGCTCTTATGAGACCACCATGTCCTGGTCTTGCTGGCATAGTTTAATTTCTACCATAATGATGTGTGTGTTAAGCCAGGCCTGCAGGGGTGACCTCCAAAGTAGGATATGTGACCCCCAGCCCATGAGCATCCATTCCTTCAGGTCCATGCACTTGACTGTCCATGTGGCAGAATGCACTAGTTAATTAATGCACATTGTTGGTAGTTTTCAACATCTCTTCTGGTTGTCGTCACTTAGCTCTTGAGATCCTGGTTTGGGATTCCTGTGACTGTCAGTAATCAAATGCCATATAGTGACTTTTGCTGTTGCACTGCTCTCTTATCACACACGTCCATGTGCACAGTTATTTTAGTGGCCGTGGTCACCTAGTGACCTACACACCTCTGGAAAAGAAGACCAGGTCATACCAGGGTAAAGGTGGGGTTGCAGCAGCCCAGGACCTGTTTGCTCATCTCTGCTGTTCTGTGACTTCACAGTGCCTGAGATGGAGCCTCCTAGTACTAGTGACAGTGATGGCATCAATGCCCTGTGCACACAGATCAGCTCATCGTTTGCCAGTGCTGGAGCGCCAGCATCAGGGCCACCGTCCGCCACAACAGGTAAGCACAGCCCTTCCATGGAGCAGTCACTCTCCAGTGGCCCTCCTGCATCCCTTTGCCCGTGAAGGGCCATCTTGGGAATCCCAGGAATGGATGGTTCAAGGTTAGAGTCATAGAACTGTGTGTTGTCTCAGAGCCCTGGGATGACTGTAGAACCGTTATATTGCCTTGGGACTGTGGGGTGGGAGTTCAGAATTAGAAATCATCCTAAAGACCTGGCTTGTCACGGAATAACAGCCCTCGCCGTGGGATTGCCCCAGAAGCCTGTATTGTCTTTGTGCGGTCGCTCATTTTTAGAACCATGGGGTCACCTCGGAGCCTTGAGAACAACAGATCACCTGAGAGCCATGGGCTTCTCCAACCTCTGGAGTTTCTCAGAAGCCCAATAGTTAAACATGTCCCCCCAGAACCTTAGCAAAATACAGGCTCAAGACAGTGAGATCTTCCGGCGTTGGGTCGTACAGTCTGAGAAAGACATGTGCGGTCGTAGAATCTCCACCTCTGAAAACTGTGCTGCACATACTAGAGTTAAGGCGATGGTCAGAATTTTTAACATCGGACAGTACTGGCCGTGAAGGGCAGTGGGGGTGTGGGCCTCGAGCACTGATCTCTAGACATTTCCATCAGGGGCTGTGGAATCTTGGAACTGTCCGTTCTCCCCACAGCAAACCTGTTGTGAGTTAAGGTCATCTGGACAGCGAGTGAGGACTGAGCTGGGATTCAGAGCCGGTCTTGCTATAGAACCTGGCTGCCCTGATCCCCAGGCCACACTGACTCCTAGTCTGGGATTCTTCATGGTGACCTATACCTTTCACTTGCCTCTCTCCAGGGACTTCTGCCTGGGGTGAGCCCTCTGTACCCCCCGCAGCTGCCTTCCAGCCGGGGCACAAGCGGACACCTTCAGAGGCTGAGCGATGGTTGGAGGAAGTGTCCCAGGTAGCTAAAGCTCAGCAGCAGCAGCAGCAGCAGCAACAGCAGCAGCAGCAGCAGCAAGCAGCCTCCATGCCACCAATGGCCACCATGGCCCCCACCCTTCCACCCTTTTCTGCCCCAGTGGGGCCCTTTGACACTGCAGCTGCCCAGATGGCTGTGTTCCTGCCACCCACACACATGCAGCCTCCGTTTGTGCCCGCCTACCCGGGCCTGGGTTATCCACCCATGCCCCGGGTGCCTGTGGTGGGCATCACACCTTCACAGATGGTGGCCAACGCCTTCTGCTCAGCTGCCCAGCTCCAGCCCCAACCTGCCACACTGCTTGGAAAAGCCGGGGCCTTCCCCCCACCTGCTGCACCCAGTGCCCCTGGTGGCCAGGCCCGTCCACGCCCCAATGGGGCCCCTTGGCCCCCAGAGCCAGCGCCTGCCCCAGCCCCTGAGTTGGACCCCTTTGAGGCCCAGTGGGCAGCATTAGAAGGCAAACCCGCTGTGGAGAAGCCCTCCAACCCTTTCTCTGGTGACTTGCAGAAGACCTTTGAGATTGAACTGTAGCCCAAGTTGCCCGGTGCCCACTCCAACAATCCCAGGTGCACCACACTCAGGAGGGGAGGCCCAGCCTCTCCCCTGTTGCCGCTCCCCGGGCTGCGCCCCTCACTGCTCCCTTTAAGTCCTCCTCTCCGCCACCCCTCACAAACCACTACAGAACCAATATTGTGATGCCTAGGCTGCGCCAACATGGAATTCAGGGATGGACCCAGCCTGGCTAAGGGAACCATTTCACTGCCGGCCTTAGGCTGGCGATGCCCCTTCCCCGGCTCCACACACTGAATGCCCTCGGTTCAAGCTACTTTCCCCAGTTTCTTCCACCTTCCAGTGTTGGGCAGGATGGAGGAGGGTTGTCCACTTAGGGGCGATTCTGGGCCCACCTCAAGTCTGGTCATCCCCTCCCTGCCCCATACACACAGCACAAGCCAAGGGCTTCCTCTTTGCCCACGCTGGCTGCGTTCACTGCCAATGCTGTGCTTGCCCAGCCCCCCTCCCCCATTCAGGGGCCATGTCTTCCGGAGGACTAACGGGGTGGGGCCCGATTGGGGACCCAGGAGAGGGGGAGGGGGGAGGGATGAAGACGCTCAGTTACCTCATGTTGGTGCCCGCTGGGGAAGGGTCCCAAAAGAAGAGGAAGGGGTGCCT
The DNA here is from genome assembly GCF_903995425.1 of Onychomys torridus. Classification (NCBI taxonomy): domain Eukaryota; kingdom Metazoa; phylum Chordata; class Mammalia; order Rodentia; family Cricetidae; genus Onychomys; species Onychomys torridus. The sequence continues at coordinate 15,467,890 of NC_050443.1, forward strand.
GGCGGGTACTTTTCTATCTTTTATTTCCAGATTTTTTTTGTATCTAAACTTGCAGATTTGTATTATACAAGGACAGCCAATAAAGGAAGAATATAATGGTGGCCATTGGGGAAGTGAGGTGTGTGTAGGAGAGGGTGCTATTGTGGAGACTTTCCTCCTGTGGAGCATGGCCATCCCTGTCTGTGATACCAGTGTTAGGGACCGGGAAGCAGAGGGACTGGGGTTCAAGGTCAGTCTCAGCTGCCATTATCTGAGGCCATCTTGGATTTCATGAGACCCTGTCTCAAAAGAAAGGAAGCCTTTCCCCTTTTGTCATTTTCAAGATCTCCCTGAGCAATGTCCCTCAGACCTATCATGTGGATACTAGAGGGAGCCCAGAATTAATCACCCCTTAATTAATAACAGACTTTGAAGCAAGGAATCAGAAAGGCACATTCCAAGTTACTGCTAATTACTTGGATATCAGCATCCCAAGTGGTTCATCAATGTTGTCTTGGACCACACTGGGGAATGCCTGTTAGTTGTACTTTCCATAACTAGGGTCAAAGTTTCCCCTGGCAGTTTCTGCCTGTGTTTTGTTTTCCATTTGTTTGTTTTGAGAACTAGGGTCTCACTATGTAACTCTGGCTGACCTAGAACTCAGAGATCCACCTGCCTCTGTCTCCATAGTGCTGAGATTAAAGGCGTGTGGCACCACATGCTGTCCCCTGGCATTTTAACCCCACCCCGCCGCCGCTGCCATGTTATTCTTTAGGTCCCTTAACATAATCTATGAGGCCTTTAAAAAACTGGACTAAGGAGCCGAGCCTGGTGGCTTGAAAGGTGGCAGCCAGAGGATCAGGGGCACTCTAGGTCGTCCTGGGATACATAGCTAATTTGATCAAGGCAAGCATGAAGCGCCTGAGACTATCTACACACATGTGCACACACACAAACACACGCACACGAATACTGGGGGTGTGGCTCAATGATAGAGTGCTTGCCTGGCATGCATGGGCCTCTGGTTCCATTCCCAGCATTGCAAAAAGAAAGTAGATAAATATATCAAACTATGTATTTTATACTTTAAAACAACATGATTTTGTGCAACTCAATCAGGGCCACACACCTGGTTGGGGAAGAAGGAAGAAACCAGGACTCAGACCCCAAACTCTGGCCAACCTTGAAGCCAGGCTTAAGGCTGGGATGTGGCTTCAAGAGCTCTTCCCAGCTTAGGAACCCCAGCACCAATCGTGCTGACAGTTGTGAAGACCCCAGGCACCGGCAGAAGACTTGGCTAGAGATGAGCCACATCTGGTCACCCCTAGGGCTGCTTTGTTCAGTTGGAACTTCTCTCAAGGCCCCATCCTGGTTATTCATGACAGGGACAGGGATGGTCTGAGCTAATGGACAAATGAGAAATGGGACACAGCACACGGTCATCAGAAACAGAGTCAAGACCATGCACCTGCCCCGGACTGATGCATTCTCTCTTTCTCTCTCTGACAGGGTCTCTTGGCTAGCCTGGAACTCCTTTTGGAGACCTAGTCTGGAACTTTTGTGCCTCTTGCCTCCACCTCCCGGTGCTGGGATTACAGGTGTGGGCCACCACATCCAACCTCAGTCTGATTTTTGCGCAGCCTTTCTTTCCTGTGACCAGGGCAGTCTTTCCCAGAGCTGCCCCTCAGTAGCCCTGCACATGAAAGCGGGTGGAGGACACCAGTGGCAGCTCCACAGACGGGCATCTGTCCTGTCTTAGTTAAGATTTTATTGCTGTGGAGAGAGACCGTGACCGCAGCAACTCTTATAAAGGGAAACATTTAACTGGGCTTGGTTTACAGTTCAGAGGTGCAGTCCATGATCATCATGGCAGGAAGCATCAGCACGCAGGCAGACACGGTGCTGGAGAGGTAGCTGAGAGTTCTACATCTGGATCCACAGGCAGCAGGAAGAGCCTGAGACACACTGGCTGGGCTTGAGCATCTGAGACTGTAAAGCCTGCCCCTGCCCCCCCCCCCCCCCGCCATGACACTTCCTCAACAACTGCCACACCTACTCCAACAAGGCCACACCTCCCGATAGTGCCAGTCTCTGAGTCTGTGGGGTCATTTTCATTCAGACTATCACAGCATCTCCCTAGCAAACACTCCCCAACACACACACACACACACACACACACACACACACACACACACTCACACTCACACACACTCTCACACACTCACACTCACACACACACACTCACTCACACACACACTCACACACTCACACACACACACTCACACTCACACTCACTCATTGGACCAGTTTCTCTCCTAAACAGCCTGGATGCCATTTCTTGTTCTTCCTGGCTACTTGCTCTGCATAGAAATCCAAGTCTGGTCCCACGACCCCCACCCCCATTTCCCAGACTTAGGTCCTCTTGGAATGGACCCAGGAAAAAGACTGGTGTGGCGCACGATTGTAATCCCAGCACTCCAGAGACCGAAGCAGAAGGATCGCTGAGTGTAAAGGCCAGCCAGGGCTACAGAATGAGACCCTGTCTGGAAATAAATATTAGAATAGCACCAGGAAACCTAGAGTTAAGGCCTCCAACCTACTGTGGTAGCCTGGTCCCAACCACCATGGTGAGCAACTCCATACTGACACTGTTTGGGAGGACACCCTTTAAGCCCATTTCTGTACCCCCTTCTTGGAGCTTAGAAATCTCCCTTCCCCCACCTCTGTGGAGCCCACCCCTTGTGCCCCTTTCCCAGGAGAGCCGCTTGGTAGGGCAGAGGCTGGAGCGGGGGCAAGACAGTGCCCCCTGGTGGCCACGGCTGCGCCAAGCCGGAGTCGCCTGAGGGCTGGCTTTGCAAAAAGCTCCGCTCTCAAGGAGTGGGAGGGAGCCAGACAACGTTTTTGGAAAAAACAACTGTTGTCGGAGCCAGGAGGAACGTCATCCCTCAAGCCCTGGCTCAGCGGCTTGCTCCTCTGTGACTCCCCCAGGTCAGATCTGGCGATTCTGTTGGACTTCTTATAACAGCGTGTCAACCTGAGCCTGCCAAATCAGGCGGGGACGCCTCTGCCTGTGTCCCCCACACCCATCCCCACTTTCTTGTCCGCACCTACCGCTCCACCTTGTGATCTTTCTCATCCCTTCATCCCACCTTACCCTCTGTCTTCACCCCATCCTGTCTGTGGGTACCATTCCACCCCAGACTTTTTTGCCTGCTCCCCATCCAACCCCTCAACCTGCACCCCATCCTGCTCCCAGCTCTCTGCCTGCTTCCCTACACTCTATGCTCTTATCCCACCCCTGGCGGTCTCCCTTATCCAGAACCCACCACCCTAATTCCCCCACCCCCAAGACTCGACTCTGCCGCAGAGTAGTAGATTTTATTTTGTTCCTCAGCTTTATTAAGATATAATGAACTGGGGGGTGGGGGTGAAGACAACCAGCGGTTAAGAGCACTGGCTGCTCTTTCAGAGGTCCCGGGTTCAAAACCTAGCCCCCGCGTGGCGCCTGTAACCCCAGTTCCAGACGATCCGACGCCCTCTGCTGGTCTCTTCGGGCACTGTACATTTATGGTGCACAGACATACAGAGGCAAAACGCCCACACACATAAAATAAAAATAAATACATCTAAAACAAGATACAACCTACTTATAAAATTTTCGACGACCTAATGATCCGAGGTGACTTTACAGTTGAGCATCCATCACCACGATTCTCTCTTAGACCATTAAGGTCTTTCTAAAAAGATCTCATTAGCCATAGTCATTCCTCACCCCCCACCCCCCCCAACCACCGATGTTTGTCACATCTTCGTCCCTCTCCCACACACCCCCAGTGGGGGAAATACTTCTTTTGCATGCTAAGGTTTTGCAGTAGCACATACAGAACATACCCTCAGGGAACGCAGAAGTCTAGTTGGGAGCCTGGCTAGCTAGCAAAGAGCACTTGCTACGTAAGTCCTATGCCCCAAATTTGAGTGCCAGAATCAAGCCCTGAGGACAGCCCTCTGACCTCCACATGTGTGCCATGGCACACACATGTACACAGTGCGATAATTTTTTAAAGTCACATTGAGACAACGAATGGGAAAAATATGTCCATTCACTCCCTCATTATTCATTTGAAAATGATTTTGGGCTGGTGAGATGGCTCAGAGTAAGGTCATGCCGCCAACCTTGACAAAATCCTATTCCCTTCCCACAATCCATATGGTGGAAAAAGAGAAGATTTCCAAAACTTGTTCTCTAACCTCCACACATGCACTGTGATGTGCTCTGTCTCTCACACACACAGACATACACACTCCTACACTCACACTCACACACACACACTCTCTCCCTCACACACACAGAGGTGGAAATACCACCGAAAGGTTTTCTTTTTTAAATGTATTTACTTTTGTTTTATGTGCATTGATGTTTTCCCATGGGTGTCAGGTCCCTTGGAACTGGAGTTACACAGTTATGAGCTGCTAAGTGGGAGCTGGGAATTGAACCCCAGTCCTCTGGGAGAGCAGTCAGTGCTCTTAACCACTGAGCCATCTCTCCAGCCCCCATGGAAAGGTTTTCAACAGAAGGGTGGCAGCACTTGACATTTATTTATTTACAAACAGAGTCGCCCGTGTTCTGCTCTGACTTCTTCGCTATGAGGAGGGAGGGTGGGTGGCATGGTGGTCCGCGAGAGTGATGTGGCAGGCACTGGGGTGACAGATAGTTAGACCAGGCTGGGAGCTCTGCTGGGAGAAGAGGAGGATCTAAACTGGATCAGGAACTAAGATACATCAGACAGAACACGGTCGTGGAGCCATGGGTGATGAGATTGCAGCGTTCAGTAAGTGGCCTGGGTATGATAAAGGGACTGTTTATGTAGGAGAATGTCCTCACTCCTGGGTAATGTCTGTTGAAATCCTTGGGATCGAAGTTCACAAGATGATGCAAGCAATTCCCATCACCCCATCCCCCAGACAGGGTTTCTCTGTGTAGCTCTGGAGCCTGTTCTGGAACTCACTCTGTAGCCCAGGCTGGCCTCGAACTCACAGAGATTAGCTTGCCTCTGCCTCCCGAGTGCTGGGATTAAAGGTGTGTGCCATTACTGTCCAGCATTGCAAGCAATTCTTAAAATGGATATCTGTCTGTCTGTCTGTCTGTCTGTCTTTCTATCGATTTATCTTTATCTATCTGTCTAGCTTTCTATCTATCTATATCTATCTATCTATCTATATCTATCTGTCTATCTATCTCTCTCTATCTCTCTCTATCTATCTATCTCTATCTCTATCTCTATCTATATATACCTACATATCAGAGGTGAGGAGAGAAAGAGAAAGAGAAGAGAAAGAGATTGTTTTTTGGAACTACTCAAAGATTGTATTATGTAGCAGCTTAAATCCAAAAGCCCACATAGATGTCTGTCTTCTTGTTTTTAGACAGGCTCTTGTGTAGCTGAGGCTGACCTCCAACTCTTTTTGACCCTTCTGCCCCTAGCTCCTGAGGGACAGGCTTGCAGGCATGCACCACCACACCCCACTAGATGTCTCTAGATAAGTATAAATACAGAAGGAGAAGGCACGGGAGAGGGAGACACAGCTAGTTACTAGGAAGTTATGGGTCCACGGCTGGGGGTGTGACTCAGTGGTACACTGCTTGTCTAGAATCTACAGTGAGGGTGTGAGGGTTGGGGGCATGGCTCCACAGCGGGGTACACACCTGTAACTCCAACTCCAAGGGGGGAAGAGACAGAGACTTAAGGTTGTAGCTTTCCAGACTAGCCAGAAAAACATCAACCCCGGGTTCAGAGAAAGAGACCCTGCCTCTAAGAAATAGGTACAGAGTAATTAAGGTCACCCAACACCCTCTTCTGGCCTTGGCAGTGTGCACAGGCTCAGGCACCAGTACACATGTGTTCAAACACACACACACACACACACACACACACACACACACACACACACCTTGAAAAGACATTCTCCATATAGGCATTGAGTGTACAGCTCAGTAGTAGAGTAACTGCCTAGTCCTGGGGTCCATCCCAAGCACTGTTAAAAAAAAAATAATAGATCAAGAAAAGTAATAAATCGAGTTGGGGATTTAGCTCAGTGGTAGAGTGCTTGCCTAGCAAGCTCAAGGCCCTGGGTTCGATCCTCAGCTCAAATAATAATAATAATAATAATAATAATAATAATAATAATAACAATAAATCAAAAACAGAGCCTGCCATGGTGGTGAACACACGTAGTCCCAGCATTTGGAAGGTAGAGGTGGAAAGACAGGTATTCAAGGTGAGATACACAGCTGAGTTCACGGTCAGCCAGGACAATGTGAGAGTCAGTCTTGGTGAGAAGTGAGGGGCTGACACAGACAAGAATAGTGAAGGAGGCCAGGCAGTGGTGCACGCCTTTAATCCCAGCACTCGGAGGCAGAGACAGGCTGATCTCTGTGAGTTCGAGGCCAGCCTGGTCTACAGAGTGAGTTCCAGGACAGCCAGGGCTACACAAAGAAGCCCTGTCTCAAAATCCATGCCCCATCCCCCCAAAAAAAGAATAGTTTGGGAGATAGGCTTGAAGCTTAAGAAAGACTCACTGGGTGTCCTGTCAGAGGCTAGTCAAGAGAAGCCTTGCAGGAGGCCTGACCCAGGAAGACAGCGAGTTCAAGGCTAACCTGGGATTCGGACAGAGCTCCAAGCTACCCTAAGCTCAAAAGCATGGCCCTGTCTCAAGAAAAACGCAGAACAAGGGGAAATGACAGCAAAATAACAAAAGTTTTAGCAAAACAAAAGAAAAAGAAAAACAAGGCAGAACACACACACACACACACACACACACACACACACACACACACAATACCACAGTAAAGGAGGGTGAACACAGAATGAAGTAATCCTAACAGAGAAAACTGAAAAAAGGCTCGGGCTGGACAGCAGGCCCTGCCTGGCCTCCAGCAGTGGGCTCATGAGGGCTGAAGATCCAAGCAGAGGCCTGGACCAGACGGCACGGGGCATGCCAGAGACACGTTTATGGGAAAACAGGTGGATGGACAAGGTCCCTTTCTGGGTATGTCTGTTCAGAGTGGCTCCACCATGTCACTGAAGGCCCCAGCATGCTGAGAGTGGGGGCCAGCAGCATGCACTTCTACCAGACAGGCTAGATGAGGGTATGGGCATGTATCCTCCTCATCCCACCCCTTCCTCCCCTCCCCCCTTCCCTTCTTTCCAACCTTTCTTCCTTTTCTGAGACAGGGTCTCATACAACTCAGGCTGGTCTGAAATAGGCAGCAACCGCACACAGGAAACCTTGTCTCGAAAAACAAACAAACAAACAGATCAATGAAAATAGAACCCAGCTCTAGGCCACAGGAGATGTGGACTCCAGGCTGGTTCTCTGGCTTGGGGCTTGTACTTGTTTTTGTTTTTTGAGACAGGGTTTCTCTGTGTAGCCCTGGCTGTCTTGGAACTTTGTAGCCCAGGCTGGCCTCGAACTCACAGAGATCCTCCTGGCTCTGCCTCCCTCGTGCTGGGATTACAGGCGTGCGCCGCCACCATCTGTCTTGTGCCTTGTACTTTCTGAGTCTCAGTTCTCTTATCTGTAAGGAGAAAAAAGATGAGCTTGGCTTTGTGTGCGCCTACAACCCCGAGAGATGGGAAGGGCCTCCAGGAAGCTCTCAGTCAGGTAGCCATCCTCCTGCCCTCCGTTTACGCCCGAGTTGAGGCTGAATCATCAGCTGGTCCAGGAGTCTAGGGCTGCATTCACCAACCAGCCCTATCTCTCTCCTCTTCCCTGCCAACTGATGGAAGGCCAGGCAGGTACTCGAACTTGCTGTGTAGTGAGGATGACCTTGAAACTCCTCCTCTTGCTTCTACACTCTCCTCACCGGAATTACAGGTACGAGCTACCACACCTGGCCTAGTTTAGGTTTTGTTGGGGGATTCTTTTAATTTTTGATGAGTATGGTATTTTGCCTGCATGTGTGTCTGTGTACCATGTGTGTGCAGTGTCCTCAGAGGCCAGAAGATGGCGTCAGGTCCTCTGGGACTGGAGCTATAGATGTTTGTGAGCAACCATGTGAGTGCTGGGGGCCTTGGGAAGAGGCTCTGTGCTCTTAACTGCTGGACTATTCCTTGTGGTTTTGAGACAATGTTTTGCTGTCTGGCTCAGGTTGGCTTGGATTCATTATTTAGGCCAAGCTGACCTCAAACTTTCAAGACCTCCCTCAGCTTTAGTGCTGACGCTGAAGGTCTGTGCCACTACACACTGCCCTTTTTAGGTGTTTTACTTGTGGCTATGCCCGCTGTGCCTGCCCTGCCCTCCATTGCAAACCCAAGTTCTCTGAGATACATTCCTATCCAGCTACAGAGTGAGGACTTTTTTCCTAAGCTTGGCCACATCTTCCAATATCTCCAAGGGTAACCCAGGGTTTGCCAAGTACCTCCCTTTCTTACAGGACAAAATTATTTCCTGTAATAACCGGGAAATGAAAAGTACTTATCGCCAAGAAAGAAATGAAGACAGAACATTTTTATTTCTTGGACCTTATATACATGAAGTCCTGGCAGGTAGCAAAAGACTTCCATTCTTTTATTTTTAAGTGTGTGTGTGTGTGTGTGTGTGTGTGTGTGTGCGCGCGCGCGCCCCCACACAGGCACATGCATGCACACACATGCACCCTCCTCAGAGCAAGTGTGAGTTTAGGGCACAACTTGGAAGAACCAGTTCTCTCCCTCCACTGTGTGAGTCCAGGGCAGCAAAATCATCAGGTAACTCACGGAACCACCTCACTGGTGCAAAATGACTTAAAGTAAACATCACAGTACAAAAGAGAAGCACTGATGTCTGTTCGGAGTTTCTTGAAAATTCACAATTTAAGTTGGGTCTTTTGGATACAGGTTGATAAAACAAAACTTCACGTAAATAAAGTGTGAGGGTCCCCCTGATCTCCATTGTGGAGAAAAGAGAGGGAGAGGGAGATGTAGTGGGAAAACTCAGACTCCAGCCTATAAAGCACCCCTCCTATAACGAGAATGAGTGTCTGGCCCCGAAAGGAAGTCCCAGCCTCTGGGCACTGCCCAAGTTCTCCCATTGCCTGAGTTCACCCACCCACCATTCTGACCTCCGGGGAGCTGTCTGGAAATGCATTGGGATAAATGCTGAGCAACCTGGGGACAGGCCAGCAAGGCCCTTTGTAATGGGAGTTTGGAGGCTGGGGCCTGGAATGGTCCACACTGGTGGGAGCCCAGAGGTATAGTAAAATAACAAATTGCAAATTAGCAGCTAGATCAGCATCCACCAACTAAACACTCCTTGTGTCCCTGCTTCCACACCAGAAAACCATTTCCAGCCCCCAAGTGGTCCCTCCAGGACACTTCCAGTCCACTCCCCTTCCTCCAAGGTCACGGTCACTCTGACTTCTTCTTTCGTTATTACATTTATTGCTTCATAATAAATGTGTGTGTGTGTGTGTGTGTGTGTGTGTGTGTGTGTGTGTGTGTGTGTGTCGGGGGGGGGGGGGGTTTGCATGTCAGAACACATGAAATCACTTCTTTCTGTCCACCTTGTTAGTCTCAAGATCAAACTCAGGACCTCAGGCGTGGTGACAAGTGTCTTCTTTTGCTGCCCTTCACTCTGACCTCTGACAGCATAGATTGGTTGCATCTGTTTTGAATTTTATATTCACAGAATCAGGAAGTATGCCCTCCTTACTGGCTTTTCCCCTCTCAACACTGAAAACACACATCCTGGTTGTTGCCTGTGCTGTGGGTTGTTTTCAACCTTGGCGTGGGGTTCAGCCCCACCCTGGGGGGGTGCAGAGCTGTACTCATTTACTTCTCCCGGCTTATGGCCCCTTTGGCTCTGACCCTGGGTGAGATGGAGCCATGGGGAGGTTCCTAACAGCGAGGATTTGATCCAACTTGGATGACCATTGGTGAATATCTTTTAGCCCCATGGAGGGAGTATTTTCTTTCTTGATGTAGTCTCATATAGCTTAGGCTGGTCTCAAACTTGATATATACTAAGAATGTAGCCAAGGATGAGCTGTGGTGGCTCATACTGATCTCCCCTTCTCTGCCTCCCAAGAGCTAGGATTACAGGTATGTGCCTCTATGTGTATCATAGACCATACATATTCGTTTATGTATATCTGCCAGATACTTTGTTCACATCCTGGCTTCCCTCTCTTATTGTCAACTTCTTTGCTAAGCACTTTTATTTTTATTTATGTGTATTGTGTGCCTGTGTCTTCCACATGTGTGCAGCTACCCAAAGAAGCCAGAAGAAGGTGTCAGATCTCCTGGAGTTAGGGTAACAGGTAGTTGTGAACCACCTGATGTGAGTGGTGGGAACCTAACTCAGGTCCTCTGGAAGAGCTGGATGTCGGTTGGTTTTTTCTTTGTTTGTTTTGTGGTTGTTGTTGTCTTTAATTAACTTGACACAAACTAGGGCCATTTGGGAAAATGGATTCTTAATTGAGAAGATATCTCTATTAAACTGGCCTGCACTCAAGTCTGTGGTACATTGCTTGGATTAATGATTGATGTGGGAGGGACCAGCCCATAGTGGGTGGTGCTATCCCTGAGTAGGTAGTCCTGAGGTAAGAAGTCAGGCTGGGAAAGCCAGGGGGAGCAAGCTAGTAGGCAGTGTTCCTCCATGGCCTCTGCTTCATTTGCTGCCTCCAGATTCCTGCTTGAGATCTTGCCCTGACTTTCTGCAGTGATGGACTCTGATTGGGATATGTCAACCAAAACATCCGTCCCTAGCCCCAAGTTGCTCGGTCAGAATGTGGTGTCCCAGCAATAGGAAGCAAGCTGGGACAAGCAGCTGCCCCTGTTGAGCCACTTCCCATGTTGTACAATTTTAGAAGGTGGTATTGAAACAAGGTCCCTGCAGTGATTTGAAAGAAAATGGCCCCCACAGGGTGTGACACTGTTTGGGGGTGTGGCCTTGTTGGAGGAAGTGTGTCACTGTTGGGGTGGGCTTTGAGGTCTCCTGTGCTCAAGCTAAGCTCAGAGTGACTCACTTCACTTCCTTTTGCCTGTGGATCAAGATATAGAACTCTCAGCTCCTTCTCCACACCACATCTGCCTGTATGCCGCCATGTTCCTTGCAATGATAATAATGGACTAAACCTCTAAAACCGTAAGCCAGCCCCAATTAAATGTTCTCCTTTATAAGAGTTGCTGTGGTCATGGTGTCTCTTCACAGCAATAGAAACCCAAAATAAGACAGTCCCACTCTATAGCCCAGTCTAACCTTGAATCTAGGCCAGACTGACTCCCAACATACAGCAATCTTCCTGCCTCAAACTCCTAAGTGCTGGGATTACAGGCATGAACCACCACACCTTTCTCTCTGTCTAGATTCTGCATGCCAGAGGACATGTGCAATTTGCCTTTCTGTGTCTGGCTTATTTGACTTAACACTCCTAAGCTGTTTTGTTAGTTGTGTTAGTATTGCTTCACAATGCTAGGGATGGTACACAGGGTCTAAGTGCTTTACCAGGTCCAGTTCTAGGGACTTTAGCAATGAGAAACACCCAAATACAAGATCCTGCCCTCTTGTCGTCCCCTACCCCCGCGTGCCCCGCCCACCATGTCTCTCTTTGGTTGTTGTTGTTGTTTTGTTATTTAGACAGGGTTTCTCTGTGTAGCCCTGGCTGTCCCGGAACTCACTCTTTAGACAAGGCTGGCCTCGAACTCACAGAGATCCGCCTGTGCTGGGATTAAAGGTGTGTGCCACCATTGCCCAGCCTTTTATTATTGTCATTACATTTTATTTATGTATTAGGGAGCACCATGTCTATCCTAGGATGGAGTTCACGTTAGCAGACTTGGTGGCAAGCACCTTCACCCACTGAGGCAATTGCTGGTCCCTCTCTTCAGTTTTTGAAACAGTCCTATAACTCAGGCTCATTTCTAACTTAGTATGATCTTGACTTATTGTTATTTTGTCTTTTTTTTTTTTCTTCAGAGCTGAGGACTGAACCCAGGGCCTTGCGCTTGCTAGGCAAGCACTCTACCACTGAGCTAGATCCCCAACCATGATCTTGATTTCTAATCCTCCTGTAGGGATGGTAGGCATGTGCTAGTTTGTGTGATGCTGGGATTCAGACACAGTACTCCCTGCACAATAGGGAGCTGAGCTACATCTGCAGTTCTTTCAGCCCCTAAAATTAGGAGGATAGTAGGCTGGAAGTGGTGGTGCATGCCTGTAATTATAGCACAGATCTATAGTCCTAGCTACTTGGGAGGCAGAGGTAAGAGGATCTCTGTGAGTTCAAGGCCATCCTGGTATATATAGAGTTCCAGGCTAGTAGGTGTAGTTTGACTTTCTCGTTGAACTTTCTTTTGGGCTGCCAGCCCCAAAATAATGACACTGAGACTTATTATTAATTATAGAAGCTTGGCCTTAGCTTAGGCTCGTCCCACAGCTCTTACAACTTGAATTAACTTGTTTCTGTTAATCTATATTCTACCACGTGGCTTTTTACCTCTCCTCCATTCTGTACATTCAACCCCCTCAGTGTCTCACTGGAGTCTCCTGTGCACACCTAGATTCTAACCCTCAGTTTTCCTCTCTGCCCGGAAGTCCCGCCTAACTTCTCCTGCCGAGCTATTGGCCATACAGCTTTTTATTAAACCAATCACGGCGGCACATCTTCACACAGCGTAAACAAGTACCCCACAACAATCCACCAGGGATCCATAGTGGTACTCTGGTGAGGGATCTGTTGTGATGGGGGTGTAACTCAGTGATAGAGGGCTTGCTGCCTAAGCTCCTGGGTTCGAGCCCACCATGGGTGGGGGGGGCCGTCAAAAAAGGATGAAGTGTAGTTCCTAGGAACATATTTCAAGTTACTTATAAAGCTTCAGCCCCATCCCCAGGGCCTGTCTTCACAGCCCTGCAGGTGACTGCTGTGCATTCAGAGTATTACTCATGGCCAGAGAGAGGACTCCACCACAGGAAGAGCATTTGCTTCTCTCCCTGAAGACCCGACCTTGCTTCCCAGGACCCATGTCAGGTGGCCCACAACCATGTGTAACTTCAGCTCTGGCTGTTCGATGGGCACACATGTGATATCCACAGATACACATACAAACACATAAAATAAAAACAAAGTTAAATCTTAAAAAAAAAAAAAAAACAATATGGCCTAAGTGACTAAAACAAGGACACTTCAAAATGTGCATTAAAAAGTTAACTTCCAGGGTTGGGGATTTAGCTCAGTGGTAGAGCACTCGCCTAGCAAGCGCAAGACCCTGGGTTCGATCCTCAGCTAAAAAAAAAAAAAAAAAAAAAGTTAACGTCCTTCCAGGACACCCAGAGCTTCTACACAGAGAAATCCTGTCTCGAAAAATCAAACCCAAACAAACCAAAAGCTAACTCCTAGAATAATACACAGGGCTGAATGACTCAGCTAGCAGTGTGGACAGCCAGGGACCCAGGCTCTCTATTTTGAGACTCAGTTCTAGAAGATGCAGTTTCGCTGTGTAATCCAAGCTAGTCCTAAACTCTGAGGCTCAAATGATCCTCCTGCCTCAGCCTTCCAAGCAGTTAGGACTACAGAGCTGTGTCTTTGTGCCAAGTATTTATATGTTGGTTTATGTTTGCTTGCTTTTTGATGGGAAGGGAGCTCAGGTTGCCTGAACTCAGTGCATAGCCTAGGGTGTCCTCAAGCACCAGGCAATCTTTCTGCCCCAAACTCCCCAAACTCCTGAATGCTAGGGCTATGAATGGATAACAGTATCATCAACACCCTTTCATAACGCATAGGAAGCATTATTTATGCATAGGTGTTGAAGGTGATAATAATTACTCAACACTTTCCCAGGAACCCCAAGGAGTCCTCTTGCCCCTGCTCAGCCCTCCAGGAAACTATACGAGCATTGGCCACTAGGGGGCGCGTCTAGCTTTGGCTGCATCGGCACGTAATGGCACTCACGAGGCGGCGGGCTCAGTGACAAACTGGATTATTTCTTTGGACATTCCAGAGGAGAACGCATTGATCCTGATCAGCGCCAAAACCCCCAGAGCCAGGAAATGAGAGAAATTCAAACTAGATTCTTTCTTCTTTTAATTTTTTTTAATCAGTGTTTTTGCCTGTGGATGCTGGATCCTGGAGTTACAGACAGTTGTGAGCTGCCATGAAGGTGCTGGGAATTGAACCCCAGTCCTCTGGAAGAGCAGCCAGTGCTCTTAACCACTGAGCCATCTCTCCAGCCCCCAAACTAGATTCTTTGCTGAGCCTCCGGGCACAGTGGGGGGGTGAGAGGGTGTGTGAGGCCACATTGAAAGTCAATCATAGAGCCTTCCAGCACTGCTGGCCTGGGCATTCCCCCTCCTGCCAACACCTGTAGAGCAGAGTGGTTGACGTGGGGGGATAACAGGAATATCTGTGAATTGTCTACACCTACAATGGATTTTTTTTTCCAAAATATTTTTCATTCAATATATTTTCCTTTCCCCCAACTCCTCCCAGATCTTCCCCACCTCTGCCTACCCAACTTCATCTTCTCTCTCTCCCTCCCTTTTTTTCCTCTCTAAAAAACAAAACAAAACAAATAAAAATCAGTAAGACAAAACCTACCAAAATGAAACAGAAAGCTTCACAAAAGAAACGCAATCTCTTACGTGTTGACCAAGTACTCCTGGGCACGGGTTTAAAAAAAAACCAAAAAAGAAAAACAACATTTTGTGTATGTGTGTGTGTGTGTGTGTGTGTGTGTGTGTGAGTGAGAGAGAGAGAGAGAGAGAGAGAGAGAGAGAGAGAGAGAGAGAGTTCTCTCCTATCATTCCTGGATCCTGGAGATTGAAGTCAAGTCTCCAGGTATGGTGGCAAGTGCCTTTACATTTTCTTTTTCTTTCCATCCTCCCTCCCTCCCCCTCTCTCTCCCTCCCTTCCCCCTCCTTTCTTTCTTTTCTGGTTTTGATTTTGGAGACAGGGTTTCTCTGTGTAGCCTTAGTTGTCCTGGAACTCACTCTGTAGCCCAGGCTGGCCTCGAACTCACAGAGATCCGCCTGCCTCTGCCTCCCGAGTGCTGGGATTAAAGGCGTGCGCCGCCGCTGCCCTGCTGACATTTTGTTTGTTTTTCTTCTTTGACTACCCGGAGCTTTCGGTAGACTCCCAAAAGGGATCCCAAATCCCAAAGGTCAAGCCTCTCTCTCCCTCCCTCCCTCTTCCCATACCCAAAATGTCACCAGCATTGTCCAACACAGAATTTGATGACATACCAAAAGAGGGGCATCTAAAAGTGATCTGCCGTTCCAGCCTCTAGGCTTTTCACAGACCTGCTGCCACTCCGGAGCACCAGCTTCCACTCTATCTTGTCCATTTCCCCAAGTCATGAGTCTCAGCCCTTCAGGAACCCAGCCTAGCAGCCAGCCCTTGGTGCTGGACTGAAGTTTGTCTGGGATCTCAACTCACATCCAGATCCTATGGAAAATATTTATAGGTTCCATGAATGAGGTTAGTGTTTAGGTTGACTCTTCTGCTCTCGGCTGGGGGTGGGGAGTAACTTCCTGATCCACTTTGCACAGGTTACCCCCTCTTGGTAGGACTGAGGGGGAAACTTAGGGCTTTCTGCAGCTAGGCAGGGGCTCTACCACTGAGCCACACCCCAGCCCCTCACTGGGGGATTCTAGGCAGGGGCTGACTCACTTCTCAGCCTTTGTCGCTGGATTCTCAGCAAGTACTCAACCACTGGGCCATTCCCCAAGCCCCTCACTATTTTTAAATTTTGTTTGTTTCAGCTTCTTTGGATTATAAGTCACAGAACCCACCATTTGAAGTGTGTAATTCAGTAGTTACATGTGTGCTTCTGGCCCCACTGTAGATACATTAAGTCTTGAGCCACTGTGTACTGACACCGCTCCTCACCTGTGATAGTTGAACTCATGGTCCTGGATCCTTAAGGGAGTAGAGCACAGCCTCTTCCTCTTCCATGCTGGGAAGGTTTGGTCAACAACAACCTAAGCTGGTCATGGTGGTGCACATCTGTAATCATAGACCCTGGGAGGCTGAGGACACTCCTGAGGTCAGGAGTTCAAATTGAGGTTAGGCTATATAAAAACCTGTGTTTTCTTTTTCCTTAGAATATAAAACAGTGGTAGAGCCCCTGCCTAGAATCCCCCAGTGAGGGGCTGGGGTGTGGCTCAGTGGTGGAGCCCCTGCCTAGAATCCCCCAGTGAGGGCCTGGGGTGTGGCTCAGTGGTAGAGCCCCTGCCTAGAATCCCCCAGTGAGGGCCTGGGGTGTGGCTCAGTGGTAGAGCCCCTGCCTAGAATCCCCCAGTGAGGGCCTGGGGTGTGACTCAGTGCTAGAGCCCCTGCCTAGAGTCCCCCAGGGCTGGGGAGATGGCTCAACCGTTAAAGGCTAGGCTCACAACCAAAAATATAAGAAGAAACAAAGAAACAAAAATAACAACCCCTCCCCAGTTCTAAAGTTTAGAAAGAAAATGATAGAGGCAAAAAGAGATGAAAAGACAGAAAGATGGAAATTTCCCAGAGAAGAGAAGACGGGTAAGAGAGAGAAACTGAGCCGGTCAGGAGGGCCAGAGCTAGTCGCAACGAGAGTCACGGACAGCAAGAGTCAGTCTTGGCGTCAGGAACGGTGCATTCGGGGGTGACTGAGTGACTCAGCGAACTGTGGAGCCAGCTTTTGAGAAAAAGTAAAGGGCAGGCAGAGGCCGAAAGTACAAAATAGGTGTTTTAATTGAAAATTTTATAAAAGGGCAAGGAATATGACCGAGGACCCAGGACTGGACCATGCCAGGCCCAAGGCGCTGGTGGGAGGGGCTGGGAATGACCGGAGCAGTGAAAGCCATCCCTCTCTGTCTGTCCATACTAAATCCAGACTGGCTGACATCCTTGCACACTTGCAGACTAGAAGAAGGCAGGCGTGCTCTGGAAGCTCCCAGTGCACAGACGTAATGGAATGCCAGGCGCAGGTGCTCAGGCCCGGGGTCGCGCAGGCGCACAGTGATGTGGCTGGTGCGTGGGTGCAAATCCCGGGCGGCAGATACACTGGAAGGAGCCATCGGTATTGATGCAGCGTGCATTGACACAGAGCGGAGAGGTTGCCTCAGCCTCATCACACTCGTTGACGTCTGGGGGAAGGGTTAGAAAGATCGTTGCCGAAGCCTGGGAATGAGAAGCCCATCTCCCTGGTCTTTTGAGGTAGAGAATCACAGATATTGAGCCTCTCCTATGCAATACAAAACATCACTTGCTACCTGCAGGCTGTGTGAGCCCAGGCAGGTGGTATAATATCTCTGTGTTTTGGCCTGCAAGATGGGTCAGTGGGATAAAGCGCTTTCTGTGCAAGCCAGATGACCTGAGTTTGATCCTCAGAACCCAAGCAAAGGTGGAAGGGGTCTCAGACCTGATGCCACAGAGTTGTATCCTGGCTCCCACACATGTGATACGGCATGCACACAAACAATAATAAACAAAACATTGCTATTGACAATAGTACATGTCTACGTGATATCAGACATCCTTGTGAGCACGGAACCTGTATCAACGCTAACTTCCTCATAACTCTACAAAGTAGTTACTGTGCTATACAGGTGCTGACTGTGGCCCAGCACAGGAAAGCTTGCTCAGTGCCACACTGTAAGCTGCACATGGTACGGATCTCATTCTCAGGCCAGCTTTCCCAGTCTTTAGCCTAGCCCACTGCTACTTCTTGACTATGAGACCTTGGGGAACTCAGTTCACTTTTCTGAGCATCTTTAATTTTTGAATGCGCTTTTTTATTTTATGAGTGTGTGTACCACCTGTGTGCAGTGCCCGCAGAGGCCAGAAGGGGGCGTTGGATCCTCTGGAGCTGGAATTGTAGGTGGTAGTGAGCATCTGATGTGGGTATTGGGGACCAAACTCTGGTCATCTGAAGAACAGGAAGCCCTCTTAACCACCGAGGCATCTCTGCAGCCCTGATCCCCAGTGTATATACAGGTCAGGGTGTCCTGTAAATCAACGTCACTGACATTCTCAAGAACTCTGTGAAATGGGCTCTTTCATTATGCCTGTTTTTTGTGGGTTTTTGTTTTGTTTTCCCAGGTGAGGAAAGCTAAACAAGGCACAGTGACCTGTCTCAGGACTGAGACTGGGGTCCCTCTGACCCCCTCACAGCTCCTGATTGTAAGCACTTGCCTTTATCCCTTGTATAGGCAGACATGATTACTACTCCAATTACATGTGGGAAGGCTGAGGTTTGCAAAGATAATGAGAAGACTGTCCGAGGTAGCACTGACCGTGCCCCAAGTCTTATCCGCAGGGGCTGGGGTGTGGCTCAGTGAACCAGCATTGCCTAGACTCCACCAGTCTAAGAGGGCCTGGTTCTGTGGGAGAGCCCCTGCCTAGAATCCCCCAGTGAGGGGCTGGGGTGTGGCTCAGTGGTAAAGCACCTGCCTAGCATGCATGCATAAGCCCTGGGTTTCATCCTCAGAACAACAATATATATTCTGCAGGATTCTTTTCATATTCTCAAGCTCAGCTCTGCCATGTACAGGAGCCTGGTTTTCCTGGTACTCTGACCTCATGTTCTTCAGTCAAGTCCTACCCTGAGCAAGAATAAATTTCTGCCCCCTAGGATGGTATGGCCCCTGTCTGTAATGAGGTCCTTTCTTAGAGGTTCCTGATCATCTTCTGGTTAAGCTTGCTTTTACCCTTCCCTCTGCTCCCCTTCCTCACCGACACAGGACATGCGGGTGATGTCCAGGCGGTAGCCATCAAAACAGTCACAGGTAAAGCCTTCGGGAACGCGTACACAGCGGCCATGGGCACAGCCGTCCAGGATCCCGCACTCCTCAGCCTCCAGGCCTTCATAGGGCTCAGCCAAGGCTCCTGCAGAGAACACAGGGAGCTGTGACTGGAGATCCCCGCCTTTGGTCCCTTTGGTTCCTTCCTCCTTGACCCCTGGCTTCCCACTGTCTCTTCCTAACCTGTCCTTCCCACTCCCAGACTGCAGGGGGCACTGCGCTAAGAACGTTTACCATGCTCAGTTCCCCTAGGTGTTGCTATCTATCCTAGGATGGCCTCAAACTTGCAGCAATCCTCCTGCCTCAGCCTCTCTAATGTTGGTATTACAGGCATGAGTCTTTCCATGCCTTTGTATATTTCTGACCCTGACTCTCCTGCCTTCTTTCTCGGCATTGCCCCCACCTTGTGGTTTTTTGTCTGTGCTTGGTATCTCTGGCTGCACTGCTCACCTGTATAGCCTCCGCGTTCAGAGGACTCCTCCGGCTCTGGGAAGGAACCACGGGTGTCTCTGGACCGATATGGCCAGCCAGTGCCTCGGTTGGGTGGAGCAGGAGCCTCCGACTCACCATAGGGGCCACCATCATCCTCGAAGTCCGGCATGTCGAAGGGTGGGGCGCCATAAGGGGCCTCCCGGCGGGCAAAGGGTCCAGGAGGGGGTGGGTAGGGGTCATAGGGTAGCACAGGTGGTGAGTACAGGTCTGGTCCGTAAGGGAGACTCTGGTAAGGTGGGCCTATATCTGGGCCATATTCGTAGGGGAGTCCAAAGCCACCTGGGCGTGGTGGGCCATATGCAGGGGGTCGCAGCACATTGCAAAGGGCCTCGAAATCATCTGTAAACAAAAGCCAATACATACCATGCTCAATATCCACTGCTCATGACGAGAAGAATAGGAGGCTTGGGGAAAGGCTGGGGAGGTGACTTGGCTGGAAAGGCAGGATCAGGGCTTTGGATGGCTCCAGGATGAGTCTGGATTCTGAATCCAAGTATCTAGCATCCTCAGACTGCAGCTAAGAATCAGAGTCTAAGGTGTTGGGATTTGGGGGACCCATGGGTGCTAGAGCTAGGAACCTGAAGGAATAAGAGGAAGGTGTTTTTTGGCTGGAGAGTCAATGGGCTGGCTGAGCACCAGGACTTATGGGGACGAAGGGGACGGGAGAGAGCTTGAATCTCTGGGAGCTGGAGGACTCAAGCCTGGGGTTTTGGGCTCATGTTTTTATTTTTATTTTTTAAGATTTATTTATTTATTATGTACACAGTGTTCTGTTTGCATGTAGGCCTGCAGGCCAGAAGAGGGCACCAGATCTCATTACAGATGGTTGTGAGCCACCATGTGGGTGTTGGGAATTGAACTCAGGACCTCTGGAAGAACAACCAGTGCTCTTAACTTCTGAGCCCTCTCTCTGGCCCTGGGCTCATGTTTTTTTCTTTTTCTTTTCTTTTTTTGTTTGTTTGTTTGTTTGGAGCTGAGGACCGAACCCAGGGCCTTGCGCTTGCTAGGCAAGTGCTCTACCACTGAGCTAAATCCCCAACCCCTGGGCTCATGTTTTTAAGGAGCTAGTAAGAAGAGACCAGAGATTTTTGGGGGCTATGTTGGAATCTTGATAACCTGGTGTGTGTTGGGGCAGGGGAGCAATGAGTGTTAGCAATTGTTAATGCTATGGGCAGAGAGTCTAAAGGGCAGGGTGGGTCAGTGGGCAACTGCTACTGGGATTGAAGGGTCCAGGAGTGTCTGGAGGGGTGTGTCACAGGTTGTGTTGGGGGAAGGAGGAGGTCTAGAAACTGAAACTTTAAGATGAGAGCTCAGAGCTGATGGGGCTGGACCTATGGGAGCTGCTGATTCAGGCCTTGAGATTTCTGTTGGTGACACTTAGACGTCCTTAGGATTGTGACCAAGATTTCAGGATAGGATGCGATGCATGTAAAGATGCCAAGAGGTCCAGGGCAGTCTAGAGAGATACAGTACCTGAGTCCTGGGCAGGGCAGAGTGCACAGTCCATACCCCAGGCTTCGCCATAGAGACAGCAGCACTCTGTGTAGGTGGCCTGGCGGTCTAGTCGTGGACGACTGCAAACAAGGTCAGGCCCCACTTCCTGCCAGCATACTCCCAGATTGTCATCTATGGGCAATGGCAGGACGCATCAGTGCAGACTGGGACTCGGACCCTCCCACAAAGACCCAAATCCAGCCTCCAGGGCATTCTGTGAAATGGGGGGTGGTTGTTTTAATTCCGTGTGTGTGTGTGTGTGTGTGTGTGTGTGTGTGTGTGTGTGTGTGTGTTGCTCGTTTGTTTGTTGGAATGGTCTCTCTATGGAGCCCATTTCAAACAAAACTCAGACTCTTGTGGTCCTCCTTCATCCATCTCTTGTGTAGCGAGGATCACAGGTGTGCACCACCGCACCCTGCACCCTGAGCATTGTTTAAAGGAAGCCTCAAAGTTTAGGGATTTTTGTAGGAACAGAAAATTGGAAAAGATAATTTGGGGCCAAGGACCAAGGTATAGCCGAGGAGACACATGGAGTGTGAGAGAGAAACTTAAGATAGGTGAACAGAGGCTGAGAGAGCGGGCGATGAGCCAGAGAAAGAGAGAGAGAGAGAGAGAGAGAGAGAGAGAGAGAGAGAGAGAACCAAAAGAGCAGGTGTAGTAAAGCAGGCCTGTAATCCTGGTACCTGAGGCTGAGGCAAGAGTTCAAATGAGTTTAGGCTAGCCTGGGCTACATAGTGGGAGTCTGCATGTAAAAAGGAGAGGAACCTGGGGCCCAAGAAACGTGTGCAGGTATACACAGCAAGAAAATGAACACTGACACTAAAACTTTCACCGTCGACCACCAGGCCGGGTTACCTCGAAAGAGAGGTAAGCCCTGTCCTCTCACACCTGTAATCCCAGCAATCAGAAGGCCGAGGCAGGAGGATTTCTGTGTGTTCCAGGTCAGCCCGTACTACAAAATAATAATGATTTGGGAAAAAAAAAACAAAAAGCAAAACACTGTGGGCCAGAGGCATTGTGGCTCTCGGCTTTAAAAACGCCAGAGCTCTGGAGGCATAAGTAGACGGGTATCTATGAGATCCCGGCCAGGCTGAGCTACACAGTGAAATGCAGTCTGGAAAAAACAAACAGGCCAGAAGCCAGACTGCATCATCCAGGCGCTAGGGGCGTGGCCTTGAGCACACGCTGCAGCCTGGGTCTAGGGATCTGGGGGTGGGGGGAATCAGGGGTGGACCTGGGCGGGTCTGTGGGCGGGGTTACCGAGGCTCTGGCTCTCGTTGGAGACGCAGCGGCGCCGGGAGCCGTCCAGCACTAGTGGGGGCTCGCAGGTGCAGTGGTAAGAGCCCACTGTGTTGACACAGCGGCCGCCTTCACAAGCAGGCTCCTCGTCCGCGCATTCGTCATTATCTAGGCAGGCATGGGGTGGGGGATGGGGCGATTACCAGGATGAACTCCCTTTCACATTTCCCCAGCTCACTGACAGAGTGATGGATACAGTCTAGACTTCGGAAGGACTTCCTGCTGGGATAGCCACTTTCCTATTTGGGACTGGCACGGCAAGAGTTGGGGGGGGGGGAGGTGGGGTTCATACCAACGCATTCCAGCCGCTGTGCATGATAGTAGTAGCCATTGCTGCAATAGCAAGAGTAGCCTGGGGCGGTGTTCACACACACTCCGCTCTTGCACACCTGGTCCTGGAAGAGCTGGCATTCATCCACATCTGTAGTAAAGGTGAGATGAGGGCGGGGTGGGTGTGATCTGGGGTCAACAGAGGAGCACGGGATACCAGTCACGACAGAGGAGGATGGCAATGGCACCCAGAAGCTGAGACAAGGAAAATTGGAACCAGAGGGGACCTTGAGGAAGAGGAGACCCTAAAGCAAATCAAAGTGAGAATGGAGCTAGGTGTATTGAAGCATGCATGTAATCCCAACAGTCAGGAGGTGGCTCAGAAGAACAGAATTCAGGTTAGCCTCTGCTGCGTAGCACATTCTTAGCTAGCCCGGACTCCTGACACAGTAACCAAAAACACAAATTAAAAAGGAGGAAAGAAAAGAAAGGAGAACTGGGCGGTGGCAGCGCACGCCTTTAATCCCAGCACTTAGGAGGCAGAGGCAGGCAGATCTCTGTGAGTTCGAGGCCAGCCTGGGCTACAGAGTGAGTTCCAGGACAGCATCAAAGCTACACAGAGAGACCCTGTCTTGAAAAACCCAAAAGAAAAGATGAAGAGGAGGAGGATGACTAAGGAGGAGAGAGAGAGAGAGAGAGCAAGAAATCGAGTGGCTCACACGTTTGAGGCCAGTATAGTCTACTAGTGAGATCCACCCTCAAAAATACATACATACATACATACATACATACATACATACATACATACATACATACACATACATACGAAAGAAAACAGGAAGAAACTGAGGCAGGGTGAGACAGAGCTGGGTCTAGGGGTTCAGAGTGGGTTGGGGTTGAAGTCTGGCCTTACCTCTCCGGGCACTCAGGTCTCCACTGGGCACCAGGTAGCCCCGGCCGTGAGGACATAATGACTGGTACTCAGCTGCACACAGAAACAAGAATGAACCCAGAAACCCAAGCCCCAGTCCTTGCCCAAGCCCACTGGCTCTTGCCCCCTTAGAGTGCTAAAGCCCAGGTCAGTTAGTGCCCACTTCTCAGCTGCGGCCCCCCAATGGTGCCACCTGGTGGCTGGTGGCTCACACTTGTGCTGGCAACACCAGCAGCTCAATCCTAGACCTAAACAAATCCCTTTTCCAGGCCCCATACCCCGGTATCTCCACCCAGAGCCCAGGCCCCGTGTCTCCCCACAGCCTATGCCTAACCTGTCTCAGTGCCCGGGCACTGCTGGATACGGCAGCCACTGCCCCAGCCTTCACCCACAGTACAGCAACATTCCTGCCACGTCACATTTCGGGCCAAGATATTGTCACACGCATCTGGAGCCGCTGTGTCGAAGTAGCACTCCCGACGGCCACTGCTCACAGGACCCTGCCTAGGGGGGCTGGGTCTTCGGGGTGGGGGTGGGGGCGGAGGCCTGGCTGGAAGGCTGGGGCTGGCAGGAGCCTGGGGCTGTGAGCCTGGGAACGCGCCTGAAGAAACAAATGGCTTTAGCCAGGCTTATGTTGTGTCTTCTACTCTCCTATGTCAGCAATGAGGGAAAACAGGCCCTGAGGGCACCAGCCATCAGTAGCAGAACAAGACAGCACTCTTAGGTTTTAGAAGGGCAGATGAGGTCTCATACAACTCGGGATGACTTCGAACTCCGGATTCTCCTGCATCCACCTACCAAGGGCTAGGATTGTAAGTGTGCCCCATTACGTCCAAACCTAGAGCCCTAGAGTCCTATGCTAGGCAAGGACTTTAAAACCTAAATGATAACAAGTATTTATTATGTATATTACATTATGCATATGGATTTATTTGTTTGGTTTTCTTTCTTTCTTTTTTTTTTCTTTTGTTTTGTTTTTCAAGACATGTTTTCTCTGTGTAGCTTTGGCTGTCTTGGAACTCACTCTGTAGACCAGGCTGGCCTCGAACTCACAGAGATCCACCTGCCTCTGCTTCCTGAGTGTCATCACCTGGCCAAATTGTAATTTTGATCAATATTATCTAGCAGGCTAGTCTATCTATTAGCTCACAGAGACCCTCCTGCCTCACCGTCTATTACAGGCGTGCGCCACCACGCCCAGCTTCGTTTTGGCTGCTCGCTGTCCCTGTCACTTCTGTATCCTTTGCTTCACAACCTCACCCTTCCCAGGTGTCCCCTCAACTGTAGCACAGGTGGGGACCTGTGCTTTCCAGGTGCTTCTCTGGTTCTCCGCACCCAGCTGGTCTCAGACTGGATCCAACACATCCCCCACCGGCAGCCTCACAGCTCGCCCACATGGCTCTCAGACGGTTCTGTCATCACTGTCTCCCACTCAAGGCCCCTGGTCCAGTCCAGCTCTGACCTCTCCTGCTCCGACCTTCCACTCTTCAGCACTTACATACAGCACCCCTAGGGAGATTTCAATCTCTTCCTTGGTTCAGACTGGTCCATGGTGCTGTATGTCCCAAGGAAAAGCAACTGCCCAGAACATCAGTGAGTACACCTTCTGGGTATGTCTGTGAGGACATTTCAGAAAGCACTTCCAGAAGACCCACGGCAGTCTCCTGTGGGCTAGGGTCCTGGACTGAATACAAAGGGGGGAAAAGCCAGCTGAACCCTGAGTTGCCCTTTCTCTGCTTCCTGATCCTCACGCAGTGAGCAAGAATTTTCACACTCGTGCCTCCATGTGTCCCCCACAGATGGACTACACCATCACATCATGAGGCAGGATACCCCTCCTCCCTCCACAGTTTCTCAGGTCACAGCTACACAGCGCACACCCCACTTCAGCTTCTTGTTTCTGTTCACCCCACTTAACTCAGACACTGACCCCTTCAGAAGCCTCTTCTCAGGCTAGCCTGGGTCTCTCCTTTTCCCTAGAGTTTCCTTTGCTCTTCCGTCTTCCCAGCCAGCTAGGGATATCCTTGTCTCTTCATTGGACTGAACATGGGGATGTATGCATACCAGGCAAGATCTTTACTGCTGAGCCATGCCTCCAGCCCCTCACTGGGGGATTCTAGGCAGGGGCTCTACCACTGAGCCACACCCCAGCCCTCACTGGAGGATTCTAGGCAGGGGCTCCACCACTGAACCACACCCCCAGCCCCTCACTGGGGGATTCTAGGCAGGGGCTCTACCACTGAGCCACACCCCAGCCCCTCACTGGGGGATTCTAGGCAGGGGATCTACCACTGAATCACACCCCAGCCCCTCACTGGAAAATACTAGGCAGGGGTTCTACTACTGAGCCATATCCCCAGCCCTTCAGTGGGGGAGTCTAGGTAATTTTTCCCCTGCTGAGCTGAACTTTAGCCTTTCACTAGTGGGATATAGGCAAGACTCTGCCACTGAACTATATATACCTAGCCAACTTTTACTTTTTATCTGAGACAAGGAAGGCCTCATAAACTCACTTTATAGCCTCGAACTTTCAGTCCCACCTCAGCTGGTGGAGTAGCCATAGGCCTTATGGCACCTGGCTCAGCTCTCCATCAGGACAGAGGTAAAGCCTCTCTGCTTACTACTGTGTTCCCAATGAGCAGCAAGGCTCTGAACATGCTGATTGGCCTATGTATGCACGCTGGAAGAAGGGATCGAACAGAGGTGAGCCACGATCTCATTCTCTAGATTAAGTCTAATATCATGCCAAAGGCTGGAGCCTGCAGCTCAGCGTGGAGCTGTCCTCACTTGCCTGTTGGCCACATCATCCTGTTTGTTCTAAGGGGTTTGCATATTTGTTTATTTAAAGCCATAGAATTTAGGATTGAAGCTGGGCTCAGCTGGTGGAGTGCTTGCCCAGCATGCACAAAGCCCAGGGGTTGATTCTCAGCACCACATAAGCCAGGCATGGTGGCACGTTCCATGATCCCCGCACTTAGACAGTAAAGGCAGGAGGATCAGATGTTCAAAGTCATCTCAGCTGCATAGTGGCCAGCCTGAGCTACATGAGACCCTACCTGGAAAAAAAAAAAAAAACTTGAGCTTTCAAAATGACTCACTGGGTGAAGGTGCTCGTCATGGACGCCTGCCAATTTGAGTTCAATCCCAGGAACCCACGTAAAGGTGGAAGGAGAGAACCATCCTCACAAAGTTGTCCTCTGACTTCCACACACACATCATGGGACATAACCATGTCGACATGCATGTACCCATCACGTCATACACAAGAATCAAACTTTAACAAATCAACTCAAGGCTGAAGAGATGGCTCTGTGGAAGAATCAGTTATGTCCCCAGCACCCATGTGGCCTTCTGGGGCACTCACACACACATGCATGTATATCCCCACTCTCCACACACACATAAATAAATTTAAAAAAAACTTATAGAACTTTAAAAAACTGAAATAAGTAATTAAAACATCAAAGGAATAGACAAAAAAATTTAAAAAATAAAGTGATAGTATTTGAGTGATGAAAGCTATCAACACACACACGTGAGCCTTACCAGCAGAAGTCCGTGGAGGAACACACCGTCCAGTCATGGGGTCAAACTCCTCAGGGCTGGTGGGGCAGACACACAGGAAGGAACCTTCGACATTTTCACACAGTGCAGAGCCACACACACCCTGTAGTGTCTCACACTCGTTCACATCTGTGAGCAGGAAATAGAGCAAGAGGGAGGCCACATTATGAACCCCTGTGGTTCGAGAAGTCCAAGATTTCAACTATAATAGCTGGGGCAGAAGAGATGGCCCAGCAGTGAAGAGCACTGGCTGCTCTTGCGGAGGACCTGGGCTCAGTTCCCAGCAACCACAAGATGGCTCACAACTGTCTGTAACTCCAGTTCCCGGGATCTGATGCCCTCTTCCGGCTCCTACAGGTACTGCATGCATGTGGTGCGGATAAACACTATATACATAAAATAAAAAGAATATTCAAATATAATGTCTCTCTATAGATATATGGCTTTTGAGGTAGGATCTCACTGTGTATGTAGCTCTGGATCATTATGTAGACCAGGCTGGCCTTAAACTTGTGGCAATCCTCCTGCCTCTGCCTGAGTATCAGGATTACATATGTATGAGCCAACACTGCCAGCTTTTCTAGCATTCAGGAGGCAGAGACAGGTGGAACTCTGTGAGTCTGAGGCCAGCCTGGCCTATAGAGTTCCAGGGCAATACAGAGAAACACTGTCTTGAAAACAAATAAACAACCAAAAACAAAACAACAAACAAACAAACAAAAACTCAAAAACCACCACCACCAACAAAAACAATTTTACATTTTAACCCAGGTTAGTTTGGAACTCCCTGCCATAGCCCAGGCTGCCCCTAGCCTTGTGGTAACCCTACTTGTCTCCTAGGGACCTGGCATTAGAAACATGCACCACTACACCTGGTTCACAGTGTAGGTTTTAAAAAAGTGTGTGTGTGTGTGTGTGTGTGTGTGTGTGTGTGTGTGTGTGTGTTTGCACATGTCTGTATGCGTGCCACGTGCATGGTTGCAGTGGAGACCGGGAAAAGGTGTTGGATCCCAGGGAACTGGATTCTAGATGATTATGAGCTACCATTTGAGTGCTGGGAATTGAACCCCAGTCCTCTGAAAGACCAGAAAGTGCTCTTAACTGCTGAACCAACTTTCCATCTGCCGGAGTAGACATTTTTTAAACAGCCTATTGTCTACTTTCCCTCTGGTTAGAAGCCCTAACTTCCCCTTGGGAATTCTCTGAGCTTCCAAGTCCATCCCATGCATCCCGAGTACAGCCAAGTCTCCACTGGGGCAGAACCAATCAGGTTACTGTGATTCTCCGGGTCAGGGGCAGGCAGTGACCTCTTCACGCCAATCAAAGCCAATCTCAGACTTTCTGGGTCACCTCCTTAGCTCTGCAGCTGCCCGGCTGAGGCTGTCAGCGCAGACAGAGCTACGGCCACCTGCCACTGCCTGCAAACAAACCCAGCAGACAGAGACAGACAGCTTTCCTGCTGTCTTGGCTCCAGTGACATCTGCACTCACAGACTTAGCCGTTTCAAGCCCTCCCTCTCCTCTCAGCTGTTTTTTATTTTATCTTCTGTTTTGAGTGTCTGCCATGCACATACATACATGTGCATTATCTGAGTGCCTGGTGCCCTCAGACGTCAGAAAGGGGCAGCAGATCTTCTGGAACTGGAGTTACAGTTATGAGTCACTATGTGAGTGCTGGGAACTGAGCCTGATTTTTTTGCAAGAGCAGCAAGTGGATAATCCCAGCACTCAGGAGGCAGAGGCTCTGAGTTCAAGCTCAGCCTGGTCTACAGAGTGAGTTCCAGGATAGCCAGGGCTACACAGAGAAACCCTGTCTTGAAAATATGTTAATTAATTAAAAATAAAAATATATGTATTTGGCTGGGCATGGTGTTTAATCTCAGCATTCAGGAGGTTGAGTATGAAGGTAACCTGATGTACATAGTGAGTTTCAGGCCAGGCAGAGTTACATGGTGAGACTCTGTCTCAACCACCCCCCCCCACAAATACACACAAATACACACACACACACACACACACACACACACACACACACACACACACAGGAGTTGGAGCAGGAAAGATGGCTCAGCATTTAAGAGCACTTGTTCTTGCAAAAGCCCAGGTTCATTCCCAACACCCTCTTGGCAGCTCACAACTGTTCATAACTCCATTTCCAGGGGATCTGACACCCCTTCCTCCAAGGGTACCAGGCATGCATGTGCTATACAGACATACTTTCAATCAAAATATACACTATATATATATATGTTTGTGTTTGTTTGAGACAGGGTTTCTCTGTGTAAGAGCCCTGGCTGTCCTGGAATTCACTCTGTAGATCAAGCTGGCCTCGAACTCAGAGAGAGATTTGCCTGCCTCTGCCTCTCAAGTGCTGGGATTAAAGGTGTGGGCCACCACCACCTGGCTATATATTGCTTTTTAATCAAGCATATATGTGTATATCTATGTGTAGGTATATATATATGTGAGTGCAGGTGCCCTCAGAGGCCAGAGGTGACAGATCTCCTGGAGCTGGAGTTACAAGTGGCTGTGAGCCTCCTGACTTGAGTGCTGGGAATCAAGTGTAGGTATTCTAAGACAGAAATCTGCACTCCTAACTGCTGGGCCATCTCTCCATCCCTTCCCATGCCTTCTTAAGTCTCCTTTAAGAAGTAAAGGGTGTTGGTGAAGTAGCTCAGTGGTCAGTGCTTAACTGGCATCTGAAGGGCCCCAGGTCCCATCCCCACCACTGCAAGAAAAGAGAGATAAAGAAAACAAGTAAAGCTATTGAGAATTGTCAGTTCAAGGCCAGTCTGAGCTGCATCGTAAGGCCCTGTCTCATCCCTCACCCCACAACCAAAAAGAAAAAATAATGAAGTCTGTGTTCGCATTTGTGAAAACATAAAGGACACAGAACTCAATCGCATGCACTGCACTGTATATACATTGGATCCCTAGGGCCTGTGAGATGGCTCAGAAGATAAATGCTCTCACTTGCTGCCAAGCCTATGACCCGAGTTTATCCCCAGGGCCCCACACAGCGGAGGAAAATAACAAACTCCTACAGGTTGTCCCCTGCCCTCCACATGCATTGGGCCTCATATAAAATGTCTGTAAAGACATAATGAACTCCAATTAATGATGTGCAGAGTGAAGACTGGCTCACAACTGTAATCCCAACACCCAGGAGACAAAGGCAGAAGGGTCGGCAAGCTGAAGGCCAACCTGTTCTACGTAGTGAGCTCAGGGCCAGCCAAGGCTAGCGTGGTATTCTTTTCTCAAAAAAATCCACCGATCTGTCCAAACACCCATAGATGGAGATGTGAAGGAGCCAGTATACTAAGATAATAATAACGACGGTGACAGTGATGGTGGGAATAATGAGCGTCTACACGGTGGGCAGCTGTGTGTAGCAATTTCCCGTCAGATCTGGTGGCTCAGCGCTGTAATCCTAGCTACTAGGGAGGTTGAGGCAGGAGTTCCACAAATTCAAGGCTTGCCTTAGCTGCAAGGTGAGTTCAAGGC
Source organism: Onychomys torridus (assembly GCF_903995425.1). NCBI lineage: Eukaryota > Metazoa > Chordata > Mammalia > Rodentia > Cricetidae > Onychomys > Onychomys torridus. The sequence goes on from NC_050443.1 coordinate 15,498,166, forward strand.
CAGCCTTGGCAATTTAGCGGTCCTAATTCTAAATAAAATGTAAAAATTGGGCTGGAGCCTGATGTAATAGCACACCACTGTTATCTCAGCCCTTCAGAAGAGGAGGCAGGAAGATCCAAAATTGGAGGCCATTGGAGTTCAAGGCATGAAACTTTTTCCCCTGAGAAAAACAAAAACAAACAAACAAAATGCCAGAAGCATTTGGGATATAATTTCATTGAGAGAAAAAAAAATTAACGTCCACACAAAACATAAGTGAGGGATTGGAGAGAGATGGCTGAGGGCACAGGATGCTCTGCAGAGGACCCAGGGTTCAATTCCCAGCACCCCCAGGTGGCTCACAATCATCTATAACTCCAGTTCCAGGGCATCCAATGCCCTCTTCTCACCTTTGTGGGTACCAGTCACAAATGTGTACACATAAATACATGTAAGAAAAGCATAAAATAAAATGAATAAATCTTAAAAAAAAAAAAAAAAAAAAAAGCAAAGGAACCGTAAACTAATTAAGTAAGGCTTCTGTCACTTGAATCTTTTTGTTTGGAGACAGGGTTATACTCTATTGCCCACTATTGCCCAGGCTAGCCTGGAACTTGCTATTTAGCTCAGGCTGGCCTCGAATTCACAACAATCCTCTTGTTTCCCAAATGTTAACATTACAGAAGTTAGCCCCCAAGCTTGGCATGCAGGATAGTTTTAACTGGTATGCCTCAGACCTTAGATTCCCAGAACTAATTCTGCAACACTAGAGTTCATATTTCTCCCTCTCTGGTCCCACCCACCCCTGCGGCCCCTTACCCACGCAATGACGTCCATCCCGTGCCCCTTCATAGCCTTGGTCACAGACGCACTGAAAGGAGCCAGGTAGGTTCTGGCACACGGCGTGGGCACCACAAAAGGACCGGTTCCGGCACTCATCTACATCTGTAAGCACCAGCCGGCCATTTCAATAAGGCCATATCTTGAATCCCCTCCACATCCCATCTACTACCCCATGGACACCCACCCTGGCACCCGCCCCCTGGGGTGGGCTGATAGCCAGGGTCGCAGGCTGGTGTGCAGCGGTAGGAGCCAGGGGTGTTCTCACAGCGCTGCGCTCCACAAATTGCAGAGCCGTATTCTTGGCACTCATCCACATCTGCAAGAGGGTGAGGGAGGGACAGAGGAAGGGAGTCAAACGCCTGAAAGGGGAGGGGGGGGGGGCATTGTTCCTAATGCCGCTTCCAGTCTCCGAGACTGAGAGGTCCCTGAGCCTGGTGTTGGATATCCGAGTCTGGTAGTCTTACTGCCGTTTCTGAAACAGCTGGAACAGGGCCCCACCTCGGGGCCTTTGCCCCACGCTGTTTTCTCTGCTAGCTAATGTCCCCACAGCTGTGTGCACGGCCCCCTGCCCCTCATTTCAGAAGCCTCCCTGACCAACACCCCTCCCCCACTGTCCTGTCACAGCTGCCCATTTACTTTTCTTCCTTCTCTCCCTCCTTTTTCGTTGGTAATTTCACACGAGTACTGTATTTACATCATTTCCACCAATTCTTCTCACTGATCCCATTAATTCCCTGTCCTTCTCACTCCTGACTACCTTTCAAATCCATGACCTCTACTTCCTTCCCCCCCCCCCACTTTTTTTTAAACGGGACAGGGTCTCACGAAGGATCCCTGACTATCCAGGCACTCACTATGAGGACCGGGATGGCCTTGAACTTACAGAGACCTGCCTGCCTCTGCTACCCAAGTGTTGGGACTAAAGCCATACACCACCATGCCTGGCTTGTTTTTATTTAATTTAAAATTTTGTTTTGTTTTAGAGACAAGGTCTTGTGTAAACCAAGTTGGCCTTGAATCCCATGTAGCCAAGGAAAATAGTAAACTCCTCAGGCCTCCACCTTCCAATTACTGGGATTGTAGGAGCAGATGCAGTCATACCTATTTATTCTCCCTTTTAAAGCTAGTGTTGTTTTTTATTTAGGGTCTCGTGTTGCCTAGGCTGGCCACAAACTTGCTACGTAGCCAAGGATAACCCTGAACTTCTGATCCTCCAACCTCCACCTTCCAAATCACAGCTCTGGGTTTACGCCTCTATGCAGTGTCTATCTGTCTTGCATTTGAGGCAAGCACCCTATCAGCAGAGGAGCATTCTTAGTCTCATGGTCTCTTTCTGGATGTTTGTATGAACAAAACAACCTTGTCACTGCATCTATGAAATTATCGGTGTGCAGACAGTGACCGTCCTACAATGCAAACCCCACACCAATGAAGGTTTCTGCCTGTCAAGGCATCAACAGCGCCTGTCATACAGAATGGGGGGGCCTCAGAGTTGTCAATGGAATGGTTCCTGACTTTATTTACATAGTTACCCCCCACATTAGCTCAGAGAGCAGGGGTTTTGTTTGGCTCGGCTCCTGCTGTGACCTCAATGTCTGGCGTCCAGCAAGTACTTACTGAAATCTTTGGAATTAATAATTGAGATCTTAGGAAATTCGATTTGCATGAGTCAGAGGATTAGCCACTGGGGAGGGAAATGCAGCCCATAATAGTTTTGTTTCATGGGTCACGGAAAATACTGATCCACACAGCACCCCTTCCCTCAAAAATATATTAGAGCAGCTCAGTAAAGGGAGGGGGGTCTCGCTTATCTTGATTCCTGATAAGAGACACCCCCTCACACCCCATAATTTAACACATGCACACAGCAGTGGTTAATTTCTACCAGAGAACAGCAAAGGAGAAAGGAAGTGTTGTTGGCCTGGGACCTCTTCTGGGTTTTTGCGGCAGGCTAGCTCTCCTCTAGTTCCCAGGGGAGCAGACTCCAATAACCTGTCACAGATTTGGGGGGATCTGTTTTACCATCACAGGTGCCCTCGGGGCCAGGGTGGTAACCAGGATCGCAGTCCCGCACACAGCGGTAGGAGCCGGGGGAATTTTCACAGCGCTGAGACCCGCACAGGGCAGGTCCCCGTTCACGGCATTCGTCAATATCTGAGGACAGAAGCCAGAGAAAGAGTCAAGAGGGAGAAGCAGAGGCGAGGGTGAAAGAGGAAGAGGTGGGAGAAGAGACAGGAAGTCGGGAGAAGCAGGAGGCAGCGGAGTGGGGCCTCTCACCGAGGCAGGAGGCAAGATCTGGGCCGGCCCGGTGTCCAGGAGGACAGACGCACTCGAAGGAGCCGTCAGTGTTGGTGCAGATGCCGCCCTGACAAAGGTCCTCTTCGCTGCACTCGTCCACGTCTGCAGGACAGGGCATCCGAAACCCAGGGCCACACCCCTCCAGTCCCCCCATCCCGAGCCTCCAAGCTCTAAAGCCTTTAGGGAAGGCCTCACCCAATCTGCTTTTCTTGCAAGCCCTGCCTCCGGTCTGAAGACCTTTCTAATCACTACCCAGCTGTCAGACTTCAGCTTTTCCTGACATGTCCTATTTCTCTATGATTGCCACCTCCAGGCCTCCGGAAGGTCCACCCCAGTGAGCTATGTAGATTCCCCCAAAGCGGCCAAAAATCCAGAGTCCCCTTTCCACCCTCTTCCTCTTGTCCCTCATTTTCCTGCTGTAAGCCCACCCTTTCTGTGCTCAGCCTAGGGACTGACCCAGACAAGAAGCTCCACGAGGTCCAGGCCGGTAGCCAGGGGCACAGGTACAGGCAAAGGAGCCATCGGTGTTGAGGCACTCTCCATGGGGGAAGCAGTAGTCACCTTCCAGACACTCATTTATGTCTAGGGCACACAAGTGTCCGTGTTGGACTGACCGTAATGTAACCCCACCACCCAAGTGGAAACCTTGAAGACTAAATTATTTTGAAAACCCCTTTCTTAATCAGTTTTACATCTCTAATGGGCTTTGCCCAAGAACTCAGGATTTACTCAGGAAAGCTATCTCACCTGCACAAGGTCCAGGTTGACCAGATGGCGCCCGGTAACCTGGAGCGCAGCTGCAGTGGAAGGAACCCTCAGTGTTGGTGCACTGGCCGTGGAGACCACAAGGGGTGCCCGAACTGCATTCATCCACATCTGTGGGAGCGGTTGGGGGGCTCAGAAGGGGTACACTAGAGCAAAGGAGTTGCTGGAAGTCATGGGGAAGGGTCTTGAATGGAGGATGGAGGAGTGCTTCAGGATTAGAGGTTCTTGGATCTGGGTATCTGAGACTTTCCCTTCCAGGGAAAGGGACTCTAGATTAGCACTGGGGATCAGACTTTAACTAAGGCAAGGAATGAATTGGGCATTATGAACTAGGATTACTGGATAAGATTCTGCTAAATAAATGGGTCAAAGAAAGCTGGAGTCAGAGGTTACAGCCAGGGTCCAGAATACTGTCTGATGTCAGGGGTGAGTGTCAGGGTCAAGGATCATGTACCCAAATAAGTTCCAGGGAAGAAATTCTGAGAAGGGGTGTGGATGGAGAGTGAACCAGAATAAAATGGTCAGGATTGTAGGTTTTTCTTTTGTTTTGTTTTCCATTAGGATCAAATGACACAGTCAAATTTAGGGTCATGGGCCACATTTAGGGCCAGGAGACAGTGAGGGTTCAGAAATGTATTATTGCTGAGAATCAAGGTCAGGGGTTGTCAGCAAGGGTCATGGTTAGCACCAAAATGACCCAGCCAAGTCACATCTTCCTAGGTTACAGTCACAGGGTCAAGAGTGTGGTCAAGTCAGGCACTGCAGGTGAGGGGCACATGGAGTCTTAGTCAAACTTGGTTCTCATGATCCATGTAAGGGGATTGAGGGCCAGGTCCCAAGTTATGGGTCAAGCAAGGGCCACAGACCAGGTCAAAGGTAAAAAATCTGAGGTTCAGGATTAAAATACAGGTCCCAGGTCCCAGCTGGGCCTGACCTCACCAGTACATCTGCCACGGTGCAGGTGGTGGCCAACAGGGCAAGCCCGGCATTGGAAGGAACCCGGTGAGTTCACACACTCCTGCCCAGGACACGCCAGGCGGTTCTCACACTCGTCCACATCTGAGAAGCGGGGGAGAGAGGTCTTGAGGAAGTGGCCCCATGCCTCCTCACCCATCCACACCCCTCCCTCCCTCCCTGGCCTCACCCTCGCACTCAGAGCTGGCAGCATTGGCTTGGAAGCCTGTAGGGCAGAGACACTGGAAGCTTCCTTCTGTGTTCTCACAGCGGCCATAGGCGCATGGTGAGGGGCTCCGGGCACACTCATCCACATCTGGGCAGAAGAGGTCAGTCAAGCTGGGGAAGAGGCCTGGGCTCCTCCCTAGTGCCATCAACACCTACCCCAACGCTCAGACTTTTGTTTACCTGAGACAAGATCTCACACAGTAGACCAGACTGGCCTTAAACTCACACCGGTCCTCCTGCCTCAGCTCCTGAGCACCCGGGGTTGCAGACAGGAAACACCGAGATAGCCAGCACTCTACTCTTGAACCAGCCTTTCGGGCCTGTCAAGCCCGTCTCGTCCTTTCAGGAGGTCAGAGTCAAACCCTGTTCACCCACTTAATAGTCTTTCTAGCCGCTAGGAAGACTAAGGCATTGACTCGTCCATGTCCCTGCCACAGCTATCTCGGCTTTAAGGTTCCAGCAATACAAAAATATCATTCAAACTAGGGTGCCAAGACGGCTCAGCATAAAAGACACTTTCATCAGGTCTGACAGCAGAGTTCGATCCCTGGGACCCACACAGCGGAGGGAGGTAACTGACTCCAGTAAGTTGTCCCCTGATCTCCACACTCCCACAGTGTCACAGGCCCACCCACCCTCTCACACCCTCCCCCTGCATAAAATAAATAAATAAACACATAAATAAACAAATAAACAAACAAACAAATAAATAAATAAATAAATAAATAAATGTGGTTTTTAAATATTTAAACAGGAAGAGTCCAGGCATTAAATATAGTTGGACACCCTTAATACCAGCACTCATGAGGCAGAGGCAGGGGGGTCATGAGTTCAAGGCCACTACATGAGGAAGAACAGGAGCTCTCTCAGTGGGAAGAAAGGAAAGAAGACAGGTTTCAGCCTCTCACCTGACCTCTATCTCAGAGCCCATCTAAGGCCTCTCTACTCCCGAATAATGTCTCTCTCTACCCCCACAGCAAGCCATGCCATGGTGCTGCAGGCCTGGGCTCAGCATCCGTACCTTGGCAGGGGGCCCCTGGTCCTCGGGAGCGGAAGCCAGCTGGGCAGGCACAGTGGAATGAGCCTGCCGTGTTGTCGCAGCGGCCTGGCCCGCAGGGTGGAGGCTGCTGGGCACACTCGTCCACATCTTCTTCACACGTCGAGCCCCGGAAGCCAGCCGGGCAAACACAGCGGAAAGAGCCGGGCAGGTTTTCGCAGGCCCCACGGCCGCAGAGGCCTGGGCTCTGGGTGCATTCGTCCACATCTGCACGGAGCAAGCAAACCCCGGGGTCTCCGGTGTGATTCAGGTCCCCCCACCCCACCATGCTACACTCTGTCTGAGCTGTCTCATCTTGTCTTTCCACTCTCCCCTATTCCTGTCTTCCAACATTCTGACTCTCCATCCTCCACCAATCCTAACAGAGTTGTGTTGTGGGTTCCTGGAACTCTGACTCGCTGGTCCCCATTAATTGAGCTACATTTGTCTTCCATAACTCAGCCACCTTTCCCAATTACTTACATCTCTATCCCTTCTCCATCTGCTTCTCCATCCTCCATAATCCAGCCCTTCTGTTTTCCATCACTTGGCCTTTCTCTCTGATCCAGGTCACCACATTTGGTTCTCCAACCCTGGTCTGCGTCCCCTGTCAGTAAGCCACTCTTTGCCCCCTTGCTCAATTTCTCCAACCTCATCGCTACATATGCACCCCTCACCTTACACACTCTTTCTTTCTGTCCCCTCCCAGACCCTCACCCTGGCAGCTGGCTCCATGCGGTGCTGCCTGGTATCCGGCGGGACACACACATAGGAAACTGCCTGGCTTGTTCTCGCAGCGCCCGCGGTCACACGGCGGCGGCACGCGCTGGCACTCGTCCACATCTGTGGGCAGAACCCAGAGTCTAGTATGGATGGGGCAGACACACACAGTCCCTGCGTCCTGAGAGATGTGAGGCCGAGGGAGGAGCCGCAGGGGGCAGGACGGACAAGGGAGGGGCGAAGCTATGGCCAAAGCTGGTCTGGGGCGGAGCTAAGAAGGTAGGCGGAGCTAGAGTGGGTAGGCTTAAAGCGAAGGCGGAGATCGATCCCGGTAAGTACAAGGCCTGGTTAGGACCACAGCTGAAAGCAAGATAGTGGGAGGGGACAAATTTGGAGAGGACAGGACCTGGAGAAAGGACAAGAGCGGGAAAGAAATCTCCGTGGCCCAAAGGAAGATAAGGAAGGCAGGGACAGCGACAGAGAACGAACGGGCAGTTTGGGGTGAGAGCTGGGGGTGGAATCGGGATTCATAGTCAGAGTAACTGAAGAAATTGTAGAACTCAGACGGGACCTGGAGGCGGGAGCTAGTCCAGGATACGGAGGGCGGAGCTAGTGAGAACAGAGCTTGGACTGGATTTGAACAAAAGCTGGGCCACAGGCAAAGGAAGGGCCAGGTTAGATGCAGAGCAGGGATGAGGCCAAGCTAATCTTGGACTGGTGGCCAGGGCAGTTCAGGGTGCTGTAATAGAGCTGGACCGGCGTGGGGAAGCGAAGGAGCGGCCGTGAGCTGTTCTGCAGTGAGAGCAGAGCAGAGACCCAAGAAGGGGTGGAGCCTGGGGCCCCGCGGGGCGGGGTTCTCACCCAGGCACTCTGTAGCCCGCGGGCTCGCACGGAAGCCAGAGCCGCAAACGCAGCGGAAGCTGCCTGGTGTGTTCTCGCAGCGCCCCGGAGCACAGGGCACAGGCACGCGGCGACACTCATCTACGTCTGAGGGCACGAAGCAGGCTAGTTACGTGGTGGCCAGGCAGAGGACTCTCCACCCCAGCTCCGGCTTCACTGAACCCCCTTCTGCCTAGCTTACCTACGCAGCGAGTGCCCTGGGGGCTGAGCCGGAAACCTGGGTCGCACGCACAGGTGTAGCCACTGGGCCGGGGAACGCAGCGTCCAGGACCACAAACCTGGGGATTGCGCTGGCACACTCTGGAGGAAGGACCTGGGGGAGCCAGTCAGCCAGGTTCCCATAACTGAACTTCTTGTCCTTTCCATCCCAGAACAGTGAGTGCCCTTAGTTCCTTTAAAGTACCTGATGAGTGTCCCCTCAAGTGTAATCTTGGAGGATCATATTCATACTGTCATTTACTCAGCGAGAGTCTCATCAGACCTGTCTGAACCCACCCACAATGACACATATCCCGTACTTCAGAGCTATTTTCTTGAAACCTCTGACGATGCCTATTTTACGGGATAAGAAATGGTCTCAGAATTTAACTGGCTCTGGTACCTGAGGGAGCCACTACCCAAACCTTCAAATTCTTCCCTCTCCTCATCCTTCCTCACATCTTTCATCTTTCCCAACACCTTCACCCTGAAGTCTTGCCACACAGAAGTCACAGTATTTTGGCTAACACCCTCAGATTCCTATAGCACCTGATTCAGGACTCTCTGGACCGGTCCAAGCAGGGGTGCTGGGCAGGGGAAATTCAGGACCAGGTCGAGGCTGGGGTTCGGGTCGAGGCTGGGGTTCAGGTCGAGGCCGGGGTTCAGGTCGAGGCCGGGGTTCAGGTCGAGGCCGGGGTTCGGGCCGTGGCTGAGGTTCAGGCCTAGGCCGAGTGGGCAGAAAGCCTGGTAAAGAAAGTATGTGGATCCAAATTTAGGCGTTCTTGCTTGCCCCTCCTCTCCAGTGTCCTATGGACCTCGGGCAGCACCTGGAAAATGACGTCCCCTCCATCTAGGACTCAGCTCACCTGCGGGTGGCCGAGCAGTGGCTGGTGGAGCACGAGGCTGAGTGAAGTCCACTCGATCCTGGCTCAGGGGTCTGGTGTTGTAGCGGAGATCAGAGGCTGAATAGTGGTAACCAGGGCCAGCTGGGCAGATCTCCCGAAAACCCTCTGAGAACAAGACAGGGAAGGTCGGGAGAGGAGACAGAGGAGATCTTGTGAGTCCATGAATGAGCCTTGGCTGGGAAAAAAGCTTGACCTGAGATAGTGTCAAGAGTCTAGCTTATAAGCTGGATGGAGTAGTGCACGGCTAAAAACCAAAATGTTCTGGAAGCCAATGGTAGAGCCATGAGATTTTCCTCATTTGGGATAGTGGCAGAGAGTTCTGGTCCCCCCCTAACTTTAAGGTTATGTGACCCAGGAGTGGGTGTGACTAAGTAGAGAGGTGAAGCCCAGGGCTGAGTCCAGGACTATGAAGTGGTCAGAGGTTGCGAGTGTGGCCAAGGCACTGCCAGGTTTGAAGGCACTGAACCTTAGAGACTGAGGCAGGGTCTATACAGAGTCTGTGTGTGTCTGTTAGGAAGGGATGGGTCGAAAAGACTAGCTCACCTGAACCATAGGGTGGGCAGAGCTGGCAGCCTCGGCCCCAAGCCTTGCCCACACGGCTACAGCAGCAGATTTGTTTGGTGATATTTCGAAGAATGGGCAGAGAGCATCCGCCATCATGGAGCACTCGGTAGCAGGGCCCCTTTGCCTCCGAGATCACGTGTTGGGCTGGGGGATGGGAGGAAATTCTTCAGGGCGGGTGAGGAGTTCAGCGGTTCTGGGAGGGGAATAGGGAAATGGTCCCAGGGAAGATTTAGTGGGTGGGTGCGAGGGACTTTGTAGGGAAGCCTGGGGGAGGGATCTGAAAGCCGGCTGAGAGTGCCCAGAGCTTGAAGTAGGGCATAAATGAGGAGCTAAAATCAGAATCCGAAAGCTGTCTGGAGGCCAAGGGGTTGAGAGAATTTGGAGATATTAAAGGAACTCAAGATTCGGGGAGTCTGAGGGCCTTGGATGTAGATGGTTTGAGGGCTGGAGGGCAGGGCGGTGTTCTGAAACCATCTCAGAGATCTGTCTGAAGGTCCAGGATAAATCTGAGGGGGGCCTGAAAGTCTAGAAGGGGTTGGGGAGCTGATGGGATTAAGGGTCCATGAATACTCTGGGATACGATCTAGGGTCAGCAGCGGTTTGGGATCCAGCTGCAGAACGCCCCTCCCGGTGTCTCACAGATACAGCTGCTTCGGGAAGAGTCCAGCAGGAAACCGTCCGGACACACACACGTGTACCCGCCACGAGTGTTGGCACACTCCCCATGTTGGCAACGCCCACCTGTGGCGCACTCATCCACATCTGCAGAAAAGAGGAAGTTTTTGGCAGTAAGGGACTACATCCCTAGCAGCCCTGCCTCCCTCCCCTGCGGTGCCTTACCTACGCAGGAACCATTAACCCTCTCGAAGCCGGTTGGACATGGTCCATTTGGGCCATTCACTGGGTTGGAGTTCCCTGTGGAGAAAGGAGGGGTCGGAGCAGGGAGAGAGGTTGGCAGGGGACAGCCAAGCAGTTTTGAAGAAAGGTTAAGTGGGAAGGGCTAAAAGGAGTGAGGTGTGGTTTTAGTACCAAATCAGCTTCCTTTTGGCAGCTTAGTAAGTACCTTCGGAGGATCTAGAAATGCATGGATGAGACCAAGGCACAGAAGCCGATTGAAAGTGTGACCAAAGTCAGAAAATGGGGTAAATGGACTCAACGGTATTGAAAAAAAACTAGACTAGACACGACCCCCATAACAAGGTAGGTATAGCTAGAATTTGTGACTGAGGTTTATCTGTGCCCGGAGGAGAAGGTTTGGGGACGACCTGGGGCTTACCCAGGTGTTCCGAGCACGGCTGACAATCATGAACACCCCAGGCCAAGCCCTCCCCTCGGCAGCATACTTCCTGAGTCCGGAGCCCGGGCAGCGGCGACGCACACTGTTGGAGAAGTGATGCGTGAGCGCGCCCCCGCGCGGTGGTATGCTTTAGGGGGGTCCCCCAGCCCGCGGGCCTGATCTCACTTCGCTTCCGCGCAATTCCCTGAAACAGTAACCGAAGCCAGAGGCGTCTGAGTAGCCGTCCTGGCGTGGCGCGCTCTGTGCCAGCACTGTGTAGGGCGCCGCCGCCTCGGCGCGTGCTGCCGCTTCAGCCCTGGCTAGGGCTTCAGGGTTCGCCTCTTCCCAGGGGCCCGACACGCGTTCCACCTGGTGCACCACTACCGAGGCCTCCTGAGGGTGCTCCACGTGCACGCTCACCATTGATGCCACACCTGAGCAGAGGCAAGATGGACAAAGGGGTATGTCTACGCGAGTTCTGCCTTGCTGGGGCTAGAGTGGGGAGGTGAGCTGAGGACGGGTACTTGATATTTGGGTGAGTTTCTTGTGGGGGAGGGTGCTGTAATGTCATCAGGCCTGCAGTTTTCAGTGATCCTCCTGCCTCTGCACCCCGAGAGGTGGGATTACAGATGGAAGCTACCAAACCGGGCTGGGGAGGGTAGCAGAGAAGGCAACAAACTTGGCCAGAGAACGGTCAAGTTCCTGAAGTGAAAGCGGGTTCAGAGGCCCTTTAGCTAAATTCTCCTCACCATGTTCGTCATCGCGGTGATTGGCTAGTGGCATGGTGTACACGGAGCGGGTAAGGCCCGGCATGGCTGGGGCCGGGGGCCGAGCCCCCGAGGAATGTAATTGGCAGAATTTGCCAGCGAAATCCGGGGGACAAAGGCAACGGTCAGGCTTCACACACACACCACCGTTGTGACAGATCAAGGGACATAGGTCTGAGGAGAAAGCAAGGACACAGAGAAATCAGTGCTATGCCTGACAGACAGCCCTGCGTCGGGAACCCAAGCTAACTCAGTCCCCAGGGCTGTAACTCGAGGCCCTCGAGGTACACTCATCCTAAATCTCTCTACTTTAGGTGTCTTTTTTGTTTATTTGCTTTTGTTTTGAGGTAGGGGCTAATGTAGCCCAGGCTAGCCTCGAAAACCGACTATATAGCCATGATTGAACTCCTGATCCTCCCAATTTTGGGGATAACAGCAGGATGCCACCACCACACCAGGCTTTTATTTTAGCTGTCTTGTGGCCATTGGCCAAATCTGGCCGACTATACGACTACATCGGTTGGGACTAAGTGGGCTCACTCCACCCCCTCTCTCTTCATTCTCTTTCCCATTTTCCTGGCGGAGTTCGGGCGTTCTAGTCCCGCCCACTGAGTTAACTCCGCCCACCAAAGCTCTCTTTGCCCAACCCAACTCATCCACTTTCTGCCTCCTTAGCCAGAACCCAAGAAGTCCCAGCTTTTCCTTTGGCTAGGCACTCCTTTCTAGTCCAGCCCACACAGCCTTCTACCTGAGATTGTAAACTCCGCCTAACCATGACACCTGGTAGCTTTAGCCCCGCCCACTCACTTTCTACCTCTGATTTGCCCTGACTCACGCCCCTCCTACAGCTGGCGAGCTCCGAGACTTAGTCTGCCTACTCCCTCAGACGGTTTGCAGTTTAAACACCGCCCCCCCCCCCCCCCGCCTTCGGTAGCACCGGGCGGGGCAACTAGCGGGGACGCGCCTCTACTCCCCTCTGCGCGCCCTCTCTGGGCCCCAGGCCACCTCTGGGCGGGGCACTGCCAGCTGTGCAGCGGGTAAACAAAGAAAGGGGTGCAGCGGGGGCAGGGCGTCGTCTCCGCATTCCGGACCCTTGGGGAGCCCCGGACTGCTGAGCCAAAGGAGGCCGGACGTGTCTTTCGAGGGCACCCCCCTCCCTTCCTCCCCTGGGGCTGCCGAAAACAGCTGGAGACAGCTGCGCTCAGGGGAAGGAGGGAGCAGACAGTCCGGGCTGTCCCGGGAGGTGTGTGTGGGATTTTCTGAGCCCCAATTGTACAAAAGAAAGCATGGGATGGGGGTGGGGGCGGGAAACCTCAATTTAGACTTGTCAGGAGACAGGCGTCCTCGGAAGCTATGAGCATGGAGGCAGTACTCTGGGGTTAAAAAACGACCCAAGTTTTCCAGGAGGCAGGGAGAAGCTAGTTCAGAGCAAATCTAGGCTCCAAACTAAGAATCTTTCAAGTCCTTTCGGAGAGTTGCCTAGAAAACAGGACTTTCTGGAGGCGGGGGTGTGGCCCATGTGAGGGTGCCGAGGATAAGGAGAAACGGAGTCTGGAAGTTTCCAACATATTAAGAGTCTCAAGTTGCTGGGACCTTTGGATTCTGTGGAGAGTCCTACCCCTTCCTAGCTAAGGGACTGGTTGCCCAGAGTTTGATTAGTGGCTGTCTATGATAACAGACAAATAACAGTCTCTGGAGTATTCTTGGGAGGATCCGTTGATTGAAACCAATTCTGGGATTCTCTGACGATGGGAGTCCCAAGTTCCTAGGGGGAGGGTGGGACAGAACTTGAAGAGAGGAATCGGGAATCTACATTAGAAATAGAAGAAAATAGGAGACTACGTGGGGGAGAGAATTGAGGGGAGGGCTGGCGGGGGGAGAGTTATCCCCACTTAAGGCTTGTGCTTGAGGGTTCTGGGGAAGTGGGAAGCCGTTGGGTGACAATTCTAGAGTTCCCCAGGGAGGGGCACAGCTTGGAGGAGTACCTCCAAAGACGGCCACGGAACTTCTCGGAGGCGTTCCTGGAGTGTTTGACCCGGGGTGAAGAGGGACCTTAGGATCCGGTGATCAGAAACCCGGATCTCCTGTTAGGAGCGTGAACCCTGGACTCCCGGTACTTAACGAGGTTCTTTAAATGACAGTTCAAGGAGGGCTCAACTGAGAAGCAAGATTGCAAAGATGGCAGTGTCTCTGATAGGTAGAGGCCACCAAGGCTAGGGGCATTTCTTAGTTTCTTAAGTCATTTCACTGCCTACTCTTGGCTTTGAATGCAGACCCCCTAGCTCAGGGTGCCCATACCAGGGGCTTACTACTAGATGGGCAAAGTTAACTTCATGTCCTACACTGTTGGAAGAACAGGGAGCTAAGGACATCAGGGTCTTGACGAGGTCAGTCCGCCTTCACATGTCCCTCCTTGTGCCTCCAGGGGCTTGGCACCCGCCTGGGCACGGCGCCTGGCACGGGCGAGTTGGGGCTGGGCCGGGAGGAGTGAAGGAAGGAGGGAGGAAGGGGCGGAGAGAGGGCGGGGTAGCAGGCGGGGGCTCAGGCGGGAGATGAGCTCACGCCGACGGGTTGGGCTGGCTGGGGGCCAGCCTGGGCGAGTTCTCGGCGCCAGGGGCCCCACTCCCCATTCCAGAGGGCGTGAGGAGTGGGAGGCAAGTAAAACCCGAACCCCCGAGAACCATTCCACCCCCACCCCCTGGGATAGCAGGTGGCGCGCCCTCCCGACCTCACCTGAACCCCAGAGTGCTCCCCTTGTCTAGAGGTGGCTGAAGCGCAAGCTCGCCCCTCCTCCCCCAGGGGGCGCCCTTTCCCCGGGCCTCCTCTCTGGATATCTGTCGCACGTGGAACCGCAGTAACTCAGGTCTTGCCGGAAAGACACTCTGTCTTTTCTGGGCCCCCTGTCTCTCAGCTCTTCATCACAGACAATCCCACGCTGGACTCTTCTCCCCCTCCCAAAGACAGACACAGAAACTTGAGACAAGCAGGGTCCCCCATGCGACCCTGAAACAGTCCCTGCTAACTTACTACGCACAATCTCTGAATTTGGACCCCTTCCCAAAAGTTCCCAGGTCTCTCAATTCTGAGATCCCCGCCTTGACTGAAAGGGATGAGAGCCATTCCCAGTCCGTTCATGGGGGACACCACGGGTCCTCGAAAATACTCATTGCTCCTGAAATCAGCGTCCTAGGGACCCACTCCCCAGACCAGGAATTCAGAGCCCCCTTCCTCAAATACCCTCACGCACTCCTCAGCACTCTGTACAAGGAATCTGATCTCCTGATCCCAAAGGCATTGTCTCCGGGGGTCCTCCCTCTGGGCACTCCTCCCTCGGGAGCACCACCCGGCACTCACAGGCGCGGAAGCCGGGTCCCCCCGGGGCCGCCCCGCCGGGCGCGCCGCTGTCCACGCTGGTGGTGTTGCGGGGCGCGCAGGTCGGGGTACAGCGGGAGCCGGTGGGCCCATGGATGCAACGCAGGCCGCACACGGCGGGGGTGAAGCGCACGCGGAGACGCTCTCGGGGTCGGCCCAGCGCGGGCTGCGGCCCCAGCTGCGCCAGCAGCACCAATAGCGACACCCAGTGCAGCCGCGCGCCGCCCGCCATGGCTGCAGCGCCGCGCTCCACCGCGCCGCCGCCCCAGCCCGCCCGAGGGGCCCGGCCGCACCCGCCCGCTCGCCCGCCCGCCCGCCCGCGGGGGAGGGCGGCCGCGCCCCCGCTCAGCCCCCACCCCCCCCCGCTCCCTCCCGGGCGGCCGCGCGGGGGCGCGTGGGGCTGGGCGCTTAGCCAGAGGCGCGAAGGCTGGGCGCTAGATTCGCAGGGGGAAGGGGAGGGCGCCCCCTCTGCTCCCACCCGCACTCCAACAAGTGGATGGGGCGCGCTGGGGAGTAGCAAGGAAGGGAACAGGTGGGGGCGGGCGGGTTTGCCCTCATATAGAGTTGAATCCATACAGAGGAAATCCATCAGAGCAAGGGGGGCCGCGTTTGGGGAGCCAGCTAAAGGCTGGTCCTTTGACTAGGCACAGGGAAAAGGGTTTTCATCTAGCTAGAGGACAAGGATGGGCATGTGGGCAGCGACATGGCACATCTGTGGGTGATGAAAGAGTTGGTGCACTGGGCACATAAAGGAATTAGAAGAGCTGGATTCTGGAAAGAAGGCTATGAGGGTTACGCCTGAAGATGTTAGTTACATCCGGCCAAGACTCTACACCTGGTGGAAGAGGTCGGAATGGATAAAGGCAAGGGATGGGTGCAGACTGTGGGTGGGGGTCCTCACATCTGGTCTGGGACTCACATCTGGAAAACTTTAGGAAGGAGGGGATGCATCTGGGCTGACGGCCACACAGCAGGAGGGGGCTTCTGAGGGTGGTTGAGTCTATGGAGCGTTCTAGTCTGGGCTGCAGTAAGAAAAGGGCCAAGGGAGGGTCTGGCATGTGAGAGGGGAAGGCCTCTGGCCCCCAGCCGTCCCGCAATCTCGGGCATTCTGTGCCCGGGCAGGCGCCAACCCGCACAATCGCTTTTGTTGTCTGGGCTGGTTCAGCCTCGCTTTCTGTTGGGCGAGTTGCCCCCCTCTTCAGCCGCAGGAGCCCGGACGCCTGGCTTCCCGGCCCCACCCCGATGGGTCAGCGCCTTTGGCCTGCGTCTAGTTCTGTCCCTGGCTCACCTCGTACTGCCGTACTGCCGGACGCAGGGGTCCCTAGAGGTGGCCGCGTCCTGGGGAGTGGGGTGGGCTGAGCTACAAAGGGGGACTGGTTGGCGGCGGCAGCACCGTGGGAACCAGACGGCTTTATCTGGCCCGGAACCACCCCCTCCACCCGCTTCGCGGAGGAAGGGCGGATGTTCTTACCCCGGGCCCGGCCGGCAGGGGAGCGATGTGGGGGCCTCCTTTTCAGCAATGCCCGGGCCCACGGCCCTCGGGGCCGCCTTTGCCTCAGCAGAGCTCGGGCCTCCTGCAAACTGAGTGGAAGGGGACAGAAGAGGCTGTCACTACTGTTAAACTAGCCCCTCACCTCCAGAAAAGGGACCTCCTAAGCCAGAAGCATTTCTAGGAGCGGCTCTGTCCAACACTGCCCCCAGCCCTTTTATGGGGAGCAAGCCTGGGATGTTCTTTAGAAAAATACTTTTAGAGAAAAGACTGTGGAAGAGGAAAAAATAAAAAAGAGGAACGGAGAGAGAGGAGGAGAGTTGAGACTTAGAAACGGAAGGGACAACACAGGAACAGAGAGATGAGGTGGATGCAAAGAAGAAGAGGGGCGGGGCGTGTGTGTGCACAGAGACGGAGCAGATCCAGAGGCAAAAACCCAATGGTGAAGCCAGGCAAGGAAAAGAATACATAGAACCACAGTGACTGAAAGTGAAAGATCAGTGTATGTATGGTGGTAGTGGTGGGGTGACTGTAGATGTCCCTGAGGGGAGATGCGGGAGTGGAAGAATCATATGCTTACGTCAGCGGCTGCCAGTTGAGGGACACCTGTCTCTTCTCCACAGGGCTGGGGCTGGGCACTGGAGGTGTTGGGGTCAGGCACCCCTGGAGACCTATGCACCTGTCAGGTGAGCAGTTCCGGGCCCTGCAAGAAGCTTCAGAGACAATCAGGGACTCAGTGGAGAATCAGCGAGGCTGAGCCTCTGTTGAATGCATCACTTCTTCATTTTGGATGAGGCTGGGGAAGGAGGCCTCTCATCCCCCACCTATCATATCCCACGTGGAAGAACCCACCTCTGGTGCAGCGGCCCCTCCTAGGTGCCTGGCCTAGGCAGCAGCGACAGACGGCAACGCTGTAAACAGGAGAGTGGAAGCTGTTCAGGCCCCTAGCGCCCCCAAACAAAAAGGCAGGGGTGGATCACAGAGAAGAAACCAAGATGATAAGACTTGAGGGAACTGCAAGCAGAGGAGTTACTTGAGGCTCTTCTTAGCCTGCCTGTGCAACTAGAAGAGGCAAACTGGCCTAGACTTTCGGGAAAGGCCACAAAAAATTTACATCTCTGTATCTTATGAAATTCACTATCATCATCATCATCATCATCAATCATCATTATTCGAAAAAGATGCTCATTATGTAGCTCTGATTGGCCTCGAACTCATTATTATTATTTTGAGACCGCCCTTGCTGGTCTAGAACGTACTGCGTAGCCCAGGAAGTCCTCAAATTCACGACAATCCTCTGATTAATCCCCTCTAATGCTAAGGTTACACACGTAAGCCACCACACCAGACTTAACATGGTTTTAAGAAACATCCAAAGGAGATTTCTAAGTGCATCATCTCCAAGCCCTGATGGTCTGGGATCTAGAACTCCGCCCACTAATTCGTCCCGAGTCGGGACTCAGCGGCCATCCTGAGCCTGGCCGATAGGTGGCGCCACATACACAGACCTCGGCAGCTGTGCACCGCAGTGTCTCAGACTGCGGGTCCAGCTCAGTGCTGAGGTGGAAGGGGATACCGAAGTCCAGGACTGGGAATCCTGAGGCCCGACTCCTCTCCAGTTCCCGCCTTTTCAGGCTGAAGGTCCCGGGACCAGCGTCTCCTGGCCCTTGGGCTTCAGTGTCTGGGAGGAAAGGGTCTTTCCTGGACATGTCTCCGCTCCACAGGGTCTCAGCGGTCGACCCTCAGCTATACTGCCAGAATGTCGCAACCCAGCCCCCCCCCCCCGACAAGTCCATTATCCCCAAGTTAAAGGGGGGCGAGGAATGAAGGTGCACGTTTAGGCCCAGAGAGAACAACCCTGGAAGATGCTGAGAAAGGGAATCCAATGCGCAAACCCATTCCAGATGAGTGGGGGCTCAGTGGGGTAGGAAGCTGCCCCGGGGGAGCCTCCGAGACCCCCAATCCGGTCGCCATCCCTCCCGCTTTTTCTCCAGGTTAACCCCTTCCCAGTCCCGCCCCCTACGCGGCTCGGGTTACTAAACGCATTCCCAGAGACCGAGGGAGCAGAGCCCACGGCCTTTGTAACGGAGCGCAGGGCTGCCAGGCGCAGGGCCGGGGTTCTAGGCAGACTGTCTCCTCCGATCCTGTCACCCGCAGACGAGAGAGGTGCCTATTACCCCCAAGTTAATAAACTATCCTGGATCTCACCACCAAATCATTCGTAATTCATTCAATCCCGATGAGCTCTGATCTCAGCAAACCAAAGCATCAGAAAACCTGAGGATCCCCTACATAGGTCGCCCTCCCCCGCCCCGCCAGCGGCCCGTTCGCGTCTTCCTAATCCATTAGAAGAATCCAGAAGTCCTTTCCAATTAATCCAGCGCCCCTAAAACCCAGAACACGGCAATTCTTCTTTAAGATCTCACCACGACCTTCCAGCATCCTGTTTTCTTGAGGACTCAAGAAACTTGGGGAGCTCCAGGCTAGTTCAAGGGCCCCACCCATCTCATTCTAAGAAAGCTCGAAGCCTTACCGTGGTAACAACTGGGGTTCCTCTCCCCCAATAAACTCTAGAATTGGCTGGAGCCTTATCCATCCCACGACCCTGGAGGGACCCCTTCACATTCTCAGCACTTCTCGAATTTTAACGCCAGCAAAATAGGGACTCCTAATAGATCGAAAGCTTTGGCCGTAGCATCCTACCAAAAACATCTGCTTTGTAGTCTCCTAAATCTGAAGGTCTTGCTCCTCCGGGACCACCAGACTTACTGGGTGCAGCATGCACGAGGAAGAAGAGTCTGCAGTGGGCTTACCCAGCCTGGTGGCCCGGGACCACCGTGTCCTCGACGGCCTGGCTAGAGCTGGGGGTGGGGCTGGGGCTGGGGCCGCTAGCAGAGGTGGCGGCTGAGAGCAGCAGCAGCAGCAGGAGGGGGCGGTGGCCACCGAGGCCAGACCGGCGCATCCTGTCGGGTGCAGAGTCCGGCTCCAGGAGGGCAGCGTGTCCAGTGGGTCGGGATCGGCCTGGCCCCAGCCCCGCCCCCTCCCCCGCCCCAGCCGGAGGCCGACTCACTTTCTCCACCGTGCAAGCCTGGGGCTGTGAAACTTCCCGCCAATCAGATGCCTGCGCTGCCAGAGCTCTGAGAGAGGCCAATCGGTTCTCGACAGGGGAGGGGCTACACGGACAGGTGCCGGGCGGGGAGTTCTCCTGGAGGTGGGAGGATACTGCAAAAGAATCTCTCTTGAGGCAGAGGGCGGTCCAGGTCTTCTAAGCTGGACTTAGGCTAGCAGGCCTCATCCCTCGCACAGCGCTGGGGGATTCTGTTAGAATGTAGCTGTCTGGCTAACGGAACTGATAGTTCCCCAGGTACCCACCTACCAGGCAAGAGACCAGACATGGTGGTGGCACTTCTCAGGGTGAGGCAGGGCGATCCTGAGTTCCAGGCCAGCCTGAGCTACATACTGAGCCCTTCCTTCCTCCTTGGCCACCCCCAAGTCTCGAAGAAACAAGAATTTAGTATTGGAGTACCAGTCTCACATTCAACCCAGGTGTCCTCTCTGTCACCCACATCAAGCCTTCCAGAAAGATGGCCCTTTCCCAAGGCCCTGTCCGTTGTTCCAGCCTCACCATCTGCAAAGACTTGTCCCTCCCAAGTTCTGCCCTTCTGTGAATCCAGGCTACGCCCTTGACCAGACAGCTCCCCTGAGGACTCCCAGCTCTACCCCTCCCACACCCCTCTCTGCCTTAGTCCCTAGGAGACACCAGAACCCCTTCTCTGCCTCACTCCTTAAAGTCTCCCCCAACTACCATCACAAGCCCAGAACAATAGCCTTTGTTTTTGGAGACCTCCAGTCCCCTCCTTTCGGGTGAGAAGGAGCTTAGGCTACAGGAGATAGTAAGCCCACCCACTCACTTTAGTGGGTTCCAGACTCCAGGCTCCCCTTACAACCTCCAAACTGAGTGGATCTCAAGCCCAGCTTCCCTGCCATAGGAACTCGAGTTCCAGCCTGGCATGGTAGTGTAAGCTCTGAATGCTGGTACTTGGGAAGGAGAGCTGGGGAAACTCCAGGCCAGCCTGGTGTAATAGCAAATTCGAGCCATCTAGAGCCGCATGGCAAGAGCCTGTTTCCAAACAAACCAACCTCAAGTTCCCACCCTCTTAGCCTCATGAACCCCCAGAGCTTCAGTCTGCCCCCTAAGTTGCTTCTTTTGCTTTAGCTTCAGACAGAGAGAAAGGGGATACGGTTCCCCTTGGAATCCCAAACCCCACTCTCCCTGGGTTGCTCCACTTCTGGGTTTGAAGCCTCATCTCTCAACAGTTCAACTATTTTTCCTCAAATTTGCTCGGAATTGGCCTTGGGCGTCTGCTCCCCCTTAATTGACCTCCCATGTTTGAAGATTGTAGGTATGTGCCTACCATGCACCAGCCAGCTTGTTGACTAGATAAAGCAGTAGCCCTGCCCCTCCCCCCGGGCAAATTGGGGTTCCAGCCACAGAAGGTAATCAGGCCTCAGGCCCTTCTGCACCAGCCTCCTCAGACAGAGAACAGGGAATGTTCCAGATTCATGCCACCCTCTATTCCCATTCTTTCCAATGGAAGGTGTACAGGACACACACCTCACCCCTCCCTGCAATGAGCCACACGGGCTGACTCACACAGCTGCCTTCACACCATTACTACCACGTATAGCAGCAGCACATGCCTCCCGTACCAACACCTAGACACCAGAGCCCACCCACTGTCCGGGGCCATACAGGCCCCAGGAGCAGTAATGTCGGCAGTCAGGACTCATTTACGGCGATTCGTGGGCTGACCCAGTGCAGTGATGGAGTGCCAGCTTTGCCCATTAACTGTGCTCTATGCTTCTGTCATTGTGTACCACCCCCCAAGTCCCTGCTCACGTGGCCCTCTGGAACACCATGTCCCTCACCTGTCTCTCCCCTCCCCATATCCTACCCTGTGGCTGGAGCATTTGCTGGGGGCGCTGCCGAAATTTCTCCCTTCTGCCCAGGATCCAGGGCATCGTCAATGCTCGTTGCTAGGCAACAGCCTCTGGCTCACCACTGCAACTTCCGGGGATGGCAGGAATGGTACTGGCTTCCCTCCCTCCCCCAATTTGGATTCTCCAGTTCCCATTTCTTATATTTATATCCTATTTATGTTATTTTTGCGATTCTGGTAGGATCTCAAAACCAGAAACCCTCTAGAGCTCTGGACCATAGCATTCTAGAAGATTCTCCACATTGTTCTCTCCTCTGTATACTATTTCATTCCTAGTATTGAAAAATACACTTCAGTATGACAATATGCTCTTCTAGAATGTGAGCGTTCCAGAGATACAAGGGTTTTCTAGCATGGAAAAAAAATGGCCTCAGTGTTCTAGACCTCTGTCCATCACAAAGCACCCTCATATTTTAGATTTCCTGCCATTCTAGTCCCCACATATTCATTAGAATCCCTACCATTCACATATTCCCCAGAACATAGTGTCCTGGCATGTTAAAAAAAAATCCTGAGTTTGGGGTCTGTGGGCATTCCAGGATATCCTGGTTTTAGAGTCATCCACCTTTTAATACTCCCATTTGTGTCCTGGATGCTCCGGCAATCCAGAGGACTCTATGCCACTTTGGATTGTTTTTGGAGGGGTGGAGTAAGACAGTGTCTCATGTAACCCAGTCTGGCTTCAAACTCATGTAGTGAAGGATGACTTTGAACTCCTGATCTTCCTATCTTAGCCTCAGGAGTGCTAGATTCTAGGCATGAGCACTGAGTTGAGCCCTTGACTTCTGCCTAGGTTTCTCTCTCTCTCTCTCTCTCTCTCTCTCTCTCTCTCTCTCTCTCTCATTTATTATTATTATTATATTTGTGTTTTAATTTTACACATCAGTCCTCCCCCCTCCCGCCCCACCCCCATCTTCCCCCCATCCCCTCCCCTCCATTCCCATGTCCTCCAGGGCCAAGACTCCCCTGGGGATTCATTTAAACCTGGTGGATTCAGTACAGGCAGGTCCTGTAACCTCCTTCTAGGCTGAGCAAAGTGTCCCTGTGTAAGCCCAAGGTTCCAAACAGCCAGCTCATGCACTAAGGACAGGTCTGGGTCCCACTGCCTGGGTGCCTCCCAAACAGTTCAAGCTATTCAATTGTCTCGCTTATCCAGAGGGCCTGATCTAGCTGGGGGCTCCACAGCCTTTGGTTCATAATTCATGTGCTTCCATTCGATTGGCTATTTGTCCCTGTGCTTTTTTCAATCTTGGTCTCAACAATTCACGCTCTTACAGTCCCTCCTCTTTCTCGACAATTGGACTCCTGGAGCTCCACCTGAGGCCTAGCTGAGGATCTCTGCATCCACTTCCATCAGTTATTGGATGAGAGTTCCAGCACAACTGTTAGGGTGTTTGGCCATCTAATCACCAGACTAGGTCAGATCAGACTTTCTCTCGACCATTGCCAGCAGACTACAGAGGATGTATCATTGTGGATTTCTGGGGACCTCTCCATCACTCTGCCTATTCCTGTTCTCATGTGGTCTTCACTTATCATGGTCTGTTATTCCTTGTTCTCCCTTCATGTTCTTGATCCAGCTTCCTATCTTAGCCTCAGGAGTGCTAGATTCTAGGCACCAGCGCTGAGTTGAGCCCTTGACTTCTGCCTGTTTTGTTTTTTGTTTTGTTTTGTTTTATTTTTTTTGACCAGGTCTCATACTATGTAACTTTGGCTAGCCTGAAACTTACTATGTAAACTGGGCTGGTCTTGTGTACTCAGAGAGATCCACCTGCCTCTGCCTCCTGAGTGCGGAGCCTAAAGGCGTGCATGACTATGCCAGACAGCAGTACTCTCATGTGACCCCTCTCCGCCCTCATGGGACTGACCTTGCTTCCTACCTTCTGAGGGCCCATAGCCCAAGTTAGGACCGGAAACCCTTCATCACACCGACTACAGACAGGGACTGGTTCAGGAATGGTGCAGGCCTCAATTCAAACCCGTGGAAATCAACCCTGTGATTTCTTTTTGTTTTGTAACGAAGTTTCTCTGTGGAACCAAGGCTAACCTTCCCCCCTACCCCTCTCTGAGTCTATATATATATAAACCCTGGCTGTCCTGAAACTCGCTCTGTAGACCAGGCTGGCCTCGAACTCACAGAGGTCCACCTGCCTCTGCCTCCCGAGTGCTGGAATTAAAGGCGTACGCCACCACCATCCTACCAGACTGGACTCT
Source organism: Onychomys torridus (assembly GCF_903995425.1). NCBI lineage: Eukaryota > Metazoa > Chordata > Mammalia > Rodentia > Cricetidae > Onychomys > Onychomys torridus. Next base: position 15,521,674 of record NC_050443.1, read on the forward strand.
TCATTTTTGTGTTAGTTTCTTGTCTTATGGTATGAAAACTACCTTGGAAAAGCTATGTACAGGAGGATTTATTTTGGCTCACATCAAGGGTACAGTCCATTGTGGCGGGGAAGTCACGGTCACATTGTATATACAATCAAGAGGCAGAGAGCCATGGACATTGTGCTCAGCTCACCCTCCTCTTCATGCAGTGGGGGACACCAGACTATGGGATGGGGCCACCCACATTCGGGGTGGGTCTTCCCACTTTAATAAACCTAACCTAGACCATCCTTTGGAATGCACATAGGCTGACCTAAGCTAGATAATTCCTCTCAAGCGTGGCTTGTCTCCTAGGGGATCCTATCAAGTTGGCAGTATTAACCATCACAATTGAGAGCATCCTGTCTCAGCCTCTACAGTGCTAGTATTATTACAGGTGTGTGTCACCAGTTAGCTCAGTCCTGTGGGTTTTTTTGTGGGGGGAGGGGGGACTACCAGAAGGGACACAAGGACAGTAAGGAGTCTTTTAGAACCACCTTGACTGCAGACAAAGTATCCCAGAAGGAAACAGGCACGAGGCAGAAAGCCATTCTAACCCTTTAGACCCCTGGATCCAGCCTGAAGCCAGAGGGTAAGCCAATACATTCTTGGTAGTTTAGTTGTTGTTTGTTTTTGTGTCTCTAGGCAGGGTCTCTCTACATATCCCTTGCTGTCCTGGAATTTACTATGTAGACCACGCTGGCCTCAAACTCAGAGATCTGCTGTGGAATAATCCTTCTGCACACTGAAGATGTGCTGCTCTCATTGTTAATAAAGAACTGACTGGCCAATAGTTAGGCAGGATTTGGGGCGCACAGAGAATGCTGGGAAGGAGGGTGGAGTCGGAGGAGTCAAGAGCCGGAGGCAGAAGAAGCAACATGGGAAATTCATAGATGAGGTAAAGGAGCCTCAGGGCAGCACATAAATTAATAGAAATGGGTTAATTTAAGTTGTAAGAGGTGGCTGGAGACAAACCTAAGCTATTAGCTGAGCTCTTACAATTAATAATTTTCTGTGTGGTTATTTGTGGAGTGGCTTCTGGGACAGAGCTGCTTGGTGGTCTAGATGAAAAACTCCACCTACAGAGATCCACCTGCCTCTGCCTCTCCAGTGCTGTGATTAGGGGTGCTCCATCTCACCTGTAGCAATATCTCTGAGTTTAAAAGCTTAGAACATAATTGGTCCCTACATCTCCATCTCTTCCTGGGTACCCTCTTCCCCCCCCCCCAAAAAAAAACCCCAAGAATACAATGTTAGCAGTAAGGGTTTTATTAGGGAGGTGACTTTGGCTTTTAGGAAATGGAGGTTAAGGGACCTCAATGACTCCAGGGAGGTCCTGGCCCTAAGTCCCCTGGGGCCAGTCCCTAGGAAGGCACTGTGGCAGTTAGGTTCAAAAGGAAGTTTCATTAAGAGTGTTCTTAGGTGTCAGGGGAGTCCCAAGACCTGTGGAGGGTCGAGGGGCTGGGGTCGGTGGCCGCCGAGGCTCTGGTGCACCCCTCACCAGCTCCTGACACCGGTCCACAAAGCTTCCTGCCCCGCGGCGGCGGACCTCTGCCTGCGGTGGGCTGGGGCTCCCTCTGTGGCCCGACAGGGAGGTGTTGCTGGAGGCTGAGTGGAGACTGAGAGGGAGGGAAACTCAGTGTCCACCTGTGTCACCATGCTGTTTCCACTGCACAGAGAGGGGAGTGGAGTTACAGGTACCTGGTAAGGGAGGCCCTGGGTGAGGGGCTGGGGAAAGTGCCTCGAGAGGAAGCCAAGGGGGCCAGTTCACACTGCTCCAGCTGCCCCATCAACTCTTCTTCCGTCAGGCCACCTGCTGAGGTGGCAAAGAAGCAGGGTCAGGGGTAAGACGGGGGCATAGGCCAAGAGCAACTGGAGGTAGGAGAGAAGAAAGCGGTGTAGATGGATGGGCTAGGGTCAGAGGCTAAGAGAGAGCAGCGGGAAAGCAACGCTAAGAAAGGACTGGGGAGCAAGGAAGACCCAAAGGGCATAGCAGTGGGACCAGAGGGTAGGGGCTGGTAAGGGAAACCATGGCAAGGGACAGGATTGAAGGGGAGCAGGGAGTACCAGGGGCTTGGCCCAGGCCGTCCATGGCGGTAGTCAGGTCCCACATGGCCAGGCTGCCATTGGCCTGGCCGGTGAGCAGGTAGCGTCGGGGCCTGGAGCCCAGCCGCCTTGAGCCCTCACATTCCAGCACTGTGAAGGCAGTTGTGGGTGAGCCATCCACTGAGCGTACGGAACACACCCTGTAGGAGGCAAGGGGTCAGGAGTCATCAGCCTGGTCCCTCTCCTCACTGTCTCCACCTCTGAGCATTCAGGTCCTCCCCTGTCCCTACACTGCCCACAGCCAGCGCTGTTTGTTTTGAGACAGATTCTCATGTAGCCCAGGCTGGCCTGCAACTCACTAGGTAGTTGAGGATGACTTGGAACTTCTGATCCTTCTGCTTCTACTTCCTGAGTGCTGCGGTTACAGACATGTACCATGCCCTGTTTATTCAGTACTGGAGGTCAAACCCAAGGTTTTGCGCATGCTAGGCACATACTTCTACTGACCCACTCTACTGACCAGGCTGCATCCCCAAACTTTGGTTTCGCTTCAGCATCTCTAATATTCTGTCCCTACCCACATTCATGTATCCCTGGGGCCTCAGGACCCTTCCCATGCTTATCTTATCAGTTGTATCTGCCCCCTCCCATGGGTCACCCAGCATCTCTCAGATCACTGTCTCATCCTGTCTCCCACCAGGCACTTGGCCCAATGTCATCCCTGGCTTTTGACCTCTTGTCCATCCCCTTACACAGGCTTGGCTTCCCATGCACTCAGAAAAAGGCCTCAGCTGCCCTACACAAGGACCAGGCCCATTACCCAGTGTGGCTCTCCCCAGCCCTGGCACATGTTCCGTCCTCAGCAGGCATTTCTCTCCCTCCCTGCTTTCTTCTGTTCATTCCTACTCAGCTTCAGGTTTCTCTGAAGAGGCCACACCCCGAGCAACACTCCCAGGCCTCCTTTTCAGGTCACATGATATAGCCTGTGTGCCCATCCACTCCTCACCCACCCCTGTATGCAACCCAACCCACAACCCTCTGCCGGCACCATCCATCCCCGATCCTCTGCCTGCAGCCCCTTCCCACTAGACTGCCTGGGCTTTCTAAGGTCCAACACAGTGACCTGGGGTTTCTCTAGTGTTACTCTCCCACTCATAACCCAGAGGTCACTCACCCTGTGGCCTCTGCCCCTTCAGGACCCCTTTTGGGCCTCCTCCCTGGCCTTGCCTCATTTGGTGGGACAGTACTCACCGCTGCCCAGTGGAGGAGAGACGCACAAAGAGCTGGCTGGCATTTGGCACCACCTTCTGGATGAACACCTGCTGGTCATCCCGCTCACCATAGGGACCTGGGTGGGCAGGAGTGGGGTAAGGGCCACAGGGTCCACAAAGCCTTCACACCCCACGGCACTAGCCTTTCTTTCTCCATTGCTGAGCCAACTCCCAGACCTAGATTCTGCCCCCAGGCTACTGCAGTTGGACAGAGGCAGGAGGAACTACGGGCTTGCAAGGATCAACAGCATTTGGCCTGTCAGGAGATGGTGAGCGGGAATCAATGGCCAGGCAGAGTGGGATTGGCTGGGAGTACAGAGGTCAATGGCAGGTCAGGGGAGACCAAAATGGAAGTGAACAAGGGTTAGTAATTAGTGCAGCTAGAGGGCAACAGAGCAGCTGAAGGCAACAGAGCAGAGGTCTAAGGAGCCTCGGGGATCCCGCGCGGCTCAGGCAGGTCTGCGGGAAGGAGTCAAGGGCCAGGGTCAGCAGGCACCAATGTCATTGCCAGCACTGCAGCCTCCGTGACCGTCGGCCGACTCCAGTGCCAGGATCTTGAAGGACGCTAGCGGAGTGGACCCGGGCTGGGTGGAGATCATGCCTCGAAAGCGGGTCACAGACCACGTCCGTACATGGTTGTTGTCGGCACAGACTAAGGAGCAGAGAGACAGCGGAAGGTCAGGCCTGGCCATGGCAGCAGCACAGATCAACCCTCCTGACCCTCAACATGAGCCTTTTCAGAGGTATCAGGGCCCAGCTGCTGAGTACTCCCTCTTCAGGGATTTCTTATGCTGGAGTTCCAGATGCCCAGAGAGCCCATCAGCTCTGCCTCAGAAGCGGTTTGGGTCGGACCATGTTACCATGTCCATGGACCCACCTGGGTCCTTTCACCTCATCTCTTTGCTTGGCTTCCTGATCCTGTCCAATCCCTATAGCCACATCGATGCTCAGCCAAAGCAAGGATGTCAACACTGGCCACGCCCATCCCCCCACTCTTCCCGCTGGTCCACTGGAGTGCTTGTCCCTGATGATCTGCACCTGTGGACCTTCATTTCCGCTCTGAGGTCCTTGGCCTCAGACAGGCTTGTCCTGCATCAGCCCTCTTCAATGACCCTCATGCACTTGAAAAAGAAATGTGAAGGAGAGGTGTGGCGGTACACACCTGTAACCCCAGTGTTTAGAAGGCTGGATCCAAAGGATCCTAAATTCAAGGCTAGCCTGGGCTATGTAGCAAGATCTTATCTCAGCCAAAATTCTAAGGGCTGGGGTGATGGTTCAGTTGGCAGCATGTTTGCCATGTGAGTATAAGGGTCTGATTATGGAGATGTGTGTGCTTGAAAGGTGCTGGAAAGGTGTCGTGATGAGCAGGTCCCTGGGGCTCTCCAGCCAGCCACTCTAGCATATGGGCAATCCCCAGATCTCGTAAGATTCTTCAAAAACAAGATGGAGGGGCTGGAGAGATGGCTCAGTGGTTAAGAGCACTGGCTGCTCTTCCAGAGGACCCGGGTTCAATCCCAGCACCCACACGGAGGCTCACAGTTATCTATAACCCCAGGATCCGACACACTCACACAGGCATGCATGCAGGCAAAACACCAATGCACATAAAATTAAAAACAAATAAAAACAAAACAAACAAACAAACCCAAGATGAAGGGAGTAGAGAGACCGCTCAGTGATTTGGAGTACTTGCTACTCTTGCAGAGGACTGTCAGCCCCCAGCCCCCATGTTGGGTGGCTCACAACTACCTGTAACTCCACCTCCAGGAACACCGACACCCTCTTTTACCCTCTGCTGGCACCTGCACACACAGACACACAATTCTCTAAAATCTCTGTGTAGCCCTGGCTATCCTGGAACTTGCTCTGTAGACCAGGCTGGCCTCAAACTCAGAGATCCGCCTGCCTCTGCCTCCCAAGTGCTGGGATTAAAGGTGTGAGACACTACTACCCAGAAACCACTTCATGACCTTGAACACTACCTGGTGACAGTCTGTTTTACTTATTTATTTATCATGGGATAAGGATTAAACCAAGGGCTTTTCACAGCTTTGCATATGCTCTACCAATGAGCTTTCTGGCCCCATCTGTGAGCTTGTAGACAGACGAGGGTGCCTAGGAGGCCAGAAGACAGGGTCAGATCCTCAAGGACTGGAGTTATAGGTTGTGCATCACCATGTATGTGCTGGGAGTTGAACCTGGGTCCTCTAGAAGGATGGTTGGGGATATGAACTCAGGCTCTCATGCTTGCCCAATGGGCTGTTCATTGACTAAGCTCCCAGTTTTTTTGTTTTGTTTTGTGTTTTTGAAAGGCTAGGTAGCCCAGGCTGGCCTTGATCTCAAGAGCCTGGCGCTTTAGCCTCCCTAGGAGTGATCAATATATATTTACTCCTTCCAAGACTGGCTTCTTCCTATAAACTTTCTTATTTTCAGTTTTTAGAGACAATCTCATGTATCCCCACGTTGGCCTCAAACTCACTACATAGCTGAGGAAGATCTTGAACTTCTGACCCTCCTGTCTCCACCTCCAGGGTGCTGGGATTCAAACTCAGTGCTTCTTAGTGCTATGCTAAAAAAGCATTTTACCAGTTTAAATACATTTCCACACAAGGGCTTACTCTGTAGCCCAGGCTGGCCTTGAACTGTAAGTGATTCTTCTGCCTCAGCCTACTGAGTGCTGGCATTGCAGACTTGAGTCACTGTGTCCATTACAGTCATCCTCCATTTCTGTGATTCCCACCCGGGCTCTCCGGTTACCTTCAGCCTCAGGGAGCTGTCTCTCCACACAGCTGTCCCCACTGTAAGCCCCCTCCTCCTGGCTCCTCACTCCCAAAGCTGTCCCTCCTGCAGGGAACCCACCTGAGATGAGGTGCTTCTCCGACAACATGATCTTGGTGACAGGGCTGCGGTGCACGCTGAAGGTCTGGAAGAGCTGGGGCCCGGAGCCCACAGTCTCAGGGTGCTGCACAATGACCCGCACGACCCCTGAGCTGGTGCCATAAGCAATCTCAACCCAGTTCCCGCTGTCACCTGGGGAGAGGCCAACAACAAAGAAAGTCTGTCATGGAAACAGAACCAGGCCGAGAGGGTGAGAGGCAGGAAGGGAAGGAAGCAGGTGGGGGAGACACAGGGGAAGAGGCAGAAAGAGAGACGAGACAGAGACAAGACACAGAATATGAGACTAAGAAGGAACACAGGTGGGGCTGGAGAGATGGAGTAGATTGAGAACCTTTGCTGTTCTTCCAGAAGACCCACATGACAGCTCATAGCCACCTGGAACTCCTGTTCCAGATCCAACCCCTAATTTTGGACTCTTTGGACACCAAGCATGTACACAGCATACTTATATACGTGCAGCTAAACACTCATACCCACAAAACCTAAATCTTTTTAAAAATTCTAGAATGACATATAAATAGAGAAGAAGACTGCCCACCTCCCAGTGTCTCAAGGGCTTCCCTGACAACTTTTTATTTTGAGATTCTCGAAACACTTTTCTTTTCTTTTTTGGCTTTTTGAGATAGGGTTTCTCTGTGTAGTTTTGGAGCCTGTCCTGGATCTCGCTCTGTAGACCAGGCTGGCCTCAAACTCACAGAGATCCACCTGCCTCTGCCTCTCAAGTGCTGAAATTAAAGATGTGCATCACCACTACCCTGGCGAAACTTTTTCTTTTTTTGAGACAGAGTCTCACTATGTAGCCCTGTTTGGCCTGGAATTCAACATATGTAAATCAGGCTGGCTTAGAACTCACAGAGGTTCCCCCCCATCCCCCCCCCCCCCACCTTCATGCCTCCATGAGTGCTGGAGAGATCCTCAGAAACGCCACAGAGCATCGTAAAGAACACAGGTACGTAAAATACAGCATCAGCATTTTGTCACAGGCAATGTACTTTTAACCCACATAGTGACATGGATGGATATTAAATCTAGGAGACACAGAAAAGAACCAAGGGCTAGCTTGTGGTTCCGGCACTCAAGAGGCTCAAGCAGGATGGGGTAGTCTAGAGTTAGAGGCTAGCCTGGGCAATAGAGGAAGCTCCTGTCCTCCCCCACAAAGAGGGGTTGGCAGTTTAGGGGAATCAAGGATCCTTGAACACGGATTTATCTACTATCTGGCATGTATCCATTCTCTTGGTTTTATGAATTATGCAAATGTCATGTCCCAATGGGAGATGGGAAAGACACAAAACTTAACTACAGCGGTTTGTCGTGGAGAGGCCAGCAGCACCTGAAAGAGGGCTAAACAGAAGCAAAGCAAAAGTACAAGCTGAAGAAATGAGAACTAGTGTGCTCCCTTCCTGAGGAAATCACGAGGCACACCACACAACAGGGGCAGAGCTACAGGCCAGGGCTGGGGCTGGCTGGTAGCAGCAGGGATGGAGGCCCCCTCATAGCTTACTGGTCTTAGGGGTGAGGTAGACGCTGAGGGCAGTGACTCCATCCTCTGCCGGGTCTCGGTAGAGCTCACTGACGAGGAGGTCATTGTCCTTCATCCGCAGAGGGAATTTCTGCACATCTAGGTGGGCAGGCAGAGGTGGGGCAGATTCGTTGGAGGCTCCCGCTCCAGCCCCCCCTCAGGCTGCAGGAGTACACTGCTCACTGCTCACCCACGTAATAGATGGAGCCATTGCTGCAGCCCAGAAGGAGGAAGGAGCCAGCTGCATCGTAACTGGTGATAGGCTGGACCTCCTGGACCTGGGGCAGGAAAGAGGCAGTAGTGTGGAACCCTCCTGGCATCCCTGCCTTTCTCCCATAGTGCCCATTTCTGTATGCCCATCCTGACCAGGGCCTGAGCCTCTCCCTTCCAGCCTTGCCAGTTGCCATCTGTGTCTACCTGTAATGTCATGGCTGTCCCTGTAACATCATGGCTGTCCCTGTAACATGACGGCTCTCTCTGTAACATCACGGCTGTCCCTGCAACATCACGGCTGTCCCTGCAACATGACGGCTCTCTCTGTAACATGACGGCTGTCTCTGCAACATGACGGCTGTCCCTGCAACATCACGGCTGTCCCTGTAACATCATGGCTGTCCCTGTAGCATCATGGCTGTCCTTGTAACTGGCCTTAGCACTTTCCTCTCTATCTTAGACTGTCATTAATTCCTTGGCCCTCTTCTCTACTCTGTTTTTGTTGAGTTTTGAAAAATTATTTTCTAAGATCACGTGTGTGTGTGTAACTGTGCATGGGTGTGTACACATGAAGGTGGGGGTCCACAGAGGCCAGAGGATCTAGGCAGGGACTCTACCACTGAACCACGCACACCCCCAGCACCTCACTGGGGGATTCTAGGCAGGGTTTCTCTGTGTAGCCATGGCTGTCCTGGAACTCGCTTTGTAGACCAGGCTGCCCTCAAACTCACAGAGATCTGTCAGCCTCTACCTCCAAGCGATGGAACTAAAGGTGTGTGCCACCACACCTGGCACTCCATGGCCTTCTATCCCACACCCAGTGTAGGGTTATCTGGCTCTCTCTCTAGGTAGGGTGAAATAGGTAGGAACCCCTGGGCCTGCACAGTCCAGACACTTGAGAAGAGGGAGGGAGGCAGGCTGGCCCAAACTTACCTGCCAGTGCTTGGTCACAGCGTTCCACACCCCGATACGCCCTGTGTGGCTTGTGGCAATGAGCTGGTTCCCAACAAAGAACAAGGCCTCCACTGGTACACCCAGGTGGAAGACACCTGCAGGGGTGAGGCAGCAAAGAGAGGCTAGAAGACACTCACAGGGGTGAGGCAGCAAGGAAGGGCTGGAAGCCCACTGCAGGGGTGAGGCAGCAAGGACCACAGAGCCATGGGTTGTGTTGGGAATGGAACCCCACGGCAAAGAGGACTCCAGGAACTACACAGAATTTTTGATGGGCGTGGAACGCCAAAGGCAGGTAGAATTCTAACAGCTGAGGTTTCCAAAAAGGCTAAACTCTCCTACTGGGCAAGGGCTATGACAACTGAGGGCTGAATTTTGTTATTATTGCTTTGAGTCAGGGTCCCATGTAGCCCAGGCTAGCCTCCACTTTCTGTGTGCTGGATTATGGCTGTGTATCACCATATGCAGTTTATATGGTGTTTGGACTAGATCCAGGATTTCATGCATGCTCCTCTCTATCCAGACACATAAATAAATACATATAAAGATAAAATATGCAGGGCGGTGGTGGCGCACGCCTGTGATGCACTCGGGAAGCAGAGGCGGGTGGATCTCTGTGAGTTCGAGGCCAGCCTGGTCTACAGAGCTAGTCCAGGACAGGCTCCAAAGCTACAGAGAAATCTGTCTGAAAAACCAATATATAAAATCAGTGTGTTAACTGAACATGATGGCACTTGGTATTGCTGTGATAGAGAAAACGGGAGTTGAGGGCAGGAAGATCTGGAATTCAAGGCCTGGACTAAAACATTCAGGATTCTGAAGGTTTGGAGCATTCTCTCACAGGGTAAAGAGATTGACTAGAGCATAGAATTCTTATTCTTCTCATGTGGGCATCCAGTTTCATGGGTTGGGTTATTTCAAGATTACAGAATTCTACTGGGTTCTAGAAAAGTCTGGAGGGCATACCTATCTCAGAGCCACCACCTTGTGCCTGCAGAGCCCACAGAAGAATCTCGCTGCCGGTGGCTGCGGCCACCATCCTGTCATGCTCACCCAGAGCACCGCTGAGCACCCGAGCTGAGAGAGCCAGGCGCTCAATGGGCCAGTCCAGACGAGGGCTGGAAAAGGCCAGCTGCCAGCCGGAGGCTTCCTTCAGCCTGTGAGATCGGGGGAGATCAGCAACCCTCACCTCAGAGCCTCCCACAACCCCACCCCATCCTCAGCACCTGTAACAGACAAGAAAGTGGCTATAAGCCACAGCAATCCAGTTGTGGTGACCGCAGACCAATCGCACCATCCCTGGCTCTTCCGGTTGGCCTTGGGGGTAAGAGAGGAGACCAGAGCAGAGGGTCACGGGGGCCCACTGGCCCTGACCTCCTAAAGGACAGAAATTTAAGCTACAGCTGGTGATGCAGGCCTGTAACCTCAGTTAGTTTGGCTATTGAGACAGAAGGAACACAAGTTCAAGGCCTGTCTGGGCAACTTAGTGAGACCCTGACTCAGAACAGCAAGTAAAGAGAAGGCTGGAGGCAGGGGAGTTGTTCAGCAAATAAAAGCAGTTCTGGCACGACCTGGGTCCAGTCTCCAAAACCCACATGGTTCCCTCCAGCCTCCACAAACGCACTGTGTTATGAGTTCACTCATGTCCACAAAGATGATAATTAAATATAAATAACCAAATAAAATGAGGGCTCAAAGAGCCCACGCCATGGTTCATATTCTCGCGCTCAGGAGGCTGAGGCAGGAGGACTGGGTTGCTTTGAGCTCCAGGCCAGCCTGGGCCAGAGTGAGATCCTGTCTCAAAACAAAACAAAAAAGAGGCTATACAGTGCCAGAATGTATGCTCTAGGCTCAGTCCCAAGCACAACACACATGGAAAAGACAGACACTTACCTGATGGCGACGGGGGCGCTCTCTCATCCAGCATTCGGCCTAGCAGCCCTGCATTACCCAAGTTGGGGGGCATGGTGTTGCTCCGTCGAACAGGGGCTGGACGTCCCCCTACTTGCTGGGGCCCCACTAGGCTGTGCCGGTTTCTCCGCTTCACTGGGAATACTATCGTGAGGAGAAATGGCAGTCACCATAATTATAATCCTGGTGGGCTGTCAGTCTATGAACACTCAAACTACAACAGGCATGAATTCCTTGTGTCCTGGGGAAGGTGTTCTGTGGTATCAGGATATGGCATTCAATGACCCAGAAGCCTATTACAGAGAAAGACCAAGTTTGTTGCTGCTGTGATAGTGATGCCTTTTCATTATTTGCTAATTTTAGCCAGGCCTGGTAGGCAGGTCTGTAATTGCAACTACTTGGAAATCTGGAGCTGGAAGATTGTAAGTTCAAGGTCAGGCTGGACAATTTAGTGAGACCAAAATCTGGAGCTGGAAGATTTTAAGTTCAAGGCCAGGCTGGGCAACTTAGTGAGACCCTATCTCAAAACAAACAAACAAACAAACAAACAAACAAGCAAACAAACAAATAAAATGTAGAAGGCTAGTGAGATGTCTCAGTAGGCAAAAGTGCTTGCCACCAAGCCTAACAATCTTGACTCTGATCCTGAGACTCATGTGGTGGAAGGAGAGAAACATTCCTGCAAACCGTCCTCTGCTAGTCATACACGCCCTCCCCATGTGCCCCAATAAATAAGTCCATGTAATAACTAATTTTTTAAAGTAAAAATAGAGATGGGCTATAGCTCAGCAGTAAAATATATTCCCAGACTTTACCCGGGAAGGGCTGGGAGCTTGATTCAGAAGTAGAACACATGTCTGGAGTTCCCCAGTCAAGGTTTAGGGGTGTGGCTCTGTGCATAGCATCTGCCGAGCATGCACAAAGCCCTGGGTGCAAACCCTATACTATAACAAATATATAATAAAATAAAGAGTATAATTACAGGGCTACAGAGACTGCTCATGGGTAAAGCACTTGGTATATAAGCATGACTCAGGGTTTGGACCCCAGAGCCAGGAAAGTGAACAAAGGGACAAAGGTAGATCCTTACACTTCGCTTGCAAGCCAGCCTAGCCAATTGGTGAATTCCGGGTTCATTGAGACCTGGTCTCAATAACAACAACAATAATAATAATAATATATTATTATTTATTATTATAGCTATTATTATTATTTATTATTATTATAGACTAAATTAAAATTTTGGTTATCTTCCCTCCTAAAAAAGGGAACCCCCCTTGGGAGACAGAACATTGTTCTGGCTTTTTTCTGTGGTGTGTGTTTTGAAACGGGGTCTCCCAGTATAGCCCTGACTGTCCTGCCATTGGATATATACACTAAGCTGCTCTCCAACTCAGAGAGATCTGCCTGCTCCAGCCCCATAAGTGCTGGGATTAAAGGCGAGGGCCACCATGCCCAGCTGTTCTGTTCAGGCTTTATTCTCATGATTTTACTGTATTTGTTAGTATGATAAAGCTTATATTTTAAATGTTTATTTTTCATTTCTTTTTATTGAAAAACAGGGTGAAACTTCAGAAAATGCAGGCGACACCTCCCATCAGGCTCAAGTGCTTGATTCTGAGCTCTTAAGAGAACTGCACTGCTTCATGGAAAATGTTGTTTCCTAGTTCCTTTCCAAGCATCTGATAAAGAACTACAACTCCCAGTGCAGCCAGGGACTGCAAATACAGGTATCTCAGGGTTTGTAGCCCTATGGGAAATGTAGTCTTTAACCCAATCTCCCCCTCCGCAGCATCTATTGGGAGTACCCACCTGGAGGAGGTAGATAACCATTGAAGAGGACATTTCCACAGGAGGATCGATCCAATTCTTCCCTTACCTGCAGGCGACGAACTGCAAGGGAAGGGCTCAACACTTGATCTTGAGGGATAGATACTAAGGCAGACCCATGTCCCTCTCCCCATTCGGTTTTCCACAGAACTACCAACTCCTTCAGACCCAAATCCAGTGCTCTTAGCTCCTTCTGACTGAGGGAGTCAAAGAGGTAGAGAATGCTCAGGAAGTAACTGAGGGTGCTGATGGGGGTGGGGGTTTAGAAGGTGGTGGGCACTCCCACTTACCCAGTGGAGTGAGCCCATAGAATTGGGCTTCATGGAGGAGGCTGGAACCGTGGATACCCCTAGGTAATAGAAGAGACTGAGGTAAAAGTCTGGGGTGTAGGGGTGGGCAGCACATTCTGAGAAGGCTTTTGAAACTGTGCTAGTTTTGATGGGTTTAAGATTCTAGGGAGTTTGAGAGTGGTACATACCTGCCACCCCAGAACAGGGGAAGCAGAGGCAAGAGCATCAAAGTTGGAGGCCAGCCTGGTTTGGATTGAGATCTCTAGGCAACCAGGGCTACAGAGCAAGGCCTTGTTTCAAACAAAAAAAGCAAACAAATAGATAAAATACTTAAAAAAAAAATCTAGGGAACAAAGATATGAGTGGGCCGGGTGGTGATGGCGCACGCCTTTAATCCCAGCAGAACCAGGTGGATCTTTGTGAGTTCAAGGCCAGCCTGGTCTACAAAGCGAGTTCCAGGAAAGGCGCAAAGCTACACAGAGAAACCCTGTCTCGAAAAACAAAAAAAAACAAAAACAAAAACAAAAACAAAAAAAAAGAGATGAGTGGTACAAATGTGTGCATATATTTGGAGGATGTATAACATGCTCAAGTCTGAAAAATTCTAATAGAATGGAGTGAACATTCAGAGAAGGAGGACAGACTTATATGGTGGGGAACTCACCCCCTTACCCATACCAACCTGGGGTCTAACTCTTTGGTCCGCAGGAAGTTGAGGATGGGTGCAAAGACGGTGGGGTCCCTGTCGATGAAGATCTGCATGGGGGGGGGGGGCATGGCAAGGACCTGGAGTAAGTAGGAGGTCCTATCCCTCCTCCCACTGACCGGTCCACTTCTGTTCCTGCCCTACTCACAGCTCCGGTCTCGTCTTTCAGAGTTGAAATGCGTCCGCTCAAAAGACTAGAGGAAGGGGAAACCGAGGAGGTGTCACGAGCCGAGTTGCGGAGGTGAGTAAGGGTGGAAATGGGTCTCCCCACACCCTCTCCTTTCATCCCCTCCTACCCTCGCCCCTAACCGACTCTCCTAATCACCTGGAGAAGAAGGAGTCTGGGATCCAGGTGAGCGTCTGGCGAGAGGTACTGAACCTGGGCCGTGAGGTAAGTAAACAGATGACGGGGAGCCGAGTACCACTGCCTCCTCCCTTGCGATCCACGCACGAAATCTTCCCTCCTTTGGCATTTTTTTTTAATCCAAGTGCCAAGCCTCCAGCACGGGGCGGAGCAATCCTTGATGGACAGGGTTTACCACCCCCACTCCCAGAAGAGGCGGGTATCCCGCCTCGGTCCCGTAGGATGGGGCCTCAGGGATCTCCCACACTCACCGCTTGCCCCCCACGTTCAGATGAATTACTTCCCCGGGGGCTCCACGGTTCGGGACCCCCTCCGCTGCAGTCGTCGCAACAGCCATGGCCCCCCGGCGAGGCTGCCGGCCTGCACCCACTTCCGGGTGTGCACAGACCCCGCCCCTGACGCTTGCTCATTGGCCTAGAGGCTACAGGATTCTCTGACGATTGGACAGAGCACTCGCTCCTTCGCAATTACGTTCTCTGACTCTTCAAAGCCGGGCGGTCTTTCCTGGTCTCGACGGGGCGCACTACTGGGCTGCTTTGGGGTAGTTCAATAGCGTCCCCCTATTTCTAGATTCCCTTATTTAGGTATAACATCTAGGCGATTCGTTGAGTACGTGCGCAGATCCTGAAATGAAACCTACACCAATGCGTAGGTACTTCTAGAGTCTAAGGTCTTCACAGCCTCGGCCGCGAACCAGCCCACCCTCCAGTCCTCCCATGTACGCGAAGAAACCAACGTAGACCGTCAAAGCCAAAGGGTTTATTGTAGGTACATACAGTGTGCGCCTGCCACACCGCCCCGCACCTCCGGCCCTGGCGGCTTCTCCAGGCAGCCACTGGGGCTGCCTGTAACCCTGATACCCCCCACTCCCAGGGAGGTGCTCCAGCCAGAAGCATGCAGGGGGGAGGGCTTCCCCACCCCCCTCCCCTCGGGAAGTGGCATTTACAGCTGGATGGGGGAGGAGAGAGGAAGACAGTTTTGAACTTTGACTCCCCTCCTATTAAAAGCTTTCGCGGATGCGGGGCGGGGGACGGAGGGGGAGGTCTACATTTTTGCAAAAATAAACTAAGTCAGGAATTAACCGCATGGCGCTGAGATGGCGGAGTGCAGGGGCTAAGGACCCCTTCGCTCCCTCTTCCCAGACAGATCAAGGCAGCATTGGAAGTGAGGTAAAGGCAGGGAGGGAGCGTGTCCCCTCCCCACCCCCTAGCACCCTGGATGGTCCAGGGGACCTCACCAGCGCCCCCATGTCCATCCTTAGGGCGGAGAGGAGGCCAACGAATACCACCACCTCCCAGATCCCTCGCCACTCCAGCTTCTTGGGGCAGGATCTGACGATGGGGCAGGGGGCTTGGCTCAACTGGCTCCCTGCCCGTCCCCACCAAGCTCAGTTATTGCATAAAAAGAATGGAGCCCCAGCACCTGGGGTGGGGTTGGCGAGCGGGAAGGGACCGAGATATGGCTATAGGGACAGCAATCCCCACCACCATTCCTTGGAGTGCAGGAGACGTCCCTTCCATTCCAGGGCCCACCATGACACATCCGCAGTCATTCCTGCCCTTGCGGATGTGAAGGTGTCTTTGTGTCCACAGTGCGGAGAGGAGGGGCAAGGAGACTTGTCAGACTCCAAGGGGGGAGGGTACCTGAAGTCACTTCCGGCGCCCGCTGGCCCTACGCTCCCCGCCCTCACGCTTGGGGTTGCCCTCATCTGTGGACGATGTGGTAGGTAGTGTCTGGCCCCAACGGGCGATCTCGGCGTGTTCTGCCACTGAGCTAGCCACAGCCTCCAGCCAGCCATTCATCTCCTCCTGGCGGAACAAGCAGGACAGGTCCGTATTTGGAGGAGGATCTCAACCACACTTCCCTCCCTGGCTTCTGTTTCTTCTTCTGTTATCCGGGTAACACTGACAGTGAGGATGAGGGGACTCCTCTCTAGGCACTTCTGTGGATTTATTCACTCAAACAGAAGCAACAGCACTATCTATAAAACACCCTCCCCACACACAAAGACAAACAACCCCGACGAAGTTGACCAGGCCCTGTGCTAACTGGCCTCCATGTATCAACTTACTTCACTTTTTTTTTTTTAACTTCACTTTTTATAAAAGCTCTGAGATAAATTATTGCGGGGCCAGAGCTCAGTGGGTAAGGGTACATTGGAGCCCGGTGAACAGTGCTTGGTCACCAGGACCCACACAGTGGAAAGAGAGGGCTGACTCGGGCAGTCCTCTACCTCCACACCAAAGGCATAGTGCACCCACACAAATACTCATGAACACACACACACACATAAAATGTGATGGAGCAGGGTGGTGGGGCACCCATCCCAGCCCTTGGGAGGCAGAGGTAGGAGGATCTCTGTGAGTTTGAGTTCCAGGACTACATAGAGGAACCTTGTCTCAAAAAAGAAAAACCAGAACTGGAGAGATGCTCCATGATTAAGAACAACAGCTGCCATTCCCAGCACCCACCCGGAGGCTCACAAGCATCTGCGACTCCTATTTTAGGGGATACACCATCCTCTGCTAGCCTTGGTGGAGCACCAGGCAGCCACACAGTACACATATAAACATGCAAGCAATCATACAAAAAATTAAAATAAATCTTTTTAAAAATTAAAAAGGATCTTTAAAAAACCAACCTCTCTCTTTCATTTGTGTGATGTTTGAGAATGTGTTGGGGGGCGGGGTTTGTGCTGTGTACATGTGTGGAGGCCAGAAGAGGATCCCAGTGTCCTGTGCTGTATCACTCCCAGCCTAATTCCCTCCAGGCAGGGTCTCCCAGTGAACCTGGAGCTAGGTTCACCAGCTAGTGCCTGTGAATGCCCTGTCTTCCTTTGTCTGCTACAATTATGGGGTTATATATAAGTCCATGGGCAGCCATGCCTGGATTTTTTTTTTTTTTAAATGTGAATGCTGGGATCCAAATCATGTCCTCAGGCTTGAATGGCAACCTTCTTACTCACTCATTTCTCTAGCTCTTATAAGGGGACATTGGTTACACATCACATCAACTCTCTTTAGCTCAAAAAACTGTCATACTCCCCAACTCCACCCCAGTGCACTTAGGATAAAATCCTCCCCGAATGCCCCCCCCCCAATACTGATACATGTAGCCCCTGGGAACCTTTCTGGGACCATTTGCCTCACCTCCACTGTGCTCCTGCAGCTGGCTGTCATAAGTCTTTGCAAGGCTGCCTTTTGGGTTGTCTCTACAGGGGTCACACATCTTCCCTTCTTTTAGACAAGGTACCCCAGGCTGGCCTCAAGCTCACTCTGTAGCCCAGGCTTGCTCCTCCTGCTTCCACCTCCCATTTGCTGAGATAACCATGATCACTCCCTTTTTTGGGGGGCGGGGGGAGGGATTCAAGACAAGGTTTCTCTGTGTAGTTTAGCTACCCTGGAACTCGCTCTGTAGACCAGGCTGGCCACAAACTCAAGAGATCTGCCTGCCTCTGCCTCCTGGGTGCTAGGATTACAGGTACCCGCCGCCGCCGCCGCCACCGCCACCTGGCCTCATTGAGTGTGTGTGTACACACACACACGCACGCACGCACGCACGCACGCACGCGTGCACGCATGGGTGCCCTGGGAGGCCAGAAGAGGGTGTTAGATCCCTGGAGCTGGAGTCACAGGGAGTTGAGAGCTGCCCCACATGTGCTGAGAACCAAACTTGAGTCCTCTGGAAAAGCAGGGCGTGTTCTTCTTAATCACTGGGCCTTCTCTCTATAGCCTTGATGACTCACTTCCAAACTTACTCCTACCATCCTTCCAGCCTCCTCAGTGGCCGTGGCAAAGAAGATGGACTTAGCTATTAGGGGCACCAGGCACGTTCCCTGATCCCCATCGCCCCTGTCTCATGAAGCTCCTCTGGGCTCTCACTGCCTTCCCTCTACTGCTCTGATAGGTCTGGCCTATGTGGTGCCTTCTACAGCCCCAACATTTGGGTTCAGGAACCAGCCAAGAAGCTATACCACTTAGAGATCAACCTATAGGGTGAGAGGATCGGATCTTACCTCATCTTTAGCCTGGAGCAAGAACTCACTGCCATCCTGGGTCCTGCCGGAGACACAGGACTTCAGGGATCCTGAGGGGCCAACCCTCTTCCCATCATCCATTGTCCCTCAAGGGAACCAAGAGCCCACTGGGGAAATAAGGCAAAGCAGAGACCCCTCCCTTCTGCCCATGGGAAGGACTCACTGGAGCTTGAAGACATGCTTCTTTTTCTTGTAGTCACTAGCCACCTCGCTGGTGGCTTTGTGCAGGCTGAGCAATGGCTCCCCACCATGCGTGCCCCCCGATGCTGGCCCTTTGGCGTCCTTGTAGAAGCCTAGCTCCCCCTTGCTGAGCACACAGTACAGGCTCACCCACGACCTGGGGTGATGAGACGGTGATTAAGGCAGAGCTACAGGATTCTGCTCGGGAACTGTTCATCATTACCATCACAGAATTATGCAGGGTCTTGCTACCTCTGGACCTTCCCATGTCTGACCCTTTGTCCTAGCTACTTAGGCCAGGCTGTTCCTGTTCTGGGAGGTGTGGCTAGGGCCCCCAGAACCAAGAGTTTGCCAAGGTTGGCCCATGCTGGACTAAACCTTGCTTGTCTCATTTCATACTGACTTTCATAAATGCAAGATACAAGCTGTTAGGATAGGGATAAAACCAGCAGAAGGTAGAATCCTTGCCTAGAATCCACTAGTGAGGAGCTGGGGTTATGTCTCGGTGGTAGAACATAAGGCCATGGGCTTGATCCCCAGTCCTGAAAAAAATTAAACTGATTCCTTTACAAGTCTTTGTTTTCATTCATTGGTCTCATTTTTCCCACACATCACCTTCAAAAACCCCTGCTTCATTCATTAACTCTCATTTCCCCACCCTCTCCAAGTTCCTTCAAGGAAGATGTACTGCTCTATAGTTTGAAACAAGATCTGGTCTCCTCAAACAGCCAAAGTCCCACTCTGGGAAGACATCCCCAGACAGGAAAATAATATTCAACAGGGTGTCCCTGTTCATTCCCACCTTGGTCTAGGGACAAGGGAGAAACAATTAACTGCAGTCAGCACCAGCCAAGTCTGATCCTGCCCTGTTCATTTCATGTCTTGGGTCTAGATCTCTCTACACCGTTTGTGACTCTGCCTGTCCCACATTCTGCATCTCAGTTGGACGAAAATATAGTGGACAAACACAAGATGAGCTCACTCCAAAAGTAAACACGCATGCACCCAAACACACAAACGGGTTAGGGCCCGAGGAGATGGCGTGGAGAATAAGGCACTTGCAGCCAAGCCTTACAACCTGAGTTTGATCCCAGGGGACGCACATGGTGGAAGGAGAGAACCGATTCCCACCAGTTGTCCCCCGACCCTCACACACAACTTCCACTACAACACAAATAAATGTAATTTAGACAACTTTAAAAAAACCCGCTCATCTGGAAAACTGAGATAACTTCCAACACTCCAGCAGGTCCTCAGTTGAGGCTCTCTGTTCCTTTTCAGACCTCCATCGGAAATTTTATGAGTGGAGGTTGTGAGGTATGGGGTGGGGGATCCATTCCGCTCACTGATTGGATGTTATCTTGCAGCTCCAATTCACACCCCACTGGAATCATCTAGATTAGACTCTACCTCCAGCTGCTCCTTAGCCATAGTCCACACCTGCGGTGGTCGCTGAGACTGAGTCCCAATTTATTCACGTTAGGGGCACTTCTGTCACGCTCCCATCTCGCTTGATCCACTTAGCTACTGGACACTCTAAAATTCGACCACGCCCCTCCCCTTCACGGGTTGGAGTATTTGAATTTGAGTCCCGCCCCTCCTCCCGCCCAGCTACTCATTCATGAAACACCCTGAGCGGGCGCCCAGCCATCCAAAGCCCCGCCCACGCGCTCACCGGTTGGACGACTTGCGGTTAGCGTCGAGCTCGCGCTTGCGCAGAAGGAAGCCCTCGTGCTGCACTGTGTGAGTGGGCGGAGGCGGAGGAGCGGGGGCGGAGCCTCCCTGGGCAGGGGCGGAGCGCGAGCGCCGGCTTCCCCCGCCCTCACCACCCTCTCGTGGCCTTGGCCGCCGGCGCGGCTTGGGCCGGTCCCGTGCCCGCGGCCGATCGGGCCGAGGTGTCCGCTCGGGCGGCTCAAGCCCGTTGGGCAGGCGACCGGGGGGAAGTTCACGAGGCTGAGGCAGCGACGGCTGTGTGAATGAAGGGAGGGGGGAGAGGGGTACTGTCCATGATGACTAGGGGAGCATCCTGTCTCGGGGAGCCTTAGGGCCAGGGGTCCCACGGGGCTGCAGGGCCACCTGTCTTGGAGGGCAACATGAGAAGACTCTCAGGACTGAGGGGGGACCCCTTAGGGTTGGGGAATGGGTCATTCGAATTTAGACTTTGGAATTCTGGAAGCTGGGAGGTAGGGACAGGGTCTAAGGAGGTAGACGGTGCATAGAATTTCTGTGTGAGGCCTTGGCGTAGTCTGTTGTGGAGCTAATGAGGAAATTGGAGAGCCCACAAGGCTGGAGAAATAGGGAATCTAAAGCAGATGGGGGAGAGTTTAGAGTCTAATACGTATGTGTGGAGGGAGAAATAATGTTCCTGGGTCTGTGGCTCCATCTTTCTAAGCTGACTGCAAGGTTCAGGGAGGAGGATGGGCCTAGGTCACGGTTGCCTCCGAGGTCCCGGCCACTAAGAGGGCTTCTACCCCCACCCGTCCGTCCCTGTAGCTCAACTTACCACCCCAGCAGGGAGCCCAGGGCCAGCCTCTTTCTCCTGCAGCTGCTCCACAATGTCAGCTAGGGTGGCCTTCCTGGAGAACAAGAGCAGAAGACCAAATGAGTTGCAGTACCTTTGACTAGGGTCCTACTTGGCTGGACAGAGAAGCCTCCATACCACACGCTCCTGCGCACAACTCAGTGGTCTCACACATGGGTGTTCCTGACTCGATGTGCAACCAAATCCCTCTCCGTTTTTTAAAATTTGTTTGACTTTTTTCGTATTTTTATTTTGAATTTTTGTAAGTTTATATATGTGTGTGAATGTTTTGCCTGCATCTATGTGTATCACATGGGTGCCTGCTGCCCTCAGAGGCCAGAGGAAGGCATTGGATCCCCTGGAGCTGGAGTTCTAGGCAGTTGTGAGCTATGTGGGTGTTGGGAACCAAACTTAGGTCCTCTGGAGAGCAGCAAGTGCTCTTAACCACTGAGCCATCTCTTCAGCCCCTAATGGATTTTTTTTTAAAAATCGGAATCTGACCTCTGGCCTCCCTGAGGATAACCTTGAACTCCTGCTCCTCCTTCTTCGACCTCCCAAGGACCGGAGTGCAGGCAAGGGCCACCACACTCCAATGACTTGTTTGTTTTAGAAACAGAATCTCAAATGTAACCCTGGTGCTCAGTATTGCAGAGTGGTTGGTCTGGAACTTGGTCCTCCTTCACACCTAAGGGCTGGGATCACACACCCGAGCCACCACACGCTGACAACTTTTGAGGTTTGTTTTCCTGAGACAGGGTCTCTCTGTGCAGCCCTGGCTGTCCTGGAACTCTCTGTAGACCAGGCTGGCCTGGAACTCACAGAGATCCACCTGTCAATGCTTCCTGGGATTAGAGGCGTGTGCCACCACCACCTGGCTGCCCTTTGAGTTTTGAGCAGAGCCCAAGGCAAGCTGGTGACTTCGAGCTTTTAAACATACTGTTGTCTTCTCTACACAGCCCCCTGAGCTTCCAATCCCCCCTGAACTTTCCTTCCCAGCTCTAAATGTTTTGGGTCTTCACTGTCTGGTGATGAGTCTGTTTCTGTCACTGATCTTGGACCTCCCGCCTCGGCCTCGGAAACGCAAGCACTACGGGCTGCAACCACCAAGCCCACTTGAGCAATTCTGAACCCAGAAGTCCGGCCCTTGGACCCTCGAGGCCACCGCTCGCCCTTCCCGGAATACCTCGCTTACAGAGGTCCCTCACCCTTTGACCAGCTCTCCCCTGGTTGGAGTCTCCTGTTCGCTGGACTCCTGTCGCTCCAACCTCCGCTCCCGCCGCTCCCGCCGCCTCTCCATCTGCTCATAACGTCCCAGAGTGAGGCTGTGTGGTGCCTCATGGTCCGCGGACTCCTGGCGCTCGGGCCGCCGCCTCCGCGCAGCCTCCTCTGGTTGTTCGCTGGACTCCTGGCGTTCTGACCGTCGTCTCCGGGGCAGCTCCTCCGCACGATCCGCGGACTCCTGGCGCTCCGGCCTGGGCCGGAGCTGCTCCGTCACCGCGGGGGTCCCAGGGGTGTCCGTCCTCGTGTCCAACGCTGCGGCTGTTGGGGCCGCGGGTTCTACCCTCCCCGAGGCCTCAGGGAGCCGGTCAATGCGCGGCTGGAGACGCTCGGGCTTGAGCTCCTGGCGCACATACCCAACCCGGGTCCGCACCTCCGCTGACAGCGTGTCCGAGGCCCGGCGAGCCAAGGGCTCCAGGCCCCTCTCATAGCCCCCTGGACGCAGCAAGGGCGCCGCCTTGGCCGCCAGCTCGGTGGGGTCCCCAAAGAACTTGCGCCCCAGTAAGGGGGTGGGTGGCTGCTTGCTCTGTTCTGCCTTGAGTTTCTCGATCTAGGGATAGAAAGGTCAGGTCAGGTTGGGGAATGGTGCTGGGCGCTCCCGCTCACTGCTTAACTTAGCTCCTCAGAGAAGCGGGGTTTTCAGCCACTGCCAGTTCTTGACCAAGACCAAATTCCTGTTCTTTCCACAAACACCCAACACCCATTAATCTTGTAGGGGTGTAAGGGTCTCGGGACTCTCTCTCTCTCTCTCTCTCTCTCTCTCTCTCTCTCTCTCTCTCTCTCTCTCTCTCCCCGCTCCTCTCCCCTCCCTTCCTTCTTTGTTTTGCGGGGAACTACTCGGAAGGCAGGGTTTCATATGGCCCAAGCTGACTCCAAACTTGATGTTACTGAGGATGACCTTGAGCTAACTTCTGATCCTCCTGCCTCCACTTCCCAAATGCTGGGAATACAGGTGTGAGCCACCACATCTGACAGCTGAACAATCACTTTCTCTGGGTGCCTTTCTGACAACCCTCCTCACCTACACCTTCCTTAACAGTCCCCCTCAGGACCTCAAGGTTTTTAACCACAACAGGTTTTTTCATTCACAGTATTCTTCAGGGCTTCTGGGCTTCCATAGCCCCCCTCCAATTCCCCCACCTCATCTCCCCAGACTCAACCTATTTTTCATCAATCTTGACCCCTTTGGCTTGGTTCTTTATTTTTTTTTTTTTCCTTTTCTTCTTCAAGACAGGGTTTCCCTGTGCAGTTTTGGAGCCTATCCTAGAACTCTCTCTTTAGACCAGGCTGGCCTCGAACTCAGAGATCTGCCTGCCTCTGCCTCCCGAGTGCTGCCACCACCGCCCGGCTTCTGGGTTCTGGGTTGGTTCTTAGCTGTCAATTACAGGCCTGTCCCTCACTTAGAGCCCAGTAAGGATCTATGTCCAGTTGTGCCCAGTGTGGGGCTGGCCACCCAGAGCAGGTGTGTCAGTCTAATATAGAGGGATGGTGGCTGGGAAGTGGGTCTGACCGTGGTCAAGCGCCGTAGAGAGCTGAACCTCTCCTCCCAGGCTGCTGCTGCTTTTCGGAAGGCCTCATGTCGCCGGATAAGCTGCTCCACCTCGTCCACACTGCTGCCCAGCTCCCGACTCTGCAGGAGTGGCTCCTGGGCTGTCAGCCAGGCATCAGCCACCACGGCCTCCTGAGCAAACTGGTGCACCTCCAGCACTGGGGACAGGCACAGGGGCTGAGGCACCAGGAGAGCCTCAGACCTTTCCCTGGGGTGGGAGCTATGGTTTTCTGGCTTTCCATACCCTCAGGCTACCCCCAGTCCAGCCTTGACAGTAATGGAATTGTTATGTATTAAAAATAATACACTGTGTGTGTATGAGGGTGCACTCTGTGGAGGTCTAAGGACAATTACGTGGGATCCAGGTCTCTCCTTTTACCAAGTAGGTCCTGGGGACCAAACTCAGGTCACTAGGCTTGCCAGCAACTTACTTGATTCAATGAGTCACCTCCCTACTCTGCAGACTGGGGATGTTTGGTTGCTTTGAGACAGGGTGTCATGGGACTACAGGGACATTCCACCACACTCAGTTTTATGAGGTTCTCACTATTGCACCCAGGGCTTCATGCGTCTAAGCAAATGCTCTACCAGCAGAGTTATACCCCCAGTCTCTGGGGCTACTTCTAAAGATACCTATACCTCCCCCACGGATCAGCCATCAGGAGCTCAAAAGTAAGGCAGCCCCCTCATTCACCTTCCCAGACCCATAGGTTTGGCTCTGGAGACCCGAGGGTGGTGTGCAAAGCATGCTCCTGTCACTTGTCACCCTCTGATCTGGCCAGCCATGCTGAGGTACACCCCCTGTGTCCCTGCGGCACCCTTGTCCAGACCCTCACTCACTCTGTTGCAGCCATTCCCAGTGACGGTCCCACTTCTCAGACACCTCCTCCTTCCGGGTTCCCAGCTTGTCCAGCTGTGCCTGGATCTGAGAGTGTGTGGGTGGGGTGAGAGAGGCATGGTGTATGAAAAGGTAGAAGCAGAGAGGGGATGCCCCCCACATCCCTCCCCTACCTCATCAGCCATGGCACTCTTGTTGTGTAGTAGGGAGCGCCCCAACTCCTGGCAGGCCGTCAGCTCAGGCACACGAGCCTCCAGTTCTGTCTTCAGGCCCTGGTGGTAGTTCATAAGCACCTCCACCGATGACACATCCCTGCGGTAGGGAGGGACAGGGATCTAAGCCGCGTGCAGCCACCCTTAGCCTGCCCCTGGATGCAGCTAGCTCCCCATGAGCACATTCACACTGCTGTTCTACAGAATCCCAGGACAGTGACCTGCTCTGGCCAACTTCCGAGGGTCCCAGGATCTTCACAAATTCAGTGATTTGAAGGTGCCAAATTTTTGCTTTAGTGCACCTGGAATTTCAAGTCCAATTTTCCTTCCGTCTCCCTCCCTTCAACAGGGTCTCGAGAAGCACATGCTGACCTGGACCTGGCTATGTTGCTAGAGATGACAGTGAACCCCTGACGTTCCTGCCTTCACCTCCCAAGTGCTAAGATTATAAGTGTGCACTGCCACTGAGCTTTACTTTCAACTTGTAAAAAAAAAAAAATGAACTTTTAAAAAAATTAGTTAAATTTTTTTCATTGGTGTTTTGCCATGAGAGTTGTCCCCTGGAATGGGAGTTACAGACAGTTTTGAGCTGCCATGTGGGTGCTTGGAATTGAACCTGGGTCCTCTGGAAGAGCAGTCAGTGCTCTTAACCTCTGAGCCATCTCTCCAGCCCCAGTATTTTACCTTTTTGAAGTGGAGTCTCATGTAGCCCAACTGGCCTCAAACAGTATGTAGTTAAGGATACCCTTGACCCCTCCTCCCTTCTCAGTGTTGGGATCACAAGCAAATGCCCCAGACATGGCCTATTCTGTGCAACCTAGGATGTAACCCAGGGCCTCATGAATGCCAGGCAAGCACTCTATCAAGTGTGCTACATCCTCGACTCTTGTGTTTGCTTTTTGTTTTGAGGCAGGGTCTTGCTAAGTTACCCAGGCTGGCCCTGAACTCATTCACCTGCCTAGGTTTCCTGAGTATGTGGGTTGATAGACCTGTGCCACTAGGCTTAGCTCAGCTTTGACTTCTGATGTACACTGACCCAGAACTACCGTATAAGGATCTAAGGAGTAGGTTGAAGCTGCTGCATTTGCTTTAACTGCTGTCTCAAATAGTCTCCCAGCTTTCCCTTGCTCCTGGCTAGGCCCTTGGCCCATCCCATACTGTGACATGCCCACAGGGAGGCCAGTGTGAGCACCTGGATAGGATCAAGGGCAGAAAGCACACTATGCCAAGCCTAAAAGGGATCCTCACACATCTGAAGCACCGAGAACAGTGCTTGGCACACAGAGGCGCTGCCAGGCTGCTCGCGTTTCCCATGTGAAGGGGCTGTTGGAGGTCTGGGCAGCTATCGAAGACCACCCGAGGTAGGCAAAATGCCCAAGATGAGGTAAGGGGCACCTGGGTTTGTCAGCTGCTCCGATCTGGCCCGCGATGCCGTCCATCCAGGAAAGCAGGTCACGGGCCTGGCTGTGGAAGCGCAGGGCGTCAGCCGTGGAGCTGACGTGCAGACGAGCATCCTCACAGGCTGCCAGCAGCTCCTTCCAGCCCTGCAACACCTCCTGCTCCCGGCTGGCGATGGCCTCGGCGTGCTCACCCGCATACACAGTCCGCAGCTGGGCTGCCCCCTCCTGCAGCTGCCGTACCTGAGGGGCATGCCAGGTCGCTCACCTGCCCTGCGCTGGCACAGGCTCCGCCCTCCCATTCATCTTACTTGACCCAGCCTGCATCCTTCCTTCCTCCATCGCCTGTGGCCCACATCCCTTCCTCTGTCCCCTCCCCAGTGGTCCCTAAGACTTCCGGACCTCCTTCTGACTTCTTGGAATCACTACCACAGGTCCCTTAGGCCTGCTGCCTGGTCTGTCACTGACTTACCTGTGTTCTGGCTTTTATCTTTACTGCCAGGCTCCCTTCATTATGCTGCCTCAACTTTTTATCTGACACCTCTATTTCTGCTGTGTCCATTGCCGACCTTTTCACACAAGTCCACCTTTCTCTTCTCTCAGAGCCATCTGAGTTTCCCAGGCACCTTATTTCCACCCTGGTGTCTATTGGGTATAATCTCCCTCCCCCCCTTTTTTTTCTGTTCCATTTACATCAGACCTACTAGTTACCTACTAGCAACCCAGTTTCCAAATACTTATTCAAGTTTTGTTTTGAGTCAAGGCTAACCTCAAGTTCAGGATCTTCCTGGGATTACACGGGTGTGACATTATGTCTGGTAGATTACATAAATTGCTTTTTTCTCTGTCTTTTCTTTTCTTCCTTCCTTCCTTCCTTCCTTCCTTCCTTCCCTCCCTCCCTCCCTTCTTTTTTCTTTCTTTCTTTCTTTCTTTTCTTTCTTTCTTTCTTTTCTTCTTTCTTTCTTTTCTTTTCTTTTCTTTCTTTCTTTCTTTCTTTCTTTCTTTCTTTCTTTTTCCTTTTTTAGACAAGGTCACACTCTGTAGCCCAGACTGGCCTTGAACTCTTGACAATCCCCCTGTCTCAGCCAACCAAGTGCTAAGGTTTCAGACATGAGCTACCATTCCCAGCTTAGATCATTTCTGATAGAGGCAGGAGGCTCACTGTAAATTCAAGGCCAGCCTGATCTACATACTAAGTCTCAAGCCATCAGGACTATCTGTCTTTTTTTTTTTTTAATTAAAATAAGTAATATGTTTCATTCAGCATTTCCACCCCCGAATCTCAACTAGATCCCTTGGTACCATGAAAGATACCTACTTTCTATCTGCCCAGTTTCCTCTTGTCCCCAGGCTGCTTTCTCTGTCCACAGCCAGCCTGTGGACTCCACAGCAGTTGTTTACTCTGTCACGTGCCCAGCCACTTTACTCAGGCCCTCCCACTTGGCTCTACAGCTGCCTGCCTGCCTGCCGTCACCCCACCTGGGACACGAGGAGCTGCAGGTCATGCTCAAAGGCTCGCAGGGTCCGCTGCATGGAGCTGGCACTGGGTCTGGGCTCAGGTGGTGCTGTCAAGCGGGGCAGCCGCCTCCGCTTCTCCTCAATCTGCCCTTGGAGCTCTCGGGCATCGCTGAAGAACTTATGGAGCTCCCGAGAGGCAGCAAGCAGCTGGGCTCGAGTGCCCATGAGCTCCAGCAGTTCAGCCCAGGCCTCGTTCAGCCCGTCCTTCCACTCAGCCATGGTGGCCGCCGCTGTGTGGCCGCACTCAATCAGCTCGTCCACCATCTGGTTGACTGCCGCCAGCCGCTCCCGCCCTGCAGTTCCGGTCTCACTGGCGAACTCTGAGAATTTCTCCTGTAGCACCTGGGTGGGGCAAGAAAAGACGCTTAAGGGCTGGAGAGATGGCTCAGAGGTTAAGAGCACTGACTGTTCTTCCAGAGGTCCTGAGTTCAATTCCAAGCAACCAGACGCTCACAACCATCTATAATGAGATCTGGTGCCCTCTTCTGTGTACTAAATAAATAAATCTTTAAAAAAAAAAAAAAAAAAAAGATGCTTAAATGGGTGACAATGCTCCATACCCCAGCCCCCTCCTGTTACCATGTGACAGATATGAATCATGATAATAAGCATCATTGTAATAAAATAGTATCTAATACTTCTTGAACACTTTGCAGCAATAATAGAAATAGTAAATTATAAAAAAATGATATATAGTATTAATAACTAACACCATGCTATGCCTTGAGTGTACCAGGTGTGGTGTTTTGTGTGTATGTGTGTGACAGGATCTTAGGTAGCCAAGGCTGGCCTGAAACTTACTATGTAGCAAAATGACCAGAACCCCTGATTCACCTGCTCCCACCCTCTCAGGTGCCACAAGTGCTTCTACGTGCTTTACAGTATATAAATGCACGTATTTCTGGGCCATGGGGTGAGGTAATTTGAAAGCAAGCCTGGAGGCCTTCATAGGATACACAGTGGCTGCTAGTACCTCAGTATGAGGTGGTTTGAATAAGAAGGGTCTGCATAGGCTCATATGTTTGAATACTTGGTCCCTAGTTGGTGGAACTATTTGGGAAGGATTAGGAAGCGTTGCCTTGTTGGAGAAAGTGTGTCACTGGGGGAGGGCTTTGAGGTTTTAAAAGACTTGGACCATTACCAGTGTCCCTCTCTCTGCCTCCTACTTTTGGATCAAGATGTGATCTCCCAGCTGTTCCTGCCACCATACCTTTGCTCCACCATCATGGACTCTAACCCTCTGAAATGGGAAGCCCAATTGAACGCTTTCTTTTATAAGCTGCCTTGGTGTGTTTTGTCACCACAATAGAAACGTAACTAAGACATGGAATTCATAAGAATCCTCACCGACACATGCTCGAAGTCCTGGCCCAGCTCCGGTGAGCCAGCCACCACCTCCTTCTCAGCGATCCAGTGTTCCAGCTCGTCCACCTGGCGGCTGAGCTGGTATAGCCAGTACTGTTGTTCCAGGCTTACCCTGCGTTCTTCCCCCAGCTCCTTGAGCGCCACATAGAGGCGATCCACCTGTGACTGTCGCCGGCTGATCTGCTCACTGATGGTGGAGATAGGGGATGATAGAGAACCCCTTAAGATTTCTGGGGGCACCTGTAATCTCCCCTTCCAAGGCAGGACTGTTTCCTCCTGAATCTTTGCCAGGGTCCTGTCTCTTAAGATCCCCTCTTGGTGGAGCTGTTTTCCTTATGTCTGGCACTGAGCCAGCCTGGTAGTCAGTACTGTAGCAGTAATAGTAAGTGATTCTAAAAATATAGTAACATAGTATCAATAACTAACATTTTGCTATTGCTAGGCACTTGAGTGCACCACAAGTGGTGTTTTTGGTTTTGTTTTGTTTGTTTGTTTTAGGGCAGGGGTGCCCATGCTGGCTTCAAATTCTCTATGTAGCCAAGGATGACTGGAATTCCTGGTCTCTCACTGCTGTTTTCATAATCAGATACACTAACCCCCACCCAGCTTTACCCAGCACCTTTTATTAGTTTTGTTTATTCGTCTAGTTTCTATCTTTGGTCCCTTGTTGCTCCACAATGATGTGTTTAGGGTTCCTAACTCCCTCTCTCAAGACCCAGCCAAGAGGTCCACCTTCAGTCTCAATCTCCAGGCTTCTGGACATGGGTCTCAATCTGTGGTCCAAGATCCCACCCCTGAGCCAAGCCTCCTAGAGGCTTAGTGAGGTCACATCACCCAGCTATACCAGGAAGGCTTAGGCCCACCCCATTCTGATTTCAGCTCTCTAGGTTTTCCAGTTCTCCTACACGCTGTCTGTAAGACGACTCCTGTCCTGGCTATAAACCATCTATTTGTCTCTCTGTCTTTTTCTCTTTCCAAATAGGATCTATGTGACCCTTTCTGGTCTGGAACTCTGTTGACCAGGCTAGCCTCAAATTTGCAGCAATCCTCCTGTTTCAGTCTCCTGAGTACTGGGAATTCGTGAGTGCCTCATCAAACCTGGCTCTGCTACTGTAACTCAGAGCTAGCCCTTTTGGACCCTTCCCACCGAACTGGCCCCCGGCCCTGCCTGCCCACCTGTCTGGGTGTCCCATCTCCAGGAGGGCTCGGCACTGGCGCGACAGCTGTGCAATGCTTTCCTCGTAGTTCTCCACGCCCTGCTCCAGTTGCAAGTGCTTCTTGAGCAGCTGCAGGGTGCTCTGTTCATCCTAGGGGTACATGGCGCCCGCGATGAGGCGGCAAAGGCCGGGCCCCTGGCTCCGGCGTCCCTGGACCCCCTCACCCCTGTTCTGGGCGCACCTTGCCCTTGTCCTCACTCATCATGAGCAGCTCCTGCTCGCCCAGCCATGCCTCCACCTCCGCCACATCAAAGTAGTACTGTTCCACCTGGAAGGCGGCGTCCAGCGTCTGCTGCCGTCGTTCTGCGGCCTCCCGCAGTCCCGCCCAAGCGCTCTGCAACTGCTCCTGGCCACGGCGCACAGCCTCGGCCTCCGGGCTGCGCAGCGAGGCCAGCGCGCCCGCGCGCTCCAGCACCTCTTCCAAGCGCGGCCCGTGAGCCTGGATCTCCCGCCGCAGGCCCTGTGAATGAGACGTCAAGTGGAGAGGGGGAGATCAAAGACTCCACGACACACCGAGCCCCTCCCTCTGCGACTGGCAGGGCCGCTGAGCTAGAATGGACACCCTCAAATCTCCTGCCACTTGCCAGGTACTACTCACTCATACCCCCATGCTGTAGGTGGGAAAACAAGCCCGGAGGATGGCTCCAAAGACCGGACTGTCAAGTTTGGAGATGTAAGATAGGGCCCTTTGGGAGGGCTGCTGTGAGACACTGTCTTTCTGGACTCACAGCAGCTGTCACTGCCTACCAAAGTCCTGCACATGATTGACCTACTGAGAAGCCCAGCATGGTGGGGGAGCGACTCTCAAGGCACCACCCCTAGCTAAGGATGTATTGGCAGCTTATGGCTGGAGGAAGAGCACACATTTGTAGTGAGATTGAACCTAGGACCTTTGGAAGGCTAAGAAAGCGCTCTACCCACCGAGTCACACCCCAGCCCCTCACTGGGGGATTCTAGGCAGGGGCTCTACCACTGAGCCACACCCCAGCCCCTCACTGGGGAATTCTAGACCTTTACCCACTGAACCATCTGACTGGTCTCCTTGTGTGAAATTTTTGAGAAGTTCTCTTCGGTCTTGGTGGTAACGTGTAAACCTGTGTCTGTTGGAGGCCATTCCCCACCAACTAAAGAGAAAACTGTGACCTGACAACAAAGTCAACTCAGAAACAACAACAAAAACAAAGTGGAGACTCACGACAGACTGAGACTCTACCTGCTATCCAGTCTTGTCAAGGACAAGAGACAAGTCAATCTCTTGCTCTCATCTACCTACTGAGTTACCTTTTAATTTTTAATTTTTATTTCATGTGCATTTGTGGTTTTGCCTGCGTGTATGTCTATTTGAGAGTGTTGGATTCCCTGGCACTGGAGTTACAGATATTTGTGAGCTGCCACGTGGGTGCTGAGAATTGAACCTGGGTCCTCTGGAAGGGCAGCCAGTGCTCTTAACTGCTGAGCATGTCCCCAGTCCCCTTATCTAGTTGTTTAACTGACTTCTTTCCTAGCACTCACACCCTCCCCTGGCTCAGCTCACCTGGTTCTTTTTGATGTGCTGCTGGACAGCCTGCAAGCCATTGCCTCGCTCGGTCTGCATGGCCAGCGGTAGCCGCTCTTGAACCCATGCCTGGAGAGGACACAGGAGAGATCAGGAAGAGCCTAAGGACCGCTGCCTCCCAGCTAGCCTTCAGGCCCCTGGACATGCATCAACACCCTCCCTCGCCTCGGCCCCAGGGACAGCAGGCTCCTGAGTGACACACTTCATCCTGCTCTCTGAACTTGAGGCGGACACCTGCTTGGCTTTGGCCTCCAACATGCAGACACTGCTTCCTGGAGTCCCCTTCTCAGCCCTCACCCCATCTTTCCACAGTCCAGACATGCTTTGCTGCACACTGCAGGAAAATGTAATGGAATTCAGCCACTATCACCAAAGCTACTACTTGGGAACGTCAAGGACATTTTCGAAGGTCAAGCCATGGTGATATTTTAGCTTTTGTATATATGCTGGTCCCTACAGTGATTTTCTCATATGCTATGTACTTCCAAGAACTTCTAACAGTGTATTTATCTAAAATACCTGTCAAGCATCCAAGGCCAAACGATCTTCTAAACTAAAAGCAACACCCTTATGGAAACAACGCCTGTCTCCTAGGTCAGGCGGATAGCTTTATTTCTTGTGCAATTTTAGCTGAGACCCTTCTTTCTTATACAGCCTTACTAACATTACAGACTCCTAACTTCTTACCTAACCACTTCCAGGAATGTAGACTGAGCACATAGATTCCCTTCTTGATATACTAACCAGTCACTAGCTCTCAGTTAACCTCCTCCTTTACCACTCCATTTTTAGGTTGTAAAAGAAAGCCTGGTGGTCACTGTCTGAGGAAAAACTCTTGTCTGCCTTTATGACTCTGTAAGAATTCAAGCCTGGTGGCCTTGCTTTAGCTAGAGCACTGCTATTGCATGGATGTATAACTGTAAACCTCAGAGACTTGGAGAGGATTTTGAGGATTTGGACTGGAGAGGATTTTGACCGGAGAACTAGAGGACGAGATGGAAGAAGGAAGAGCGGTCTTGTCTGTCTATCTATCGCCATCCACCTACCCATAGGAGTAAGTCTATCTATCTATCCACCCATCCATCTATCCATCCACCCAATTCACAGACTAGTCTATTTGTCTGTTTGTCCATCTACCCACCCACCTACCTACAGGATGAGTCTATCTATCTACCTACCTATCTACCTACCTACCTACCTACCCATCTATCTATCTATCTATCTATCTATCTATCTATCTATCTATCTATGCAGCCATCCTTCAATTCATAGGATCAGTTTATCTATCTATTCTCCCACCCACTCACAGGATCAGCTTATCTATCTACCACCATATCTCCACCTATCCATTCATCCACCCATAGAATAAGTCTTATCTATTATCTATTCATCCATCCATCCATCCATCCATCTATTCATCCATCAATCCACAGATTAGTCTGTCTGTCTACCTATCTATCATCTATCTATAATCTAAATATCTACTATCTATCTATCTATCTACCTACCTATCTACCTTCTTACCTATCTGTCTACCCACTAAGGTGCTAGTTGCCTATATTATTCTCATTCTTGAGAACACAAGATTGTTCAAAGACAGCAAGGTGATTCACATGACAGCAACAAGCCAAGGCAGAGGCGGGTGTGAGAAGCTACTTCTCTTTCCTCTCTCACCAGGAAGAGCTGTAAAAATAAAAACAGCTTCTTCTCACATTTAACATTTGTTCTATTTATTACCCGTGTGTATATAAGGTTGTGTGTGCACACATAGGGGTGTCTGTCCATGTGTGTGTTCATGTGGAGGGAGGGGGTCAATGACAGGGATCTCTTCCTCAGTTGTTCCACTTTTTTTGTTTGAGACAGGGTCTCTCTGTGAATCTGGAATTTACAGAGTCAGTGAGATGACTGGCCAGCACACCACAGGGAGCCACCTACTTTCACCTTCCCAGCGCTGGGACTACAGGTGTGCACAGCTGTGGCTGTCTGATTTACATGGTTCAGATGATAAACATGGATTCTCCTGCTTGAGCAGCAAGATTTTGCTGAGCCATTTTGTCAGCCTCCCTTGTTTTCGTGTGTAAAGAAAATCTATTTATCTGTGCATGCATCCTTTCTTTCTTTTTCATTTAGTTTGTGTGAGCACATGCATGTGTGTGAGGTACACACATACCACAGTGTGTGTGTGTGTGTGTGTGTGTGTGTGTGTGTGTGTGTGTGTGTGTGTATGTACAACTTTGTGGGAGTCGGTTCTACCATGTGGGTCCCAGGGATCAAACACAAAGTTGTTAGGCTTGGCAGTAAGTGCCTTTATCTGCTGAGCCATCTTACCAGCTCCACATTGTTCTTCATAGAAGAGGGCTATTAAAGACAATAAGGACAATTTGTGATAGATTTAATATTCATTTCAAAAGAATCAATACATATTGGAATTTTTCATTTTTCATATGGTAAATAGTGACAAGCCTAACTGACATAAACAGAGCTTTTTTAAAAAAAGTATATTTATATAATTATGCTTTTATTATTAGGTTTGGTTTTGTTTTGTTTTGTTTTTTTGTTTTTTGTTTTGCTGTGCTGAGAATGGACCTCAGGGCTTTGAATGTTTTAAGCAAGCACTCCACATGAACCATGTCCCCAGCACCTCACTGGGGGATTCTAGGCAGGGGCTCTACCACTGAGCCACACCCAGGTAGTCTTCATTTTTATTTTTTTAGCTGTAACTTTGTTGTTGGTTTGAGACTGGGTCTCCTGTAGGCCAGTTTAGTTAGGAACTGGCTGAAGGCAAGCTTGACCTCAAACTCTTGGTCCCCATCCTTCCATCTCGGGAGTGCTGGGATTACAGGCCTGTGTGCTAACACTCTGGCTTATTCAGGGCTGGGGATCCATTCCAGACTAGCATTCTACCAACTGAGCTACACTGTCAGTTTTTGAATCTTTAAAATTAATTAATTTATTTAATTTGCCACCTACAATGTTGATTACTTTACAAGATAAACCTTGAAAGAATTCTACCTGAGGGGCACCGAAGACACAAAGGATTTGGTTTTGAATCTAGCCCCTACGGTTTGCTCCCCAAGTGAAGAAATTCACCTTCCAAAGCCTCAGTTTATTTATCATTCAGTCAAGCGCCACCCCTGGCGTTTAAAGACAGGAGCCACTCCACTTCGAAAGATGAGCAGCAGAGCCTGCTTCCACATTAACCAGCCACACAGACTTTTGTTTTCTTTTTTTCTTTCTTTCTGTTTGTTTGTTTCAGACAGGGTTTCTCTGTGCAGTTTGGTGCCTGTCCTGGATCTCGCTCTGTAGACCAGGCTGGCCTCGAACTCACAGAGATCCACCTGCCTCTGCCTCCCGAGTGCTGGAATCAAAGGTGTGCGCCACCACTGCCCGGTTGCTGCACAGACTTTTAAGGCCTGAACACCAACCAGCTGCTGATCTAGAAGCAGGGCTTAATCAGGCCCAGGCATGCTCTCTAAGGGCTCTTTGTTCAGAAGGACAGAAACTGGCCACCATGCAGTTTTCTTGCACCTCAGTCTTCTCATTGGTAAAATGGGGGTAACAGAGCATCTATTTCCTAAGATTGCTGCAGGGGTCCATGAACATTGAGCCCAGGGACCAAAAGAGAAAGTACTCCATGAACACACTGATACTCGGGACAAAGCTGTTCTCCTCTTTCTGGGCCTTTCTTTCTCCACACAGAAAATAATATCAAAATGCTGAGAAAATGTCTGTACCATTTGTTTCATTATAGGTTCCCTCTGTCCCTGGGAGTCCTCCGCCCTAAGGTGGTAACTGCTCCCAGCAGTCACTCCTAGCTGGACAGCCTCAGGTTGAAACACCTCAGAGGTTGGCTCTGAGCTGTTCTGCTCTGCCATAAGGGACCCCCTCACCAGGCCAGCCAGCCCATCATACCTGTAACTTCTTGAGCTGGCTGTTGACGGTGGCCAGGTCCCCACCAGGGTCCACATCTTGTAGCTGGCTTTCCATGTGAAGTAACCTCTTGTCCAGCTCTGCAAAGCTCTGCGCTAACTGGTCGGCCTTGCTGGCCTCGAAGAGCTGGCGCGCCTTGGCCTGCGTGGTACTCTCCAGCTCCGCCCAGCACTGCCGGATCTCCCCCAACTTCTTGCGCACAGAAGCTGCCAGCTCAGGTTTCTCCTGCATCAGTTGCTGGCCCTCCTGGCAGGAGGGGTGGAAGGTCAGAGACAGAAGGAAGAGGAGATAGGTGATGGAAACAGACAAAGAGATACAGGACCAATGGGAGAGATT